>NW_021703775.1:13337048-13888787 GCF_005190385.1 Monodon monoceros
GCCAGCATCCGAGACGCGCCGCGCCGCCGAGCCGCGCCCGCCCGCCCCCCGCCATGGTGGCGTGGATCATCTCCAGGCTGGTGGTGTAAGTGGCTTTCTTCCCCGCGTCCCTTCCTTCCTTCCCCTCCTTCTCCGGCCCCCGGCCCCCGGGCTGCGCGTGCCCCTGCAGCGCCCGCCCCGGTCGTTCCGGCTATTAATACCCGGCGGCCGCTAAATTTAGCAGGTACAGTAGGTGCCGAGGTCGCGGGCGAGCGGGCGGCACAGAACGCGGCTGCTGCCCTGTGGGGCCCGGCCCGGGCGTGGGGGCCCGGCGGGCGGGGCCGCGAGGGCTGGGGGCGCACGGAGCTTCGCTGGGGTCCGCGTCGAGCCGCGCCCGGCCGCTTTGTTCCCCCCGCTTGGTGGGCTTGGCCGAGGCCCCGAGTGAGTGCGCCGCGGGGACACGTGTCCCTCTCCTTGGGAAGAAATGTTGGCCTGGGGTCGCCCGTTGCCGCGCCCCGCCGCCACGCTTTTGTCAGGTGAAAATGACAGAGCCCTAAGGAGCCTGGGGCGCTGCCTGGAGGGATCGGCGCGGAGAAGGGCGGAGAGCTGGAGGCAGGGCTCCTAAGGGGGTTGAAAAATACTCCTCCTTTTTAGGGTTCTCAAATTGACAGCGGCCTAGGCAAGTGGGACGGAGGATGACAGATCCGAATCTTGGGGTAGCCGCCCTGCGTCCCCTTGTGTGATTCCTTGGGCGGGGGGTTTGAAGGAGAGATAGAGACGGGCATCTCCGGGAATTCACGGGAAATTTCCAAGTGACAGACGGCCACACTGACGGTGGCGATGACACCTGCCAGGCCTTGCGGGAGAGCGCAGAGTCATCTGGGGTGAGGCCTTGTGTGAAGCCATTGCGGGTGGGCGCGGGGGCGTTTTGCTCTGTCAAGCCCCAGAGCCGAGTGGACCTTTGAAGAGCTCCTTCCCTCGTGGATTTGTTCTCCTTTGGAGGTAGACATGGCCATCTATTCCAGTTCCCCTCCTTTCCTAACCATCCTTGCCTGAGTCAGGACAGATTTGCCACCTGCTTGGGGAGCCGGGGTGAAATTGTTCTGGGGTGTGGGAGCTGGTGGTGCCATTCCGGCTTTTCCTTTGTCTGAGAAAGAGGGGCTCCTGACTCTGGTTGATTGTGTGCCATGTTGGGGAGCACCTCCCATCTCCTACCCTTCTTGCCTGATTTTCAAAGAAGCCGGTTAGGGTAGCCTTCTGAAGCCATTCTCAGCATTGTCTCCTGGCCACCATTATGGGCTTTCTTCCCAAGGCCAGTGTATGTCCCTCTCAGCCCCCAAGTCATTCATTCCTTGCTGGCCTCTCCACAGCTGTTGCCACCTGCTGGGGATTTGTGCTGTACATAGAGGAAGCATGTTAAATGTTTGGAAGATTCCTGCGGGCAGAGGTGGCATGAATAACCCAGGGAAGTGGCTGGCACGGCTGGCCCCGCCTCATGCCTGATCAAGGCCTGTCTTGCCTTCCGGGTGGTATTTTTTTTCTCCTGAAGTAGTGCCGTGATTGTCAGATTTGCAGGTGGCTTCTGGGGGGTGGGGGTGGGGGTGCCTCAGCGTGGGCCAGAGAGTTGAGTTGGCCAGGCTGGAGGACTCACTCCCTATAGGTCCTCCTGGGCTGGGGCTGGAACACTGAGCAGCCAGGGTTTCTGGTCTGGGGTCCATGTGACCATCTTTAATTTTATTAGCACCCACCCCCTGTATACTAGACAACTAAGAGGGGTGAAGGGGAGAAACATATGTTTGGGTGGGGTCTCAGGGACTAGCAGTTACTTTCTAAAACAACCACACTCCCCAGAAGTGAAGAATTGCATTTCAGAGAACTTAAATGACCGTGAGAACTGCCCCTCAGGTCAGCCCAGGACCCTGTGCTCCAAGGGAGAATTTGTGAGATTTGGGGTTGTTATTCCCACTGTCAACTCCAAAAGGTCAGAGATAGGACCTATCCCTTCAGCCCCTAATGCTGTTTAGAAACCCAACATGGGTGTGTCAGTTGTGAGTTGTTCAAACCATTTTAATAAGCAGCACCTGTTTTGCGTAAATCATACCTGTTCACTATAGGAAAATTAGAAAATGTAGATCCATAGATGGAAAATCATCTACGCTGTTCCCATACAGAGATAGCTACTGAAAATTTTGAGAAGTATATTCATCAAGCTGTGTTTCCCTAGGCATATATGCACATATGTTTATATTTACCATGCAACGAAATTATCAATTCAGCCCAAATTTCCACAAACCTCTTAGCAAAGAGTAGAAATGCCATGTTTGGAGTCAGAAAACCCTTGATTCAAATCCCAGTTCTGCCTCTTGCCAACAGATCCCAGTTCACAGCTCAGATCACGGGAGATCCTAGTTCGCAAGCCCTAGTTAATCTCACTTTACTGTTGCAAAGATTTCGATGATACATGATTTCTAAATTGCCAAGTACCACAGAGGACATTCCGTCAATGAGTGTTCCCTCCCGTCCTCTGAGAGAGGTTGTAAGGGCTCTGGAAGGGGCTTTCAGACATTATTCCTGCAGTTTTCCAACTGGCTTCCCTGAAGGCCACTCAGCCTGAGTGGGCGGGCTCTAGGTTCCCAGCCCTGATTCCTTTTCTTTGTTTTATATACTGGGGTTCTATATAAAATATAATTTGGAAACTACATGGGTTTTACTGCTAATAAAAACCACTGAGCCAGTCCTTCCCTCATCTGTAAAACTGTAGAGTGTGCTTTGCCCAAGGCCAGGAGGTGAGCTGGTGAAGAACACAGGCTCTGGATTTGGGGGTCAGTGCCCTTTCCACCTCTGCCTGTCCTTGACCTAAACTGATCTCTTTCAAGCTTTCGAGACCTCTAGTGTGGCATCCTATGATTTTGTCCACAGGTCCCTTTTCCTATAAGCAATCTTTTCATGGTTTCGTAAGCCTCTGTCCCATCAAAGAACATTTAAGGAAGACCTGCCACTGTGCTCTGAGGATGTGGGGGGAGCGTCTTCCTTCCAACCAGAGGCGTCAAGACAAGCTGATGGTGTCTGGGGACAGCCAGCTGTGATGGTGACTGTGTTGCCACGGGCTGTGAGCGTTTTTTAGGGCCATGGTGATAGTTTTTTTCCCCCTCCCACCTCTCGCCCCCTCCCAAGGCTCTTTTTTGAAGCACCTGGCACTTCAAGTGCACTCAGTAAAGTTGGTTGTGTTGAGTGAGATCAGAGACCCTAGGATAAGCAGGGGAGCTGGTCATTGTTATCCCCTGGGGACAGAGGTTAGTGGGCATCGGGACAGGCTTGTGCCCACTGGGCAAAGCTCTTGGAATGGGAACCAATTTGAGACACTGCTCTCTTGCCAGCTGTCTTCCTCCTAACTGCCTTGGCTTAGCTTAGGAAGAATTAAGGAAGAAATATTAGTGCAGTAGCAAGGTTGGCCTTGTTGAAACCTGGTTGATATCTGCATGGAACATGGGAGCTCATTTAGGACTGGTCTGCTCGCCTCCTTTAAAATACTTTGTTTTCTTTCCAAACAACTCAAGGCCTAGGTGTGAAAGCATTTCAAACTGTGCATTGGAGCGGGCACACAGAGGTCGCTCTGTGTCTTCTTGGGAGAATGCACTATCTTGAAGCATTTATTCCAAGGAGCAGGTTTTGCCTCATTGTGTGTGGACAGAATTTTGGCTGAGGCCCACGATGTTGGCTAAATGGATCCAGAGCTTCCCACCACTTACTGGGTTAGTAGACCAAAACTCCAACTCACTGCATGGGGAAAAAGAGAGTCCTAATTCATAAGTAACCAATAGCTATGCCGAAAAATGTCATTTTTCCACCTTGCACATCTTTAAAAACTGTTAGCTTTTAGAAAGTAGAGTCTGATGTTTAAAACAGTCTTGAGTTGATAGCTGAAGATCTAGCTAAGTCCTAGGACTGTCTCGAGCATGAAGTCTCTGTGCCTTGGGTCAGGGATGGACATGTAGAGAAGCCTGGAAGGAATGTGGGCTGTCCTCAAGATGTTCCTCAACTGTTGCAACACAAATGGAAAAAAAAGAAAAAAACATACACTCTTAAACATAAACTTACCTTTCTTTGGGGCCTGCTTTAAAAAGGGGAATTCAGAAAAATGATCCTGTTAATGGAGGGTTCAGGTTAGTTGACGATTTCTTTCCTGGCACTGGGTGTGGTACAGGGTAGGAGCTGGGTGACTGTTTCAGTTGAATTGTGAGAGGAAAGATGTTAGGTTCTAGTCCAAGTGCTGGTCTGACCCGCCTGCAGAATCCTAAGGGCAACTTGCACCTGCGCTGGGGCCCTGCTCCCGGTCTATGATACAATATTATTGGCCAACATCATCTTGGAGGTCTTAATAATTCCAAGAGCCAGTGCTCCTCTGGGCCCCTTCCTTTCCCTCAAGTCCCCCAGCCGGCCTACATGCACTGTGTTTATTTATAAACAGGGGCCGTATCCTCAAGGAAGTGAAAAACATCAACCTAGATTTCGCTGCTGTTCTCCTGCCCTGGTCTTTGTTTATTAATCCTGCCTGCCTGCTGGGAAGTAGCTTTTGTGCACTTCCTCCTGCTGTGTCTTATTTCAATGGTAGCTGACAAGTGAGGGTCTCACCTGGTTATTAATGGCTCAGTTTTCCCCTTCCTTCTAAAGCGAGCTATCCTCTTTGTAGTGTATATTGTCTGGGGGGCGGAAGAGCCCTGGGAAGAATGAGAGAAGGTGGGTCAGACCCTCCGTAGCCACCTAGTGAGGCTGCCATTTTGTGTTGTGTATGTGTGTCATGTGTGTGTGTGTGTGTGTGTGTGTATTTTCCAAGGGATTTCAAGAGGCTTGGGGATGGGGTAGACTTGGCCATGCAGTAGTCAGGGTGTATGTTACCTTTGCAGTTTTATTGCCAACAATGAGCTGTGCACATGCCCAACCGGTTACCAGGATTCTTGGTGTCTGTGGGAATTTTTCCGAGAACCAACAGGAGGGGGTTTGCATTTGGGCCATGAGAATATTTTCCTCTCACTTCAGGGCCTTGGGAAGGCCCTGATGGATTGGAAGATGGATAGTTACATACATACGGGTTTGTTCTGAACTCTCAGATCCCATCCATCTTCACATAGAAGCACACTGTTTTCCCTCTGGGTTGTTTTAGTCACACCCAGGGCCTTTCCTTTGATTTTAGAGAAAAAGTAAATATAAAGGACCAAGTATCTGGCACACAGTAGGGGTGTCTGAAGGAATCTTGACAGTTAATCTGGTATTATAGGCCCTCAAGCATGGCATGTGTACCTAGACCAGGATGGCTAGTAGGTTTTATCTCTTTTAATTGATGGGAGGCTGCCTGGGACCTGTCTTGAGATGGGGTATGAAGCTGAGTTGGGCTCAGTGGGGAAGGAGACCCCTGAATTATTCGTGCAGGGATGATGGTAACGGGCTCACACATGTTGGCTCAGTATTTGCTCCCCCAGGACTTATTTGGTGGTCCAGTGTTTAAGACTCCATGCTTCCACTGCAGGGGGCGCTGGTTCAATCCCTGGTCGGGGAACTAAGATCCCACATACCGCATGGTGTGGCCAAAAAAAAAAAAAAAAATTAAAAGTTTAAAGTATTTGCTCTCCCAAACTTGGCCTGTTCCTGATCACAGAAGGTCTGTCCCACTGTCAAGAGTTTTAAGAAGCTTCCCTAAATTAGTAGACAGGAGGAGCATCCTTTACCTGAGTTAACATCCCCTCCTGACACCCTGCCCCCACCAGGCTTTGTCAGTCACCTGGCAGTTCTAGGCCATAGGTACCTCCTTGACGCCAGCACAGGGAGCTGTCCAGCCAGTGGCTCTCCAGTCTGCTTCTTTCCTCTTAGGGTGATCACACGTATGCCACATTTTCCCTTTTTCCTTTGCCCTTCACCCATCACAGCTCAGTTACATTCTACCTTGGCTGCTCTCATGTACTTGTGCATTCACATCCTTTCCACCTCCTTTAGGGATCTGTGGATGGTACTCTGGGCTTCAAAATGCATTTCCCATTCCCCTCTGGTCACATACCCCATCCTATCACCCTCCACTCAACCATGGAGGTGGGCAGGGACTCAGGCCTAGCGACACATTTCCTTGGGCACAGAGGTTGGTCCAGAGGTGGGTCTGTGGCCCAAATGGAACCCCTAGATCCTCCCTCAGGGTGTCTTGATTTGAAGCTGGGAGAGGAAAGCCTTGCCTATGGGACCCAGAGCTGGAAAGATGTGAAGGTGGGGCTGCTGGTGGCTGCCTGGCACATGGAGAAGGCATGGTATGACAAAGCAGAGGTAAACAGAGATGAGATACAGGCACAGAGAGCCGGAAGCTGGCTTGATTCTGGTGACCCAGGCCCCGGTTCCTGCAGTTCCTCGTTTAGGGCCTTGATCTGTCCCATATCCTAGAATGAAGGCCTTGAATAGTGCTTGTGTTAATTAAGCATTTATTGTAGTGGTGAGGATGGACTGGGCTATGCTGTGGTAACAACTCTCAAATCCCGGTGGCTGGGGACAACACAGGTTGGTTTCTTGCATAATTATGCTGGCTGTGCGCTGTGGGTTGGCAGAGGCAACCTGCTTACTGCCATCACCAGAGGCTCAGGCTGACGGAGGCTTCTTTGTCTTAGGGCGCTATCATTGCAGCGCAAGGTACCAGGATTCACTGGAGTAGGGAAAGAAAGATGGAGAGTCATGCAGCAGCGCTTAAGTACCTCTAACCGGAAGTGACACGTGTCACTTCTGCTCACATTTCATCAGCCCAGGAAAATCATATAACCAAGCCTGAATTCAAGCGGGTGGAGAATTACAGTCCGACTAAACATGTGTGAACAGCCCCAGTGACCACCGCATATGTCGAATGAATGAATCCTAACCAGCTTTGCAAACCTGTAAATGTCCTTTTTTGTTGAAGTTGGTGTAAGATGGCTTTTTTTTTTTCTTCTTCTTGCAACTGGGACAGTCCTAACACACTCCTTTACCTCTTCATGTTAGAAAAATCTCTCACTCTCCTTTTCACCTCTTTTCTTTATCTTGTTTTTGAGTCTTAAAAGGAAGTCTTAATTTTGAGGAGAAATCAGCAATTGCAGAGGACATGCTATGCCATGGATAAAGACCTTGAAGGTGCCCTACGATTGTCATTACACTCTCCATGTTGGCCTCCATCTACCTTCCTCCAGGAAACCTCCCTTGGGGCGCCTAACTGAAGAAAGATTTCTGTTCCTGGGGCCCCAGTGTGGCATTGTCACTTTGTACCTTGTGACGTGGTGGTTCGTGCATTTACCTCCCGCATCTGTTTCGTAGTCTCCCTCTCCGCTCTTCGTGGGTAGTAGGTGCCCAGTGAGTATATGTTGGCTCGTGAATGAGTCAGGACCTCTCTATTCGAAGAGTGGTCTGTGCACCAACCACATCTGCATCACCGGGAGCTAGTTAGGAATGCAGAATCCGGGGCCCCACCCAAGGCCCGGGGAATATGCATTTTGACAAGACCCCCATGAAACTTGAGAAGCACTGAGTCAGGATTCAGGATGTCATCATCTCCCCTGTGAAATGAACAGAAAATGGACTCGCCTGATACTCCCACTATTGGCTGTAAATGGGAATTCAATCCCAAGTCCTCCATTTGTGCTGGCTTGTGGTTCATCCCTCTGATTCCGAGAGGTCCCAACCCTGATTTGTACGAGTTCTGAATAGCCTAACTGGATCCCACCAACCCAGCGCTCGACTACAAACCTTTCACAAGTGGGCTGCCGAGCTGTGATCTATGTAAAATTTAGTTTTGCTGCAACTGGGGTTTAAACCGCCAAGACAATGCCTGTCAGACAGAATATTGCGGTGAGCAGCTCGTGCCATTCAAGAGGGTGGGTTACAACCCACCGTGAGAAAGAAGCTGGAGAAACACAGTCGACTCACGCTGGGGACTCACGGTGGGTTTACAGGAACATGAAAGGACTTTTGCTCATGAGCACATGAGGCCAAGAACCACTGGTCCCTAGATGTCCCTCCTGAGGAAGCCACAGGACCCAGTGGGCTCTGTAAATGCTTCATGCCAGACACTGTGTGCTGTGGAATCCAGGCGTGTCAGTGAGTCCTCTCAGCCCTACCTTCAAACCCTCCCTGCCCAACCAACTCCCACCTCCACTGCCACCACCCTGTTCCAACCCCAAATTATTGCTCTCCTGGACCATTTCAAAACTCTCCTAATTGCTTTCCCTGCTTCTACTCCCATCTCTCCAATGCTACGTTGTTTACAATGTAAGATAGGGGAATTCCCGGGTGGTCCAGTGGTTAGGACTCCACGCTTCCACTGCTGTGGGCACGGGTTCAGTCCCAGGTCGGGGAACTAAGATCCTGCAAGCTGCATGGTGCGTCCAAAAAAAGAAAAAAAAAATGTGAGATAGGTCTTACATGGAAAACAAATTTATGGTTACCAAAGGGGAAAGGGGGTGGGGGACGGATAAGTTAGGAGTTTGGGGCTAACATACAAACTACTAAATATAAAATAGATAAACAATAAGGACCTACTGTATAGCCCAGGGGAACTATATTCAATATCCTGCAATAAACCATAATGGAAAAGAATATGAAAAAGAATAAATATATATATTTGTATAACTGAATCACTTTGCTGTACACCAGAAAGTAACACAACATTGTAAATCAGCTATACTTCAATAAATAAATAAATTAATTAAATATAATAAAGGAAAAAAAATTTTTTTAAAAACCCATAAAGTAGGTCTTAGCTTTCCCCTGCTGTTTAAAAACTGTCTAAAAGGGCTTCCCTGGTGGCTCAGTGGTTGAGAGTCCACCTGCCGATGCAGGGGACATGGATTCGTGCCCCGGTCTGGGAGGATCCCACAGGCCGCGGAGCGGCTGGGCCTGTGAGCCATGGCCGCTGAGCCTGCGCATCTGGAGCCTGTGCTCCGCAGTGGGAGAGGCCACAATAGTGCGAGGCCCGCGTACCGCAAAAAAAAAAAACAAAAAAACAAAAAACTGTCTAAAGAACTCCCGTCATACTAAGAATAAAATTCAGACTCCTTACCATTGTCAGCAAGACTCAGCAAGGCCTGGCCCCTGCCCACTGCCCTGACCTCACCTTGTACTGTTCCCCCCTCACTCGCTCAGTTCCATCATGCTCACTGTTCCTAGAAGGCGACAAGCTTATCCCACCCAGGGGCCTTTGCACTTGCTGTTTCCTCTGCCCTGAACACACTGCCCTGGATCATGCATGGCCCTTTCCCTCTTTCCATTTAGGTCTCTGCTTACATGTCACCTATTCAGGAGAGGCCTCTTTTGACCACCTTCTCCAAGGTACACCCCACCCACACCTCTGTGCTTTTGTCCCTCCCTGAAACTATGCTTCTAATTCTTTTGCTTGCTTGTTTCTGGTCTGTCTCTCCACTAGGATTTGATCTCCATGACGTTTGAGACTTTTATCTTGTTCACAGCCGTTTTTCCCAGCAGTTCTAAGCTCATAGAACATGTTTAAAATGTATACGAATGAAGACTTTGTATTCCCTCTGGGGTTAGAAGATCCTTTCTTAAACCTAGGTTTGTAGAACCTTGATTTGTGACCATGGCAAGTAACGTAACCTCTCTAAGCCTCAGTTTTCTCATCTGTAAAGTGAAAGATTTGATTTCTATTTCTGGCAGTATAGAAAACTATATAGTCTGAAACCCCTCCCTAATAAAACTTGAATTGAACGTTTTTCTAAAAATTTTGCATGAAATATAACAGCGATCCCCTAAAAGTATAGCAGAGCTTTTAAGTAAGTAAATTTGCCAGGAGGCAAAACAGAGAGGGAATCATTTTGCAAGGCTGTAAACCAGTACTGTAGCAGCTGCACGACAGACTACCCTGAGATTTAGCTTAAAACAACAGACGTTTTGTTATCATCTCTCCTGGCTCTGTGGTCGGGAAGTTGGACAGGACACTGAACACAAAACTCATTTCTGCTCCATGATGTCTGGGTCTCAACTGGGATGATGCAAATGACAGTGGCAGACTGGCTGTCTCTTTCTTTTTTTTTAAAACAAAAATTATTTATTTTTATTTATTTATTTTTGGCTGTGTTGGGTCTTCGTTGCTGCACGCGGGCTTTCTCTAGTTGCGGCGAGTGGGGGCTACTCTTTGTTGCAGTGCGTGGGCTTCTCATTGTGGTGGCTTCTCTTGTTGTGGAGCATGGGCTCTAGACGCGCGGGCTTCAGTAGTTGTGGCATGTGGGCTCAGTAGTTGTGGCTCACAGGCTCTAGAGTTCAGGTTCAGTAGTTGTGGCGCATGGGCTTAGTTGCTCCGCGACATGTGGGATCTTCCCGGACCAGAGCTTGAACCTGTGTCCCCTGCATTAGCAGGAGGATTCTTAACCACCGCGCCACCAGGGAAGCCCTGGCTGTCTCTTTTTGTGTGTTTTAAGGCCTCTTCATTTGGTCTTTCTATGTGATTTCTCCAGCATGGAGGCCTCAGGATAGTCAAGTTTCTTACATGGTAGCTCAGAACTGCAAGAATGGGTGTCCAAGAAGCATCGATAGAAACTGCAAGACTTTTTATGAGCTGGTCTCAGAAGTCCCAGGATGATACTTGTGCTGCATTCTCTTGGCCAAACAAGTCACTTCAGGCCATCCTAGATTTGAAGAGAGGGGGATTAGACTACCTCCCCATGAGTGGGGTAGCAAATAGTTCGCAGCCATCTTTAATATACCACACTGGAGGATTGGCCTAACTTGGTTTTAATATCTCAATAGAGAAAAGAGGGGCCTTGAGTCTGTGGGGTATTAAGTCAGAGCTGAACGTTGGCGTAAAGTTCAGACTTGAAGGGCGATTCTGCAGCGTAATCCTTAGTAAAAGAATAGACCCCCAAGCCCTGAGAGATGACAGTGAAGCTTGTCTGTCTGGCCCAGGGTTCTTGGTGGAGGGAAAATCTCCCTTGGGAAGTTGAAACCATCTATGGACCTGTCCTCATCTGGATTTGGGGTTTAACACATTCTGCACGGTCTGCGTACCCTTAGCTGAGAGATTAACATAAACATTGGTCTTGGGCCAGCGTTACTCCTGGGACATCTGACAGAAATTAATCCAGTCTCTCTAAGAGCTCTCAATACACATCATACAGAATTAGCCCCAAAGCACATGAATTCATACTCCAAAATTACGAACCCCGCTCCTAAGCAGGAGTTAACAAACACTACAAGGCAGGATTAGCCCTCCAGAAATAAATAAACAAATAGGTAAATAACATACCTATATTAATTGTATATTATTTATATAAAGTAGCTATCAATACTTAGAGACCTTAGAATAAATCTTTCTAAAATGAAAAAGTAAAGAACATACAAGAAGATAGCAGGTGCCGGGCTGGAGCAGGGAGAGGAATGGGCCCATGGGAAAAGAAGCAATTCTAAAAGTAAAAAATAAAGTATTAAAATTTAAAACCCAATGGATAGTTTGAAATGATGAGGGATTGAACACCAAGGGGGTGATGTTTTCTACCCCGCTTCTTGGAGCTAGAGGGGCTCTTAGTGATTTCAGGCTCTTGTTGACAGACAAGGAAGATGGGGCATGAGGGTTTCGTTTTAGGTCATTCATCAAGGTCAGTAACATGATCGGCTAGGCCAGGACTTGAGGCCAAGTCTCCAATTTCTGAAAGTGTCTTGATGTGGAAGAAAGAGGTTTGTTTTATGTGGTTAGAGGCTTGGACTAGGACTCGTGGGCGATTAGAAGACAAACTCCTGTCGTGATAGAAGGAAGAGTTTTCTAGTAATTGGTGCTAAAGTGAGGCAATGAGCCCCTGGCTTCCAACCCTAAGACCTTCCAACTCTGAAACTCTAGGATTTTAATCTTTTCCCTTATTATAGTGGAGGAAGAGAGATACGAGTTTTTGGAAAGATTCTGTTTTTCAGTGGGTAGGCCTTCTATCCTTGTTCGAGATTTATTGATTCATTGCTTGATTGATTGATTCATTCATTAACTGCCCATTTATTGACCATTTGCTTTGTGCCAAGCATACACTGGGCACCAGGGATAGAGAGATGAATGAATTCCAATTGCATCTTTGAGAAGTTTCTGAGTTCACATAGCCAGTCAGTGGGGAACTTGGACTTGGATTCCAGTGTCCTTCCTGCCTCGCCAGTGTTCTTTCCGTTGGGTGGTTATTTTGTGGGTGTGTGAACGACTTTTCTGGCTTTGGTTGGAAATTGTAGGGAGGAGCCCTTTCACAGGGGAAGTGGTACATCTGATGTGTGAAAGGAGATTAAACCACTGCTGTATCTCTGCCTGGGAGACACTGTGGCAGCCAATGTTGAGAAAGAAGAGGAGGCAGAGGAGAGGATGTGCTGCGTGAATACAATCAGGGACAAAGAGATGGGTAAAGTTGAGCATCCTTATCCACTGTATTAGTCTACTATTGCTGCTGGAAGAGAGAACCACAGAGTTAGTGGCTTAAAGCAGAAATGTAGTCTCTTAACAGATCTGGAGGCCTGAAGTCTGAAATGAGTTTTGGGGGGCTGAAACCAAGGTGTTAGCCGAAGTGTTTCATTCTGGAAGCTCCGTGGAGAATCCATGTTTTGCTTTTGGAGTGTCTGATGGCTGTTGGCTTATGGCCACATCTCTCCAGTCTGTGCTTCCATGGTCACATTGCCTTCTCTTCTGTCTTTATATCTTCCTCTACCTCTCTCTTAGAAGGACATTTGTGATTACATTTAGGGCCCACCTAGATAATCCAGGATCATCTTCCCATCTCAAAATCCTTAATTTTGAGACTCTGCAAAGTCTCTTTTGCTATATCAGGTAATATTCATAGATTCTGGGGATTAGGACCTAGACATCTTTGGGGACCATTATCCAGCCCATTAAACCCATGGCTGTTGGCCCTGCTGCCACCAAGCTGAGGGGAGTTAAGAAGAGCCTAAAGAAAGAACACTCTGGGGGAATTCCCTGGCGGTCCAGTGGTTAGGACTCCTCGCTTTCACTGCCAAGGGTGCAGGTTTGATCCGGTGCGGCAAAAAACAAAACAAAACAAAACAAAAACACTCTAATGTTCTAACATCTTATTTTGGTTCCATTTCCAGACTCTCCTTGATTTGTAAAAATTAATTATTGCACCAGTAGAAAAGATTACAAAGAAGTGGTTAGGGTATACAGTAATGGATAATAATACAATGAATACTCTTTTACTCACCAACCAGTTTAAGAAATAGAACATTACCTTCATTGTATCAATATACCACTGTTTACAGACATTTGGGTTCTTTCTAATTTTTGTTTTTCTCTTGCTCTTGAAAAGAAAAGACTTCTGCAGTGAACATTCTGATATGTGATTCCTGGCGCACTGGTGCACAAATTTCCTTAGGAATGGAATGGCTGAGGCATAGGGTATATGCATCTTTCGCTTGACCAAATAACATAAGTTTCGTAGACGTGTGGGTCTGTTTCTGGGCTCTTTATTCTGTTCCGTTAATCAATTTGTCTGACCCTGCACCAGGACCACACTGTCTTAATTACCATAACTTTTATGAAAATTCTTGATATCTGGCCTGCCAAGTCCCCTTCGCATTTTGTTCATCGTAAATTGCTATCCAACATCATTTTTCTCCAGCAACATAGACAATTTCAGTTGTTCCACGTCTTTACCATCACTTGCTATTGTCACACTTTAGAAGTTTTGCCAGTCTGGTGGGTACAGAATGGAATCTCATTATAGTTTTAATCTGCATTTCCCTGAATACTAATGAGATTGAGCATCTTTTCATATGTTTATTGCCCATTCATGTTCTCTCTCCTGTGAAGAGCCTGTTCAAATCTTGCCAGTTTTTCTCTTGTCCTTATCTTACTGATTTGTAGGAGTCCTTTAAATACTTTAGATGCTAATCCTCTGTCACTATGCATTACACATGTTTTCTCCCAGGCCCTGGTTTATTTTTTCATTTTCTTTATGGTGTGTTTTGATCAACAGAAGTTCTGAATATTAGTGCAATGGATTTATCAGTTTTTTTCATTTATAGTTTATACTTTTTGTGTCCTAGGAAAACCTTACCTAATCATGAAGGTATTCTGAAATCATGAAGCTATTCTCCTATATTGCTCCTAGCTAGCAGTTTTATAGTTTTTTCATTCACATTTAATTTCTTTTTTTTTTTTAACATCTTTCTTGGGGTATAACTGCTTTACAATGGTGTGTTAGTTTCTGCTTTATAACAAAGTGAATCAGGTATACATATACATATGTTCCCATATCTCTTCCCTCTTGCGTCTCCCTCCCTCCCGCCCTCCCTATCCCACCCCTCTAGGCGGTCGCAAAGCACCGAGCCAATATCCCTGTGCCATGTGGCTGCTTCCCACTAGCTATCTACCTTACGTTTGTTAGTGTATATATGTCCATGCCTCTCTCTCGCCCTGTCACAGCTCACCCTTCCCCCTCCCCATATCCTCAAGTCCGTTCTCCAGTAGGTCTGTGTCTTTATTCCTGTCTTACCCCTAGGTTCTTCATGACATTTTTTTTTTCTTAAATTCCATATACATGTGTTAGCATATGGTATTTGTCTTTCTCTTTCTGACTTACTTCACTCTGTATGACAGACTCTAGGTCTATCCACCTCATTACAAATAGCTCAATTTCGTTTCTTTTTATGGCTGAGTAATATTCCATTGTATATATGTGCCACATCTTCTTTATCCATTCATCCGATGATGGGCACTTAGGTTGTTTCCATCTCCGGGCTATTGTAAATAGAGCTGCAATGAACATTTTGGTACATGACTCTTTGAATTTTGGTTTTCTTAGGGTATATGCCCAGTAGTGGGATTGCTGGGTCATATGGTAGTTCTATTTGTAGTTTTTTAAGGAACCTCCATACTGTTCTCCATAGTGGCTGAACCAATTCACATTCCCACCAGCAGTGCAAGAGTGTTCCCTTTTCTCCACACCCTCTCCAGCATTTACTGTTTCTAGATTTTTTGAAGATGGCCATTCTGACTGGTGTGAGATGATATCTCATTGTAGTTTTGATTTGCATTTCTCTAATGATTAATGATGTTGAGCATTCTTTCATGTGTTTGTTGGCAGTCTGTATATCTTCTTTGGAGAAATGTCTATTTAGGTCTTCTGCCCATTTTTGGATTGGGTTGTTTGTTTTTTTGTTATTGAGCTGCATGAGCTGCTTGTAAATTTTGGAAATTAATCCTTTGTCGGTTACTTCATTTGCAAATATTTTCTCCCATTCTGAGGGTTGTCTTTTGGTCTTGTTTATGGTTTCCTTTGCTGTGCAAAAGCTTTGAAGTTTCATTAGGTCCCATTTGTTTATTTTTGTTTTTATTTCCATTTCTCTAGGAGGTGGGTCAAAAAGGATCTTGCTGTGATTTATGTCATAGAGTGTTCTGCCTATGTTTTCCCCTAAGAGTTTGATAGTTTCTGGCCTTACATTTAGGTCTTTAATCCATTTTGAGCTTATTTTTGTGTATGGTGTTAGGGAGTGATCTAATCTCATACTTTTACATGTACCTGTCCAGTTTTCCCAGCACCACTTATTGAAGAGGCTGTCCTTTCTCCACTGTACATTCCTGCCTCCTTTATCAAAGATAAGGTGACCATACGTGCGTGGGTTTATCTCTGGGCTTTCTATCCTGTTCCATTGATCTATCTTTCTGTTTTTGTGCCAGTACCATACTGTGTTGATTACTGTAGCTTTGTAGTATAGTCTGAAGTCAGGGAGCCTGATTCCTCCAGCTCCGTTTTTCTTTCTCAAGATTGCTTTGGCTATTCGGGGTCTTTTGTGTTTCCATACAAATTGTGAAATTTTTTGTTCTAGTTCTGTGAAAAATGCCAGTGGTAGTTTGATAGGGATTGCATTGAATCTATAGATTGCTTTGGGTAGTAGAGTCATTTTCACCACATTTAATTTCTTAATCCTTTTTTATTTATTTTTTTTTGGCGGTACGCGGGCCTCTCACCGTTGTGGACTCTCCCGTTACGGAGCACAGGCTCTGGACGTGCAGGCTCAGCGGCCACGGCTCACGGGCCCAGCCGCTCTGTGGCATGTGGGATCTTCCCGGGCCGGGGCACGAACCCGTGTCCCCTGCATCGGCAGGCAGACTCTCAACCACTGCGCCACCAGGGAAGCCCTATTTATTTTTTAAAATAAATTTATTTATTTATTTTTGGCTGCATTAGGTCTTCATTGCTGCGCAGGGGCTTTCGCCAGTTGCAGCGAATGGGGGCTACTCTTCGTTGCAGTGCTCGGGCTTCTCATTGTGGTGGCTTCTGTTGTTGTGGAGAACAGGCCCTAGGTGCACGGGCATCGGTAGTTGTGGCACACGGGCTCAGTGGTTGTGGCACATGGGCTTAGTTGCTCTCCGGCATATGGGATCCTCCCGGACCTGCATCGGCGCTACCGGGGAAGCCCTCTTAATCCATTTTGAGATGATTTTGGTATATGATGTGAAGTAGGACTCCAGAATTTTTTTTCCATAAGGAAAACCAATTGTCCTAGCACCGTTTATTATAAAGTATGTCCTTTCTCTTTACATCTGCAATGTCCAGCCCTGTCATAAATTCAGTTTCCCTGGATGTGTAAGTCTATTCTGGGCTCTTTATTCTCTTCCATTGAACAGTTTTTCTGGCCCTGTACCAGTACCACTGTTTTAATTACCATAACCTTATGAAAATTCTTAGAATCTGGCCTGGCAAGTCCCCCCACCTTCAAAAGCGCCTTAGCCCTTTCTCTTCCATATACATGTTTAGAATTATCTAGAATTATATATTACAACACAGACACACACACACACACACACACACACACACTCACTCACTCAGAAATCTGTTGGGAGTCTGACTGGAATAACACTGATGTTCCTAAGATATTGACTGTTCCAATCCATATACATATATGTATACGTATACATGGCATCTGTCTATATTAATTTAGATCTTCTTTAATGATTTTCAATATAATTTTATAATTTTTACTGTAAATGTCTTGTGCATCATTTGTTAGATTTATTCCCAGTTATTTGATGTTCGTTGATGCCAGTGTATTTGGTATCTTATTAAAATTTTCATCTTCCAACTGTTTGTTAGAACAATGCATCCTTGCCACACTGTACATCCTTTGGGGCTTTCCAGATAGAGTCATGCCATCTGAGAATAGCACAGTGTTGTGTCTTTCCAGTAATTCCTTTTTTTCCCTTACTCTTACTGTCCTGGTTAAGATCTCTAGTAAAAGATGACTAAAAGTGGTGAAGGCAGATCTTCTTGTCTTTTCCTGGTTTAAAAAGGAATGCTTCAACATTTTCCCAAAAAGTATTGTGCTTGCTGTAGGGTTTTCAGAAATATACTTTATCACTAAGTTTTCTTCTTGTCCTAGTTTGTTGAGAGTTTTTATAATGAATGATACTGTATTTTAGCTAATGCTTCCATTGAGATGATAATGGGGATTTTTTTTTGGCCTTTAATTTGTTAAGTGGCAAATTGTATTAATTAGTTTTGCCATTAAACAATTTTACCTTCCTGGATAAACAAAATTTGGTCATAAAGTTGGGTTTTTGTTGTTGTTGTTGTTGTTAGAACAACCTAAGATTCAGTTTTGTTAATATTTAGTTTAGTCTTTTTTTTTTTTTAAAGCTATGTTTGTGAGTGATATTAGCTGTGCTGTCTTGTCTGGTTTGGGTATAAAGATTATACTAGCCTCATAAACCACATTGAGGGCGGATATATCCTCTTTTTTATACCTTGGAATAGTCTGTGTAAGATTGGATTTCTTTCTTGCGTGTAAAATACGTGACCTTACCAGTAAAATTATCAGGGATAGGTGTTTTTTCTGTGGGAAAAATTGAACCTACCTATTCGATTTCTTTAATGATTATAGATTTTCTCTATTTTCTTGAGTTAATATTAGTTTAGGAGTTTATTCATCTTAGTAATTTTTCAAATTTATTCATAGTTAACAACACTGCTTTTGCACTCCATTCCTTTTTTCCTCTTTTCCTGGTACTCTCATTAGATATATGTTAGGTGTTCTTACTCTATCTTCTGTATCTCTTCATTTCTTATTTCCGATTCCTTTTTTTGTCTCTGCTGCTTTATGAATAATTTTCTTCATGTCTATCTCCTTAGCAGTCTCTAGTCAGCTGCTGAACATATTCATTGGTTTTAAATTTTCAATTATTCTATTTTAGGAATTCTATTTAGTTCTGTTTCAAAACTGGTCATATTTTATGGCTTCTGTTCCTTCCACATAGTTTCAATTCATGGATCTTTATCCATGCATAATTTGTAACATCACACTTTGATCATTTAGAAACTATTGGTTTACCAAGTGAAATGCAGATCTTCTAAATGCTGACACATTTCATTATACAATATCAAAAATTCACATTCATTAATATCACCATCAATCCCATCAGGAAAGTCTTTTAAGTGTTGGGACACTGTCAGTTTCATGGTAGTGGATAAAAATTTTCCAAAATTCTGGTTTTAGCTTGAAATTGAATATTATCATTGGCAACAAACACTATTGGTTTTTCTTGAAGTAATGGGCTCATTTCATCCATTTCCTAAAACCTGCTTGCCAGATACCCAACTCTGAATAACCATTGTTTGTCAGTCATTCAAGTAACTGTACTGTTCCCTGAAAAACAGTGGATAATCGGCACAAGGGCTTTTCCTCAAGACAGTCATCATACTTGGTATGCAGCAGTACTTAATGCATGCTTCCCATTTCATCACGAGATATTAAAAACACCTGTACTCCAGCGTCAAGCTTTAATTAAATTGATGATTTCTGCTATATCATCAATGACATTCTTAAATGAAACAGGCATTTTTTTTCCTACTGCGTCATGGTGACGAATACAATGACTACGGGTAAAGTTTAGTGCCATTGCCTTGATTCGTGCAAAGGCAGCGGTTTTACCCGTTATTGTTCTTACACCATCAGTGCAAGTTCAACACAGTGAAAAAGGCGTATGTTTTAGTATTATTACTAAAATTGTTTCAACCTCATGAACCCTCTGCCAGGGTCCCAGCAACCCCTGGAAAGGGTTTTGGGGTCTCCGAGGAGTCTGTGGATCTTGCTTTGGGAACCATTCACTGTTCTGTACAATGAACAATCATTTCCATACCTAAGAAAATCGACTCTCATTCCACGGCTTCATCCAGCATGTGGTCCGTATTCAAATTAACCCCAATTAAACAAAAATCCTTTATTTATTTTTTTCTTGTTTCTATTTGGATCCAGTCAAAGCTCATACACTGAATCTGGCTGCCGTATCTTTTGATCAACGTAGAACAGCACCTGCACCCTCCGCCCGCCAACTTTATGAAGAGTCTAGGCCGACTGTGATCTAGACGTTCTGGACTTCTCAGACTTGTCCTCATGATTAGACTCAGGCCATTGTGTCTACATTGTGTAGATGATGAGGTGCACCTCCCACTGCCTTCTGTCAGGAGGACAGAATGTCAGGCTGTCCCATGATTGGTGATACCGAACTTGACCACTTAGTAAAAAAATTTACAATTTCTTTTTTTTTTTTTTTTTTTTGGTACGCGGGCCTCTCAATGTTGTGGCCTCTCCCGTTGCGGAGCACAGGCTCCGGACGCGCAGGCTCAGTGGCCATGGCTCACGGGCCCAGCCTCTCCGCGGCATGTGGGATCTTCCCGGACCGGGGCAGGAACCCGCGTCCCCTGCGTCCCCTGCATCGGCAGGCGGACTCTCAACCACTGCGCCACCAGGGAAGCCCCTACAATTTCTTTAAATCCAGAATTTTTAGTTGTTGCCAATGGCAGGGTAAGTCAGAGTCTCTTGTCTGATACTATTGGAAATAATGTTCTCCTTTTGATTCTTCATTTTTGAGGTTCAAAGGTATAGCAGTTAGAATTCTTTTGGTTCCAAGAAAAAAATATACAACTCATGCTGGTTCACATAACTGAAAAGTCTAGAACGGCAGTGACCCAGGATCAGCAGCAATCCAGCAGGTTCTCTTGGTCTCTCCCCTGCACTCATGTTAAGGCTGGCTCCCCTTGTGGACACAAGATGATTGCCAGCAGCTTCTGAGTGGGGTGAATTTCTCATTGGCGTGTAGTAGGAAAAGGGCATCTCTCCCAAAAAGAGAGCATCTTCTATGGGACACAAGGAGGCTTCTTTCCCAGAAGCTCCTAGCAAGCATCTTGCTCTCCTGATTGTAGTCACACACCTGTCCCTGAGCCAATCCCTATGGCAGGGGGATGGGATGTGTAGAATGACTTACACCAGCCAAGACCCACCCTAGATCTGGGGATATGGTCAGCTTCTCCAAAGCACAGGGGCTACATGGGGCTGCGGAGAAGACCCAGAGAGCCTCTGCATCCTGTATCAAGACGGAGGCAAATATCCCCCAAGGATTAGTATCCACAGTAATGGAAAACACTTGACTGAGTACCTAATATGTGGCAGATACTGTTCCTCATTCATTCATTCAGCGAGTTCACTCAGTCATCTCATATTTAGTGCGATGCTCCTGTGGGTTGCGTGCTGGGCCACCACTGAGGCGAAACGGAGTCTTCGCCATCACAGCACTTCTCATGTAAGGCTCTGTGATGTTATTAATACAGCAGTCATACAAGGCGGGCATTACTCCTTCTTTCCCAAATGATAAAACTGAAGCCCAGAGGGCTAGGCAGCCTGCCCCGGGTTCCCCAGCAAGTTAGTGGTGGAGCTGGACCCAGAGAAACATGGTGCTGCCAGCAGTGCCACCTGGCCCAGGACTGGGTGGGCCTTGGGGGGTGTAGATTCTGGCCCCAGCTCTACCCCTGATGGGCTGTGTGACCTGGGGCTTCTCTCTCAGAGCTCCTCTTCCTCTCTGTAAAATCGAGTGGGGTCGGGCTGAACCTCCTGGCAGGCAGGTTCCCTGGTTGTTCACACCATCCCACCATTTGCATCTCCTGGAAGTGCCAGCTGCTCTGAGCAAGGCAGACCTTCTCACAGCCTCTCAGCCTCTCTCCAGAGTCTCAGGGGCCCTGCAGGGTCTATGATATTCATAGTGAGGAGCTGTTGAGGACAGGAGACCCAGGAAGGAAAAGGCAGGACCCTCAGGAACTGCCTCCACCCACACATACCAGTCTCCCCATTCATAAAATGAAGTGGGGGGATTAGCTAAATGCTCACAGGGGTCCTGCTACATACGTCATCTGAGTAGTCATTGACAGTGTGCTGCTCGGTGCTGGAGGGTCCCAGATCTGCGCTTTGTTCCCAGACCTAAAGGCAAAACTTAGGTCCATTTTACTGTAATACAAATAAGTACTTTTATTGACGCATATTTATACTCCATGTCAGATGTTGCATTGGCAGTGTGCGTACATCATCTCACTTAATCTTGACAGTAGTCTGGTGGGATAGGTATGTAGTATTATTTCCATTTTACAGATGAGCAATCTGAGGTTTAGAAAGGTTAAGGAATTTGCCCAGTTCTTAATTGTTAGATCCATTGGATCTGTCTGATTTCACAGCATTTGCTTTGTCTTTGCTTCTGTGTTGCTGCATCCCCTTTGTCGGAAATGATCATTAACAGTGGAAGGCCAGGGGCTTCCCTGTTGGCCCAGTGGTTAAGAATCCGCCTGCCGATGCAGGGGACATGGGTTCGAGCCCTGGTTAGGGAAGATCCCACATGCCGTGGAGCAGCTGAGCCCGTGCACTACAACTACTGAGCCTGCGAGCCACAACTACTGAAGCCCGCGCGCCTAGAGCCCCTGCACCGCAACGAAGAGTAGACCCCGCTCTCTGCAACTAGAGAAAGCCGCGCGCAGCAACAAAGACTCAACACAGTCAAAAATAAATAAATAAAACAAATAAATTTATTTTTTTAAAAAAAGCAGTGGAAGGCAGTGAGAGAGTAAGGATGCACTAAAACTCACGGAGATTCCAAAGTACTGTGTGCTGGGCTGGCTGGTCCCCAGTACTGTGAAAGAGGAATGAATGGTCTTCCAAATGCAGTTTGGGTTCCCTTCTGCAGGGAGGGAGGCCCATGCCAGGTGATATCGGGTAAGGTGTAGGGGGTGAGAATGTGCCAGTTGTGTTTGAAGGACCAGACTGGCTTGAGTTGAGAATTCATGTCATGCTGTCTGGGGAGTTCAGGTGGGAAAGGTCAGTTTGAGGTCAAAGTACAGGACTTTGCTTTGAGGCAGGAGTGAGCCAGTGAAGGTTTTTTTTAAGGGGGGAGTGATGTGAAAACAGTTATATCGATGTCAAGTTTGAAGCAATAAGGGTTGAACCAGAGTCTTGGCAGTGGGAATGGAAAGAGAGGACTGAATTGGTAAATCAGTAGAACAGAAGTAATTGACAGGACCTTGAACCCCACATGTGTATCATCGGAAGGATTTTTGGAAGTCATCTAGCTTTATCTTGTCCTGACGAGGGGATTCCTCCTCTGGTGACGTCTGTCACAGCAGTGCATCCAGTCACTTCCAATGCAGGATCAGGGAACAGTTGCTTACATGGCTGTTAGCTTCTGGAACCAGCACATAAGGGTGAGAGTTACTCAGTGTCTGCACTGACATGAATAGTGTCCCCCAAGGTTCGTGTCCACCCAAGACCTCAGAATGTGACTTTATTTGGGAAAGGAGTCTTTGCAAATGTAATCAAGTTAGGGTGAGCTCACGCTGGCTTGGGGTTGGCTCTAATCCAGTGACTGGTGTCCTTATAAGAAGAAGGAAGTTTGGACACAGACTGAGACATGCAGGAAGAATGCCATGTGACAGCTGAGGCACTTTGGAGCGATGCCTCCACAGTCCAAGGAACACCAAGAATTGCTGGCAACCACTAGAAACTAGGAAAAGACAACGAAGGATTCTCCCTTTGAGCCTTTGGAGGGAGCATGGGCCTGCTCATACCTTGATTTCAGACTTCTAGCCTCCAGAGCTGTGAGAGAATAAATTTCTGTTATTTTAAGCCATCAAGTTTATGGGACTTGGTTACAGCAGCACCTTGAAAAACCTGTAGTCCCCTGCCGGTCTGTCTGTCGTAAGAAGAAACAAGGGCTGCCCAGCATGATTGCCCTCAGAGGACCTGTGCAGGCTCCAGGTACTTGTCTGTTTCCTTTCCAGCACTCACATTCATTCCATAATCCAGTCTAGAATTTTGCACTGATGTTCAGGGTCCCCCATAATGTATCAGTACTTCTAAACGACCTTATTTTTCACTGTTCCCCATGACCATCCCTACACATGTCATGTGTTTTCCATGCTTTGACTTGAGTCACTGCTACCGCACTCCTGAAGGCCATACCCCAGCCCCCACCACCACCACCAAGCTATATGCCACCCATCTTTAATGCCTACTTTTTCTTCCTGGACCATTTTAAACTAAAGTGGGTTCTCTGTCCTGCCACCTCAAAGCACATTCAGCTCGCTAGCACCAGTCATTGGGCAACATCCTTCCCAGCTGTCCTGAGACATCTCACATGTTCTCTTATTTCTTAACTCATAATTTTTTTTTATTTTGCCAGTGTTGATGGCTTGTCTCTTGGGCTCAGGTCTCAGCCCTTGAAGGTAGACAGTCTGTCTTTTGCTCCCTTTTCTGCTCTATACACTTTATACATTGCTGTTACTCAACATACATATAGAGGAGTTTCTATGCAATGACAGGTGATCATTTTCTTTGTCTGGGAAAGATTAAAAAGAAGAAGGGTTGACTAGAAGGGAAATCTTCTTGACCTTTAGGGTGGAAAGCATACTCTGGCTCTGAGAAGGTGATGATATGTCTGTGTATATCTTTGGAGCACAGACTCTTTATCCTTCTCTCAGTAAGTGTAGCCCCGTTTATCCAAAAAGGCAACATCCAGGCACTGAACATTGTCTGTGTGCCTGCTTCCTTATGGGCATGAAGAGGTGGTGGTGGGTAAGAGAGAAATGACCTTTATCCTCCATGAGTGTTTAGTTTTGTGGGAAATATTGACCAAGAGGAATACCTCTTGACTTGCTGCCCTATGGCTTTTCATTCAGGTGACAAGGTACAGACAGGCCTGGAGATCAGGATAGGCTCCAGGCAGCCAGGTTTGTGCTGGATGATCTGTCCTCTCCACCTGGCTATGGCTGATTGGATCAGAGGTGGATACCTGACTCAGACTGAACCAATTCTGTTTTCCCTCTCTTGGCAACACAGAAGTGAGATTCAGAGGTAGCCAGTTGCCATGGACTGGATTGTGTTTCCCCCCCAGTTTGTATGTTGAAGCCTTAACCTCCAATGCGAAGGTATTTGGAGGTGAGACCTTTGGGAGATAATTAGGTTTAGATGAAGTCACAAGGGTGGAGCCCCCATGATGGGATTAGTGACCTTGTAAGAAGAGACACCAGAGAGCCCTGTCTCTCCTCTCTCTCTCTCTGTCTCTCTCTGCTTCTGTCTTTCTCTGTCTCTGCCATGGGAGGACACAGAGAGAAACTTGGACATCTGTGAGTCCTCACCAGAACCCAGCCATGCCAGTACCCTGATCTTGGACTCTGAGCCTCCAGAACTGTGGGAGAATAAATTTCTGTGGTTTCAGCCCTCAGTCTGTAGTATATTGTTACGGTAGCCCGAGCTAAAACACCAATTATTCAAGAGGCAGGAGCCGTAATAAGTAAGCGTGAGGAGGTGTGCAGGCTGTGTTCTGCCATGAGGAGCATGTGGAAGGTGGGCCAGCAGGGAAGGAAGAGTGACAGGAGACGTTCAGTAAACACAGAGGTGCCAGAAACACTGCATGGTTTCCCAGGCTCTTCAGTTCCTGATTCTAGACACTAACAAAGCCCAGCTGCCCTGGGGTTCTAGCTCTACCCCAGTGTCCTCCCCACAAATTCCCTTTGTTGCTTACTCCAGCTTTGTCAGTTTCTGTTACTTAAAACCGAAAGAATCTCTACCAAGACCCTCCCATTTTACAGATGAGGACAACAAGAGCCGAGGGCTACATTGGTGAGTGACAGAGTTCGGGCTGCAGTTCAGGTCCTCAGACCAGCTGTCTGCAGTCCTGCCCTTCCAGGCTAGCAGGGTGAACATGTTAAGCAGACCCGGGAGGTTCTGGAACCATGAGGAGAAATGTTGCTCCTCTATGGCCCACCGTTTAAAACACCACGATCTGTGTTTGCTCATACTTGAAAGTGCCTTTCCAACATCACATGTGTTTTCCCCTTTTTTCTGTAATCCTGTCAAATTGAGTAGCAGGGCTGTCACCACTTGCATTGTTTGCCTTTGAATCTTGCACCTAAGAGATTCTTAGCAGCCTGCACTGGCTGAAAACAAAGGTCTGCCCAGTCCTTCCTGCGTTCTCTGCATTTGTCTGCCTTATGTTCTTGTAATCGGATACACGTTTCTATCAAGAACAGGTGATTTTCTCTGAGCTATATGATAGGGAACACCTGACACCCGTGCCCGGTTTGGTTTCTGTATTTATTTTAAGATATATATTTTTTAAATGAGCTCATCATTAATTGGAAACACCTAACAATAGAAAGGAAAAGTTATTACTGTTTCTACCAGCCCACCACAACTGCCGATAACATTGTAGAGAATCTCTCTGGTAGTTTTCCACTTGTGAACTTAACTTGTAAAAATATGTAGTTGTGATTATACGTAGTAACAATTTTGTATTCTACTTTTCCCCTAAACATGATGCTTTAAACAGTTCTGTGCTCTTTAAGACATTTTGTAAATATCATTTTTTAATGGCTGTATCCATTCTAGTAAGTTGAGCACAATTAATTGTATAGTACATCCTTTTTGGCATGAATGACAAGAAATAAGTACGTGAATGTGAGAGCCGTGCCTCTGTGAGACATTTCATTTGTTTCTGATTTTGTGTGCGCCTGTTTGATTGTAGGGAATGGTATAGTCGCCTTTGTTTTTCAGATCTTTTCCTTATACTAGTGGAATTACGGATAAACAGGTGTGAGTCTTTGAAAGGCTTTTGATATGTGTCATCGAATGGCTGTCACACAGGGAGTGCTGATTCCCATGCTAACCGGCAGTGAGAGAGGCCCTACCAGAATTTTGTTGTACGGCTCTCGGCCCTAGGCTCTGAATAAGTAACACAAGTAAGAACAAATAGCTGTTTCTATTAGTGTTCTTTGAGGTCTGTTAGGAGAACTCCCAGCCACTGGTTTGTAGAAGATCACATGACCCTTAGCAAGAGGGAGGGACATGCATTTTGTTCCTTCATTTGATAAAGTTATAGTAACTGTTTGTCTCTAGTGTATGGAAAAATGTTGCCAGTGTGGTACTGTAGTTTTTTTCTTTTTTTTTTTAGAATTGAAACTGTAGATTGTTTTACATAAAAATCCAGCAGTCCTGTTTTTTTTGATGACTGGATAAAGACTAGGTAACAATGCAGACCAACTGGGAACATTTTCTTATGATCACACTTTTTCAAGCAAAGGTGGGAAAATGAGGAAGTAGATTGTCTTTACTTGACTGTTTTTGTATATTCTGTGTTTCAGGAAGAGAGGCCTCTGTGCTTTTTGGTTGAGGGTGGGTGGGAAAAGTCTCACAGAAGAGGTGGGACTTGATTTAGAGGGAACGGGACACAGGGTGAACACGATGAGGACCACGTGAGAACGCATGTGGTGTGTTGGGTTTGGCTGGATCGGCAAGTTGGGCCAGATTGTAGGATCCTGGGAAGCTGAGCCCAGGATTTTGGAAAAAGGTTACTACTCTGTATGGAGTCATTGAGAGGTTCTGAGCAGGGAGGGAATGCAAAGTGGTTCGGACACTTCAGAAGACTGACATTGTCAGTTTCTTATTAAGTTAAACATACTTATCATCTATCACAGCCATTTCACTCCTAAGTATTTACCCAAGAGATATGAAAACATATGTCCACAAAAAGGCTTTACTCAGATGTTCATAGCAGCTTTATTCATAATAGCCAGAGGTTATGGCAGGAGAGTGTCCTGAGGATCAATCTGGCCATGATGTGCAAGGTGGACCATTTTGGGTCAGGGCAAAGGGAAGGGAAGCAGGTCAGAAGGTTCTCACAGCCCTCCAGGAGTGAAATGAGAAGGGCCAGTGTCATGAGATGAATAAGAAAGGGCTGAGGGGCTTCCCTGGTGGCGCAGTGGTTGAGAGTCCGCCTGCCGATGCAGGGGATGTGGGTTCGTGCCCCAGTCCGGGAAGATCCCACGTGCCGCGGAGCGGCTGGGCCCTTGAGCCATGGCCGCTGAGCCTGCGCGTCTGGAGCCTGTGCTCCGCAACGGGAGAGGCCACAGCCGTGAGAGTCCCGCGTACCACAAAAAATTAAAATTAAAATTAAAATAAATAAATAAATAAATAAGAAAGGGCTGAGTAGAAGAGTCACTACAGAGGAAAAGTCCTGAGATGTGGGTTCCAAGGGAGAGAAGGAGGTTATCTGAACAGGGCAGGTGGTGGTATCTCAGATGGAAATAGGGCAGTGGTCTTCACAGCGTGTTCCCTGGGCCAGCAGCAACACTACCTGGGAACTTGCTAGAAAGGCAGACTTGGGCCCTACCTCAGACCTACAGACTCAAGACGCTCTGGGGGTGGCCCAGCAATGTGTGCTTTAACAAGCTCACTGAGGAATTCTGATGCACCCTCACGTTTAAGAGCCACTGACATAGGGAAATTGGGTTTGAGTGGGGGTATCTGATCCAGGAGGAAATGCTGACAGGCTGTTGGAGATTGGGGGAGGGGGAGGAGGCTGGGGAGGGGAGTGACGGGGCTGCTGTGGACACTGGGCTTGCCGGATCTGTGCACACAGGAGTGTAAGGGCTGCACTGCGGGACAAAGGGGGCAGGGCTCCCAGGCAGTCTTGGGGTGTCTCAGTGAGACTCTTTGGTTGCAAGTAACAGAAATCTGCTTTAGATCTGCTTAAGCAAGAGAGGACATTTATGGGAAGGATGCTGGGACAGCTCCTGGAGTATGAGGTGCGAGAGTCCAGACCAGGAGCTGAGCATGGAGAGAACCCCGAGAGCTGCTCCCTCTGTCCCTGCCTCTGCCTCTCTCTTAATTCACTGAACCAGCATCTATCCACCTCCTTACTCTGTGCCTGTTTTAGGTAACAATGATGAGCTAAAAAAAGAGACTCAGCTCTGCCCTTATACAGCAAGTCTGTCTCTCTTAGCATGAAATATTGTCTGTGCTTCTCTGTGTTCCATCCTTCTTTTTGTCTCTGCAGACATCCATTTCTGCTCTGGTGAGCATCTGGCCAGCCGTGGCCACCCCAGAGCTGCTAGTTTACAGTGCTCATTTTCAGAAGCCCGCAGCCCTCTCAGCGCTGATTCTAAATTCCTGGGGAGGAAATCTGAGAGGCCCAGCTGGGAGCCAGCGCTGGTTGAATCAGCTCTGGCTGGAGGCAGGGTCCTTGGTACGTACCGTGAGGGTGGGTGGTCCTTAGGAGAGAGGCGAACGAACGCACGGCGCGGCTGTGCCAGTGTCTGTTCCAGAGTGCACTGTTTTCATCGTTACTGGTGTGATTCGTGGGGGAAAAATGGCTTTTGTTTTCTTTCATAATGAACTTAACGGAGCAGTCCCGCAACGTTGCAGGGCCCCGTTGAGGGTTTGCGCGCACTAATTATTAGGAACCCTTGTTGGCCGAGGCAGGGGGAGGGGAGGAGCTTGTTGGTGCAGAGGGATTGACACGGTGCGTTTTTTCCTTTTGGGGGTGGGGCAGTAGCCTTTAAAGCCGCTCCCCTTGAGAGTCTGTGATTACACGTGAAGCAACAGAGTTTGGGCTTCCAAGCCTGAAGGATGGGTTCTGGGCTCAGAGGGGAGAGAAGGGCATTGCAGTGGCTTCTGTGTTTCTTCCTCTCGGCCAGAGTAGATTCACCTTCATCTGGTTGGTGCTGTGGTGAATTTGGGTACATGCATCTTTCTTTCCCGTGAAATCTAAGGCTTGGTTTCTAGTGGTTTTACAGGAATTGTTCCTTTGTTCTACTGGAATATTTATTTGAGTCCTGGGAGACCACAGGGCATATGTATGAATGGATCTGTTACCCACCTTCCAAAGAGGGGGAACGCCGACTCACTGGTTTCCTAGCAGTCTTGGTTGTAAATTGCTTCTTTAACCTCCTCTCTGCCCCTGAGCCATTCATTCATTCACTCATTTATTCATACCTTCTGGGTGCCAAGCACTGTGTGAGGAGATAGAGTTCATCCTACTTCGTATTTTCAGTCACGCGCCTTGCCACTTTCCTCTTTAGTTTTCCCTCCTCCCCTCAGCCTTTGGAGTGACCCTGGCAGAAGGTGCTCTGAGGAGTGACAGCTCCCTCCCAGCCTATGCCCAGCTAGCCTGGCCCCAGCTGCACTGAGCACCTTGTAGCCCCAAACCCACAATGTTCACCCCTGTTTCTGGGGTTTACTCATGTTCTCTCCCCTCCTGGAATGTCCCCTCCTTCCTCTCCAATTTACCAACCCCCTACTCATCTTTTAACATCTCCTGGAGCATCTTCTGCTAATGTAGTAGCCCAGCCTCGGATCACAGAGCGCAGTTGTGGGTGTGATGATCTGACTGAGTGTCATCCAGCTAGACTTGATCTTGGTGATGTCTGGGACTGTCCCACTCATCTTTATATCATGACAGTGGTGGATAAAGGATCAAATGCTACTCTGGGCAATAGGATGAGGGAGAAAAGGAAAGGATAAAGAAGACAGTTTAAAACCACTCATAATTCCATTACAGAGATGCATCTGGAGGAATCCTTAAGACTTTTTGAATACAAAAATTTTGTGTGGTTGGAGTTATACTGTGTATCTTCCTTTCCCATTAACATTAATATATTAATATATCCTGTGTCCAAAAGATTTCTAAACAGGATTTTGGTGACCTTTTAAAATTGTACAGTTAATTCCTTTTTTTAAATTGTTGGACATCTATATTGTTTTCAATTTCTTATATAAACAAAAGCCATGGAATGTATTTGTGCCTTAATCTTTGTTTGCCTCTGATGATTTCTTTTGGATGGATTCCCAGGAGTACAATTACTAGGTCAGAGGGTAGTAAAGCTGTAAAGATTTGAGAGATAAGGGCAACTTGCCTCCCAGAAAGATTGTACCAATCTCTACTCCCATCTGCGGTTTTTGATGATTGGGTTTGTAAATTCTTAAAGAAGATGGAGGCAAAAAAATGAAGCACTGATAGCCTCTTAATTGGCTACGCCTTCCATCTGGAGGGAGTGGCAACTTTTCCTGTGTTAGGAGCCCCCGCGTGGAGAAAAGCCTGTTGCTCTGTAGCCCGCGGCCTGGACTTCGGCCCTCAGTGACAAGGGCCTGTGCTATCAGCACAGCTGCCCTTTCCACGACTCCAGAGCCTCCTGCACAGCTTTCCGAAGCAGGGAAAGAAGCTGCTTGCTGACCTGTGGTTAGGGGGCTCCAGGCAGCAGTGCACTGGCCACACATCCATCAGTGAGGAGCTCAAGCTTCAGGAAGCCTGTCGGCTTTATAAAGCCTACTGGACATTAAAGGAAAATGGGGTGAGGATGAAGCATTTGTTGCCATCACGGTGTGGGGAGGTCTCTACTACTATGCATTCATCCGCACGGGGCCTCCTGGCCAGTTAAGCCCAGGAGCAAAGGTGGGTTCCAAGAAGTCATTCGTTTGCCTGATAGGAAATCGGACCTGCCTGGAAACTGAACTTGCAGCCTCTTGCACGTGTACATCTGTTGAAGTATTAAGTATACTCTGCTGGTATTGCTTATTTATTTATTTATTTTTATATAATTTCAGTTTTTTCCTTTTTTTAAATTCTTTTTTTTTTTTTTTAAACCCCACATTTGTTTATTTGTTTATTTTTTTGGCTGTCTTGGGTCTTCGTTTCTGTGCGAGGGCTTTCTCTAGTTGCGGCAAGCGGGGGCCACTCTTCATCGCGGTGCGCGGGCCTCTCACTATCGCGGCCTCTCTTGTTGCGGAGCACAGGCTCCAGACGCACAGGCTCAGTAGTTGTGGCTCACGGGCCCAGTTGCTCCGCGGCATGTGGGATCTTCCCAGACCAGGGCTCGAACCCGTGTCCCCTGCATTAGCAGGCAGATTCTCAACCACTGCGCCACCAGGGAAGCCCTGGTACTGCTTATTTTTGCTGACGTACTTTTGGAATTGGTGCCATTTCGAGGACACTTAAAAAATAAAATGAGTCCTGATCACGTTTTTATTTTCCAGCTGGGGATGATCTCTCATAGATTATGTTTTTAAACTGACATTATATTGTCACTTAGTAAACTGAAAAAATTAATTAAACCGTTGAATATGAACAGGAAGGGAGATGGGAAGCTAACACCTGGTGAGCATTAAAATTTTCTTGTTTTAACACTCTGGTCCCTTTAAAATTCTCGTTTCATTTAATCTTTGCAGTGGGAACTGTTGTTATTTCTTATTTTTGTAGATGAGGGAACTGGGACTTAGAGAAGTTAAACAGCTTAATCAGAGTCATTAAGCCAGTAAGTGGTAGAGATGAGATGGGAATCTGTCTGTCTGATCCAGAGCCCCTGCCCTTCTCGGTATTCGGGGGTGGCTTTTCTCCTGGCTCTGGCAAGGGCTGGAAGAAAGGGCGCCGTAAGCCAGCTGCCATTATCTGCTCCTGGGGAGGACAGGGCTATGCGCTGCTAGGAAAGTCTGTTGTACTTTCTGCTGGGGCTGAGGTCTGCTCTGAGAGGTGCTTAGAAGCGGCTTCAAAGGGAACCAGAGGGAGAAGTTGGACAGCTCCCAGCTTCTCCGGCCTTAGACCCTCACTGTGGGTGCTGGTGTTTAGTTGGGGTGATGTGAATTCTTACACAAACATACACTTTGGGTAGGTACTGCTCGACTGGATTTCTGGCTCAGCTCAGGAACTAAAGCCTCACCTTTTGGTATCATCATAATTGGGTTTGTTGGTGGTACTGAGGCGTGAAGGGCTTTGTGCACATGGATGCATAAAGCCCACCAGAGAGGCCTCCGTCAGCCCCAGTGGACGTGAGTTCATGTTGGAGAGAAGAAGGTTAAGGGGACCTGAGCTTTTAGGCATCCGTTGTCAGAGGCTGTGTCTTAGTCAAGGCTGCTTTCCCTTTCTGTTTTTTTGTTTTTGTTTTTGCATGAACCAGGATAGATAAAAACCAACTGGGGGACTTCCCTGGTGGTCCAGTGGTTAAGACTCTGCCTTCCAACACAGGAGATGCGGGTTCGATCCCTGGTCGGGGAACTAAGATCCCACATGCTGCGGGACAACTAAGCCCTCGCGCCACAACTACTGAGCCCGCGCCACAAATACTGAGCCCGCGCCACAACTAGAGAGAAGCCCACGCACTGCAACAAAAGATCCCACATGCCGCAACTAAGACCCACCGCAGCCACAAAATATAAATAAATAAATAATGTTTCAAAAAAATAAATAAATAATGAAAACCAACCAGACTTAGCATGATCCACAAAGGGGAAATTCATTGTAAAGAGGCTGGGAGTTGCAGCTGGACTCTACAAGGTCCAAGCACCTGGGCTGGATGCTGTTGGGAAGCCTGCTGTTCTCACTTCCTCCCCCTCCCCCAGACCCTGGTCTCACATCTCTGCTTCTCTGGCCACATCTGCTTCATTTTCTCTGCGTGTGTCTGTGTCTGTGTGTACATCTGTGCTGCTCTCTTTCAGACTCTGTCTCTCTCTCCAGGTTTCTACTTTTCATCCATATAGGGCCAAACATGGGCACCTACAATGACAGTCCCCACTCCTGAGTTTGTATCTCTTTAGTCTAAGTATCCAGCAGAAGCTGCTAACTCACGTTTCTCAGTCCCGGTGCCAAACCCTGGGAGCTAGACCCTGCCTGTTCAGGGTCAGAGGGAGGTCGTGTAGTATGAACCTGGCTGCTGGGGCCCACCCCAGTGTTTGAGAGGGGATATTCTCAGAGGGGAGGAAGGAGGGCTGGATCGATACCCTGTCAGTGGAAAACTGAGTGAGTAGATCAGTTGGGCTAAAAGAGGTAGAATTTGGACTGGACCGAGGAATAGAAGCCCCCAGGTAACAGGTTTCAGGTCAGCAGAAGAAAGAGCTCCTTAGAGGGGTCCAAGGTAGACCAAACTGCTTTGGGTGATTGCAAGTTCCCACACGTGCAGGGGTTCAAACAGAGTCAGGAGTAGCATCCTAGGAGATCCAGGTGTCTGCTGGGGGTGGACCATGTGACCTTAAGGGCCCCTTGTGGCCATGACAGTCTGGCTGTGAAATGCTGCCTCTGCTTGCAGATACTTCCCCTGGACTCTACTTGCATAGAAAAGATTGGAGGGACATGTACCAGTATTTTATTGGTATACTAGTAATGGAGGGACATATTCCGTATAGCAGTTTTTAAACTACCGTTATCGCTGGATGGTGGGATTCTGGGTGATTTTGATTTTTTTTTTTTTTTTTTTTTTGCGGGATCTTAGTTCCCTGACCAGGGATCGAACCTGTGCCCTCTGCGGTGGAAGCTCAGAGTCTTAACCACTGGGCCGCCAGGGAAGTCCCTGTTTTATTCTTTTCTGTCTTAATTCTTTTTTCTACAACAAACATAAACAAGTAACGTAAACAAGTTATGTTTGTGTTAACAGTAAGCAAGTTAAACCCAGTGGTTGAGTTTCACTAGGCCAATAGGTATCGAATGGCTTGTAGAAGATGAACAAAAGGTAGTCTTTGCCCTCAGGGAATTTATGGCCTAATAAGGAGGGGTGATATAAGCACACGTAAATCAAGCTAAAAGGAGGCTATGTTAAATGCTAATAGAATATTACAAAGGGTGTGGAAGGCACACATATATGAGATAACCCTCCTTCTAAGAAGCTCAGTGAAGGGTTTCATGAAAAGAGTAACACAGGATCTGGGTGTAAAATGGTGGTTCTCAAAACCAGGGGCTCTTTTGCCCCCAGGGGACATTTGGCAGTATCTAGAGATGTTTTTGATCGTCACACCCGGGATGGAGGGAATGCTACTGGCATCTAGTGGGTAGAGCCCAGGGATACCGCTAAACATCCTTCAATGCCCAGGACAGCCCCCCGCCCCGAACAAAGAATTACCTGGCTCTAAATGTCAATAGTGCCAAGGTGTCTAATGCAATGCAAAGGATTCTGGCAGACAGAGATGGGGGAGAACCTTCCAGGCAAAGAGAATGATGGCAGCGCACGGTGGCAGAAACACGTGATGTGTGCACAGGAGTTAGCAGAGGCGCATGAGGCTGGTGGGGTGGGCCTGGCTGGATGGTAGAGGCCCTCAACGCCAAGGCAAGCAGTTTTCCGTGGTCAGTAGGGAGCCACGGCAGTGTTTGGAGCAGCGGAATCGCCCCATCAAGAAAGGTGTCATTTCTCGTCAGCCTAGCTTTGCCTCATCACTTGCTCACCTGCACATCCACAGACTAAAACGCACCTGTGTTTTCCTGTTTTCCACCCCAGTCTGTCCATTCTTTGTTTTCCATGCATCCGAAGGAAAGCTGTGTCAGCACTCTGCCTTGCTGGCCCATGATTCCCATCTGCTGGTGACAAAGGGATACAGCAAAAAACACGATCCCCTTTTGACCACTTCACTTCCCGCAGCAATTTCCAGGAATCTACCACGGCGAGGGGTGACTGTCCACCTCTGTCCTGATGGCCTTGTAGCAGCTTTGCTTGTTTGCTTATCACCCACCGCTGTTTGGGTGTTTGCTGACGTCCTCACTCTATCTCAGCATGTAGAGTGGAGCGGGGGGTGGTGACAAAGGGACAGTTCATGCTCGGCGGTGTCCCCAAGCTGCAAGCGGCCGAGCAGAGGCCGGGGCTGGAGCTGGGTCAGCCTGCAGTCATGCGATGAAAGAATGCCTGAGCTGGGGGAGGGGGCTGCCCCAGAGCTCAACAGGGTGCTCTCCCCATCTGTTCACTGCTGGCTCGTCAGCAGCAGAGTGGTGCTGGACACCTGCTGTACCAGGTCATGCAATAGGTACCAGGTCAGTAGGTCAGTGACTTCTGAATGGACGAATGAGAAGACCGAGGTCCGGGGAGAGATGGTGTGATGGCCCAAGATCACCCCTCTGGTTGGGATCAGAGCCGAGCCTAGAGCCGTGGTTCCTGAAGCCCAGCTGGGAGCCCTTCCCCTGTGCTGCACCCCGCTTCAGCCCACAGGCACCCAGAGATGTCGTCCTGGGCGCTGGCTGTTATGGATCTTCCCCCAGATCTTCCCCCAGACCAGCCACCTCTACCCGGCGCTGTGCGCTGTAAACCCCTCCTGTTGCTAGGATTCCACTGCTCCCCAAACCAACCAACCAACCAACTAACCAACCTACCCTCAAAAGCAACTTGCCTGCTCTACACGCTGCCATGGCAAAGGAGCCTTAGAACTACTGCACACTACATCAGAGGCTTCCGGTTCCTTTAGTTATACCTCCCAGGATAGACTGTCCCCCAGGGATACCTCCAGGGACGCCTCAGTCCAGGCATATTTCTCCACAGACCAGTCAGGGCAGGGGTGCGAGGTAAGATCCTACTGGTGCTGAAGTTTGGGCCAACCTGTACCGTTTATAGTGAAGCCTTCTTGGTCAAATGCACATAGGGAGAGGGAGTGGTGTGAAGTAGTCCATCGTTTTCCCTCTCTATTTTGGGAGGGGCGCAGGCTGGCCCTCAGGTGTCCTCTGAGACCCTCAGAACCTTCTGGGAAGAGGCATTTCCCTGGTGTCACGCAGCCAGAACGAAGCAACAAGTCAGGGTAAGGGGCTTTTCTCCCCACGCCTCCCAAAAACATACGTGTCGGAAATGTTAGTGGCCACTTCCCCACCCAGGCCCCAGGGAGGGGCTTGCAGGCAGTGCTGTCCTTGGTCTCCCAGCAGTGGGGCATTCCTGGGCCTCATAGGCACAAGGGCTTGACCCAGCCTCACCCAGGACTGGCTGGATAACTCCCACGGTGGCTCCTGCTTTATTCCTCTTGGTAGTGGGACACTACGGTCCTCTGCACAGAGCTCCCTTTCACAGATCTGTGCAGCCTTTCATTTCTTTTCAAAGTATTTTCTTGTGTATCATACCATTTGACTGAACTACCAGCCCCTGTGGGGACACCCTGTTGTGCAGAGGAGATAAAACCAGTGAGCCTCCTGGGTGCTGTCCAAGGACCGTCGTCTGGTGCGTGGTGCAGTACAGACCAGCCCTGAGGTCCCTGAGCCCCAAAGCCTCTAAGGCTGTCACTCCTTCCATGGGCAGATAAGGGTTCAAGCAACTTTACAGCCAGGCCACATCCCCCGTTCACAGGTGCTGACCAGCTCCGTGGACAGGGAAAGCCTCCGGATGTCATGAGCATGGGAGGAGATCCGGTGGGTGGTTTGCAACGCAGTGCTGGGCACGGAGCAGGCACTGGGTCTGCGTGTCAGAAGGGCGTGTGGCACACACTCCCTGGGATAGGGGGTGGGGATCCTGAGGAGGAGGGGTAGACTCACAATGTGGTGGGATCCACACGGTCCCTCACGCTTTCCTTTGCTTTCAGCAGAACCCAAGTCGTGTTACCGTTTGCAAGAGCCTTGGGAAGTGGGGCTTATGTATTTGATATTCTCATTCTAGATAAACCAGCCCTCATGATGACTTAAAAAGATTTCCTCAGCAAAGCCTGAGGATTCCTCATCATACAGATAATATGTGATCAAAATATTTTACTGATTTTGTGCCGTCGTCAAAAAAGTCAGGATATCAGTTTGGCACCGAGGCTTTGTAATCTCACGTTCTAGTTTCAGCCCTGACATGGACTCGCTGTGTGACCTTAGACTGATTACTTAAATTCTCTGATCTTCATATTCAGTGTGAGAAATGGAGATTAGAATCATGCCTACTTCGTTAGAGCCGTGCTCAGTAATTGACACTGCTTATTATGTGATGTTAACTTCTTTCCAAAATGTGAAGCAGTCCTTCTTGGTGTTGATTCCCTGGATGACAGGCCATCCCTCACCAGAACTTTCCCTTATGCCTGCCCTGTGATCATGGCCATCTGGGGCTCACAACAAATGGAAAGAAGGTGTATTGTTTTCATTCTGAATCCAACAAAATTTCTTATATCACCATCCTCAAAACCAGCTCTTTCTGTTATTTTGTGTTGGAATTTTTCTCTCCGTAGTGACCTAGTTTTATCCATTCTCTTCAGATCTGCAAAAGCAAATGGGACAGATGTCAGAAGTAGTTCTCATTCTGTGTAGTTGAGAGGAATTAGCTTTCTTTTCTAAACAAAGCAAACCATTTAGTGTATTTCAACTTCTTAACTCTTAAGCAGTATTCCACCACACCTTTTAGAGCAGTACCAAGGATTACCGTTCCAAGCATCAAAACTAAAATGTTGTTACCCACACCAGGGTCTCGCCTTCCTCTCTCAGGGCCCATTTGCACTTGATGGCTGGGTCCCCAGGAGTTGTGCAGCCAGCACGGCCCCTCAGCAAGGCACTCGCTGGCCTTCTCCCAGGGGAGCCGTGGGCTTCCTTACATCAGCCGTAGGACAGTAGGACACGTGTTCCCGATGACGGGAGTGGGTTCAGAAGGCCCAGCCAGACCCGTTCTTTAGCAGCCAGCAGCTGCCTTTGTGCCCTAACCGTCCCTCATAATGAACATAACCCCCTCACCATTGAGACATGTGCTGGAGAGCCTCCTCTCAAAATTTAAATTTCACTCACTGGAGGAAACCTGGCTGTTTTCCACTTTGTTTTCTTTTCTCGGACTTTTATGGTCTCATTAGGGAGATATTCTGGGCACCGGCCAAACATCCCTGCTGCAGACAGTCTCTGTTCTTCCATGAGCAGGTGAGTCAGGTCTGGATGTGATTGGCCTTCCTGTAGCTCCTCCCACTTTGGGTGAGATGACAACAGTGATTTTGTTAGCTCGATCCTTCCTGCTGACAAGCCCAGTGGCCTGGAATCGTGGTAATTTCTTATGAGCCACACAGTTTATAACCAGGTCACCTCAGATCTTTTCTGGAGCAAATCAAGGTATAAATATATATATATATGGTATCAATAGCAGGAACATACTTAGTAGTGAAACTTCTGGCTAGAATGTAATATACAGGCTTTTTTTTCCCCCTCCACAACCAGAACCATTTCAAAAATGCATATTTGATTTGCTTGCTAATTTTCATTCATCTCAAATGTCATTGTATCCTTTATAATGAATTGAGATGGGTTTACAGTGCCTTCTAAAATTGGTAAATTTTATTTTGTTTGACAATTTCAGGAAATTAAATAAATAGCATTGTACCATGAAGCAGAACGGGTGTAACCTGAAAAATTATAAATTTTGTTTTCTTCTAAATTTGTTAGAGTGAACCATTTATGGATTGAATGAGCCAGTGGCCTATACTCAGTATATTCTGTTTTTATAAAATTTTCAAGTGTGTAAAGATTTTTTGGGGGGGATTCATAAACATCATACATTTATTAATTTTAATTGTGGTAAAAAACACATAACCAAATTTGCCATCTTAACCATTTTTAAGTTGTTTTAAGTTCAGTAATCTTAAGTATGTTCATGTTGCTGTGCAGTCAGTCTCCAGAACGTTTTTATCTAACATATATAATTAGATTTTAAAGTATATATATACACCTATACATACATACATATGTACACATATATACATATACACATATGTACACATACATACATATACATAGAGACAGAACCATTTTAAAATCTGAGCTGCATTCTTTTTTTTTTTAGCTTATTTATCTATTTATTTATTTTTGGCTGCGTTGGGTCCTTGCTGCTGCCTGTGAGCTTTCTCTAGTTGTGGAGAGCGGGGCCTACTCTTCGCTGTGGTGTGTGGGCTTCTCATTGCGGTGGCTTGTCTTCTTGTGGAGCACGAGCTCTAGGCGCGCAGGCTCAGTAGTTGTGGCGCATGAGCTCAGCTGCTCTGCGACATGTGGGATCTTCCTGGACCAGGGCTTAGAACCCGTGACTTCTGCATTGGCAGGCGGATTCTTAACCACTGCGCCACCAGGGAAGCCCCTGAGCTTCGTTCTATTCGGTTAACTTGGCTGACTTTAACCATAAAGAAATCAGTAACTCCACCCACAAGACCAGCCTCATTTGGCTGTATTTGTTCACTTAGTATCACAGGATTGTCAGGATGAAGGGTGCCGCCTCAGTTTAGCTGAGTGAGAGGGTTGGAAGGACCTGGATTCATACCTGGGCGGGTGTGTCTACCACAGGCCCACATCCCTGCTGCAAGGGAGACTAGAAAAAAAGTGAACATCGACCATTTTCAGCTTCAGGTATGTAATGTGAAAGCTTCCCTCCACTAGGTGGTGGGGGTCATTGCTGTGTGGGGAGCCAGAAGAATGATAAAAGCTTGTTAGCTCACCAGCATCTAGAATTTTCACATCCTGTTAGGTCACAACAGTCTACCTGCCTTGAATGGCTTGGCGCGGCTGAGGAGATCACACCATGACACGTGCACTTGGGTGGTGAACATGAGTGTAGGACCACTAGGTTCCTGGTGCTCGTGTGGTCATGGGGAACCTTGGGAAACCCCTGCACTTGTGTCCATGCTGGTTCTGTTCCACGGGATGTCTTCCCTACCTCTGTCTCTGCTGGAACCAGGTCTTGCCTTTCTCTAGGGTCCCACTTGAGTCCAACTTCTTGGGAGCCCACCAGTCTTCTCTTTTTTAATCTGTTCTTGTAGTTTTATTCAGGGGTGGATCTAGGTTTCATGGAGCCTGAAGCTTTCACAATGGAGGGAAGGCGCTTTCTCTGAAAAAGTCATAACAAATCTGATGAACACATTGCTAGGACCCCTTCCAGGACCCATGCAGTTCAGGGGTCTTGAAACTTAAGCTTCATTAGCTTCACTGTAAACCTACTTCTGCTTTTTATGTTCATTCTCTTTTTCTCTTTTTTCCCCATTAAAAAAAATTAGAGTATAATTTGTATACAGTGATATTTACCCTTTTTACCGTGTAGCTCTATGAGCTTTGACAAATGCATACAATCATGTAACCATGGGACTTCCCTGGTGGTCCAGTGAGTAAGACTCCACGCTCCCAATGCAGGGGGCCCAGGTTCGATCCCTGGTCGGGGAACTAGATCCCGCATGCGTGCCGCAACTAAAAGTCTGCAGGCCGCAGCTAAGGAGTCCTCATGCTACAACTAAAAAGAAAAAAAGAAATTATGTAACCATTATCACAGCATAAATATAGGACAGTTCCATCACGTCCAAAAATTTCCCCATGCCCCTTTGAAGTCAACTTCTCCCCCCAACCCCAGCCTCTGGCAATGCATCTGTTTCTATCTCTAATAGTTTTGTCTTTTTCAGAATGTCACATAAATGGAGACAAGCAGCAGGTAGCCTTTTGAGTCTGGCTTCTTTCATTTAGCATAATGCATTTGAATCTCACCCATGTTGTTGCATGTTTCACCCACTCTGTGCCCAGCGCTGGAGATGCTGAGATGGGGAAGGCCCAGTCCCCGCCCTCAGAGAGCTCACAGTCTAATGGAGGAGGCTCTTGGGCGCATCATCATAGGCTTTTCCTTCAATATTTAGTACCCACAGCTTTGCCCTGCTATCTTATTCTGCTACACCTGGCACTCCAACCACTTTGTGATCACCCTGAGGATAAACTCTCTTGCCTTCTTGAGGTATCACTTGGATTGGAAAGAGCAAGGGGTTTGAAGCCACGAAGACTCTTTGAATCCAGCTCACCCACTTAGCAGCTGTGTGACCTTGTGTTAGACTCGGAATTTGGTACTGAATGAATATCAGTCGAATGAATGAATATAACCTCTTAAGTCCCAGGTACCGCCTGTGGAAGAAGGGTATAGTAGTCTCGACTTCACCTGACTGCTGTGGGGGTCAGTGCCTGGTGCAGCACCTGGTGGGCATCAGTAAAGGTTTGTCCTGTTCCCCTCCCTCCCCTGGAGCCCTTTGACACCCTCCTCGGATGGGCGCGTGCACCCTGTGTAGACCTCCAAGCTGGGCAGGGTAACACCAGCCTCTGCCACGTGGGAGCCAGGAGGGGCATGAGCTGAGCAGACAAGTCCCCAGAAAATCCCACAGGTACTCCACAGCTACCACCCCAAGTCCAGCTCAAAGCACCCCTCAGGCTTATTCCCCCACCTCCCCTTTCATGGTACACACAGGAAGGCCCATCAGTCCTTTCCTCTCACCAAGTATATTCCTTACAGGGGGCTTTAGAGAAAGTCCACCAGGAGGAGAAAGCCATAACCCTGTACCAGGGGACCCTCTGGCTGAGGGTCAGGTGTCTGGTTCTCAGATCCTGGGAGGCAACACAGGCTGGCAGATGGGTGGCCACAGGACAGTCATTGTAAAGCAAATCTGTTCTTGCCTTCCAAACACACTCAGCAAGACTCAACACATTAGTTGTCATTAATCAATTATTTGTATAATTATCTGTTTGCTGGCTGCCTTCCCTACCAGAGGGCCCAGGGCACATAGTAGATGCTCAACAAATACTCAATGATTAGATGAAAGCTGTTTTGTGACTAAAAGAATTGGCATTCGCAGTGACTATTTCTGTAGAAGGAAAGGGAACTAGGATTTGTCATTCCTCTACAGTGTGTCTGGGATGTTAAATCCTTACCTATGGTCTCCTTGTTTAATCTGTGCAGTGGCTGTTGAATGTGGGTGTTTTTCTTTTTTATACTCAAGGAAACTGGCTCAGAGGAGTTGATAAACACTCACAGTCCCATAGCTAGTCAGTGATGGAGCTGGATTCAGACTCAGGTCCAATGCCAAAGCTCAGCCTCTGGATTTCTTAAGAATAGAAATCTCTACAATTTAGATTTTAAAAAAATATTCGAACTGATACTTGAGCAGGATATAAGTGGGTTGGATTGCAGAGCCTAACGCTTAACAGCATGAATTGAAATTTTGCAGCATGTTCTGTTTTGTGCTTTTCTAAATTGGATTCAGGGGTAAATCCGAATTTCAAATTCAGATTTTTGCCACACACACAGTCCACACAGCCCTACATAAGCAATAAACCCCTCTCTGTGCTAGGGCAGTGTGGGCTGTAGAATGGTCCTGGACTTGAGGGCAGGAGGCCTGGGTTTGGGTCTTGTTGGATAGGGAAGGGGCCTTTGGCAGGTCCCTGAACCACTCTGAGCCTCAGGTTTTCATTAACTGCGGAAAGAGCCCCAGTTATCTCAGAGGGTTGTGGTGTGGATCAAAGGAGCAAATAAGTGAATGAGATGTTTGTGAGGGCGGTTCCCCCAGGAGGAGTTTTGTATGTGATTGTTGTCCCAGGTCTGCAGAGAGGAGTAGGGCTTGAAACACACTGAAAAGAAAGAGTCTACAGACAGGGGTCAGCAGAATCATGTGTCAGGCTGAGAAAGAAGGATGTGGTTAGTTTCTGTTCTGCTGAGATCAGCTTGGGCGGAGAGAGAAGCTCGTTTGTGTGCTCGGAACCCTGTAATTATACTGTCACCTCGTGTCAGCAAATATATAATGCAGGGCCAGAGTGGAATTCTCTTGGGCAAGGAAGCAGGCAACATTCCTCCTCCCTCTCTCCTGGTCCTCACTCATTCATTCATTCATTCAGGGGCCACTGCAGGCTCTGAGCCATGCACTGAGGTCAATAAAGAAGGCAGTATGTCATGGGCAGTAGAGTCAGATAGATCTGGGTTTGAGTCTGACCCCCTCCCCCGAACAGTTGTGAAACTCAATTATTTGATTTAACTAAACTCCAGTTTCCTCATCTATATTATAAGGAAAACAACTTCTGTCTCATGGGGCCATATGAAGATGAAAAGTGACGACGCTTATAAAGAAGTTTGCACAGTTCGTTGTACATAATGAACACTCAATAAATAAATAGTAGCTTATAAATCATAGTAATATAATCTCCACGGAGCCGAAATGCACAGTGGGCCGGTTTCGCTGTTTCCCCCCTCTAGCCTTTTAGAAGGTCACTGTGGGTAAGCAGAAGCAGAGGCCCAAGGGTTGGGACCCATGGCAACCAAAACCTAGGGGGCTTGCTGTGCCATGGGAACCTTGAGCTGTGCACCCAGCCTGAGAAGCTGCCCAGCTTGAGTTTCTGAATAACGACTGTGAGTAAAGATGCTCCCTGCAGCGGCACAGTAAAGATCAGGCTTTTAGAACCCAGGCCCATAGTGCATCTAAGACAGTCCTTTCAGAGCTATAGTATTAACAGGAGGTGTATTATGTTTTTCGTGAATCCTTGTTTTGTCACACATGGACCCCTGATATCAGGAAGTTGTCTCGGAGCTTGGAGGCTAATGCCTGGTCAGCTTTATGCATTTTTGGAGACAACTACACACACACACACACACACACACACACACACACACACACACACACGCTTATACTTGTGAGTGTGGATTCTTCCAAATGCTTTTTCTTTTTAACGTCAAGCTTATTGAGATGTAATTAGTAAAATTCACCCTTTTCAGTATGAGTGTTTTAAGTGGGAGCTTGAATTCTGAGTTTTGATAAATGCATACAGTTATGTAGCCACCACCATAATCAAGATGCAGGAAAGTTCCATAATTTTCCAAAATTCTTTCACTCTCCTTTGTAGTTAGCCCTCCCACCGTCTCTAGTCCTGGCAACCGCTGGTCTGTTTTTGGTCCCTGTAAACTTTCCTTTTTCAGGATAACATATAAATGGAATGATACAGCATGTTGGCTTTGGGGTTTGGCTTCTTTCATGGAGTGTAATGCATTTGGGACTCCAGATGCTTTTGATTGCAGCAAGTTGAGTGGTTCTGAGATCAACGTGGAAAACCAAGAGCATTCCTGTATACCATTAATAACCAAGAGAAAATCTGATTTATTTTTTTAATTTATTTTTTTATTTTTTAATATTTATTTATGGCTGCGTCAGGTCTTAGTTGCAGCATGTGGGATCTTTCGTTGTGGCACACGGGCTCAGTACTTGCGGCGTGCGGGCTTAGTTGCCCCACGGCATGTGGGATCTTAGTTCCCTGACCAGGGATCAGTCAATCCCACATCCCCTGCACTGGAAGGTGGATTCTTAACCACTGGACCACCAGGGAAGTCCCAAGAAAATCTAATTTTAAAAATGCACAATACCACCAAAAACCCCCTGAGGTACTTAAGAATAAAGAAAGTGAAACATGCCCAAGATATTTATAGAGAAATTTATAGCATATCATGAAAAGACATTAAAGAGGACTCAGTGGAAGAGACCGTGTTCATAAAGAGGAAACCTGATAAAGATGGTGATTCTTCCCAAGTAAATCTGTAACTTCAGTGTACTCGCAGTCAAAAGGCAGATAAGGTTTTTCATGGAACTTGACAAACTGTCATGAAATTCATATAGAAAAACAAAGGCTAAGAATAGGCAAGACAGTTTTAAGAATATCATGATTTATTATAAAGCTGTGGAAATTAATACACTGTGGTATAGGTGCACGGCTAGTCGGTAGACCAGGGTAACAGAATGGAGAGCTGAAATAATACCTACACATGTTAGAAAACGTTACAAGTGATGGTAGAATTGAAAATCAGTAGGAAAGAATTCAGTAAATGTTATTGGGACAGTTGGGATCTGTACAGAAAAGAATAAAGTTGAATCCCTAACTCATAACATACATAAAGATAAGTTCCAGATGAATTAAAACCTAAGAGTGAAAAAGCAAACATTAAACACTTTTATGAGAAGATGTATGTGACCAGATTTCCTCAACAATATATAAAAAAACAAGCTATAAAAGAAAAGATTGATGCATTTATCATATAAAATTTAAAACTTCTGTACAACAGAAGACACCACAGCAAAGTTAAAAGAGCTTTTTATTGGGAAAAGATGTTTGCATTGCATATGTCCAAGGCATAATTTATACCCAGAATCCCCAAAAAGTCCTAAAAATCAGTAAGAAAAAGGTGAATAACCTAATGGGGTGGCGGGGAGACGGAAGGGATATAAATAATTCAGTTAAGGGAGCCAAATGGCCAAAAGGCATATAATGTTGATCAGCTTCACTTGTGATTGAGGAAATGCAAATTAAAACAAACATGATATACTGTTTCACGTCAATCAGACTGGCAAAAAGTTTTAAATCTGACTATATTAATTTGGCAAGAATGGGGAGCATCAGAACTCGTTTACACTGCAGGAAAGAGTAGAAACTGGTACAACCTCTCTGGGGAGTGGTTTTGCATTGTCTAGAGGAAGATGCTATGCCCTGTGACCCAGCAGTTCCACACTGTGTGTAAACCCTAGAGAAAGTGTCACATGTGCCCAGGGAGACATGTATAAGAATGTTTGTTCCAGCCCTGTCTGTAATAGTGACAACTTGGAAATATGCATCAATAGAATGAATAAGTAAACCGTAATATATTCATATAATGAAATAGTATAAGAGGTTAAAAATGATCTAGAAAGACAAGTCTTAACCTGGATCAAAATTTCAAAAACTGGCAAAAGGAGGCATAAATTATTCACTTTGGGGAAGAAAATGTGTCAAAGTATATCAAAGTGTTTAGGATATAAACCCCTTGACTCAATAATTCTATATCCAGAAATTTATTCCACAAATATATTCATACGAGAGTGCCAATATGTAAATACACACAAACACACACACAGATTTCTTTACAGCAGTATTTATAACAATAAAAACTAAGAAGCATATTAGGTATCTATTGCTACACAGCAAAATACCTAAAAAGTTAGCTGGTTAAACCTACAGTAAACATTTTTTATCTCACATGGCTTCTGTGGGTCAGGAATTTGAGGAAACTTGAACAGGATGGTTCAGCTCAAGCTTTTTTCATTAGGCTGTGGTTAAATTATATGGGGTCTGCAGTTACTGAGGGCTTCACTAGAGTTGAAGGATCCACATCCCAGATGGCTCCCTCACTTGACAGGCGTGTTGGCGCTGGATTTTGATGAGAGATTCACTTCCTCTCCAGGGCTGATTGTGTGTCCTTGCAACATGGTAGCTGATGTCCTGCACAGAAAGTAATCTGAGAGGGGTGAAGCCACAGTGTCTTGTATGGTATAGTCTCAGAAGTTACACACTGCCATTTCCACCTTAGCCTGTTCTGTGGAGGTGAATCACCAAGTCTGGCCCACATTCAAGGGGACCTAAATTAAGCTTCGCCTTTCAAAAAAAACGAATGTCAAAAAAAAAAGAATTTGTATACGTATTTTAAAATCATTACAGGAAAAAACCTTAAACATCTATTAATGAAAGGCTGGTTCAATGAACTATGACTATTATCCCCAAACTTTTTTTTTGTAGCACACCCCTTCAGTAAAAAAAAAAAAAAAAAAAAAAAAAAAATTTAATACACACTTCTAATATAAAAATATGAACTACAGTTGACACTTGAACAACATGGGTTTGAAGTGCACAGGTCCACTTATCTGCAAATTGTTTTCAATAAATATATTGGAAAATTTGGGGGGATTTGCAACAATTTGAAAAAACTCACAAGCCTAGAAATATTGAAAAAGTTAACAAAAAGGTATGTCATGAACGCATAAAATATATGTAGATAGTAGTCTATCCTCAAATAAGGTATGATATTTAATATAAATTAATAATGTGTTAGTTTTCTTACTGTTTTATAACTTTGCTTTCAAAGAATTACATTATCATGCAGTATGCCTCTCTCTCTCATAATTGGAGAAATTGTGTATCACCCTATCATCACAGATAAGTGGGTTTTTTTAATGTAACAATGTTTCCAATCCTGTATTAAGAATATTACTGTTGGAGTTCCCTGGTGGTGCAGTGGTTAAGAATCCACCTGCCAATGCAGGGGACACGGGTTCGATCCCTGGTTGGGGAACTAAGATCCCATGTACCACGGGACAACTAAGCCCACATGCCACAACTTCTGAGCTCGCGCGCCACAACTTCTGAGCTCGCGTGCCTCAACAAGAGAGCTTGCGTGCTGCAAACTAGAGGACTCACATGCTCTGGAGCCTGCTCACCACAGCTGGAGAAAGAAAAACCCGCACGCCACACTAGAGAGAAACCCACACACCACAACTAGAGAGAGGAAAACCCGTGTGCCACAACTAGAGAGAAGCCCACACGCCACAATGAAAGATCCTGCGTGCTGCAACTAAGACCTGACACAGCCAAAAAAATAAATAAGTATCTTTTAAAAAATTTGAAACGCAAGTTTGAGTGAAAAAATTTCAGTGGAATACATATAGTGTGATTCCATTTATATAATGTTTAAATAGATACAAATACTTCTTTTGTTTTTAGGCATGACTTATGTAGTTGATAAAAACATGGTGAGAATGATAAGCACCAAATTCAAGATGGTGCTTATTTGGGGGAAGGAGAGAGAGAAATGTATGAGGAAAGAGTATATGGGAGACTTCAAATATATCTCTCACGTTTTAAGTTTTCCCATATTAAAAATTGTAGCATATTTATTGGAATGCCAAAAGGAGCTCAAGGACCAAGGAGTACCCTTCTGTTAGAGAGTAAAACTGGTCTTGGAAATTAAGTCTCAGAGAAATAAATCAAAATTGATTCATAAACTGTGAGGAAAAAACCTACAGAGGACAGTAATTAGAAATTGTATATTTTTTGCGTCAATGCTGAGCGTGTATCGCTGCCAGCCCTGGGGCCCCAGCAGGGCTGGGAAATGGTGGAGCTGGCAGAGGCAAGGGCGACCGAGTGTTAAGGGGAACCTGTAGACTCGGCTGAGATGGAATCGGGTGCGGGCTCACCCTCTGCAACCCTCCACTTCCAGTGGCTGCTGTTCTTGGGTTTGGTGAGCCCAGCCCTAGGTGGGGCTCGGTCAGGCTTTCAACAGACCTCCCATCTCTCTTCTTATGAAATTGTAACTCCTTGGAGATTAACTAGAGAATGAAGGGAAGCCCCTAGGCCCTACTAAGAGCAGGTATCATGTCATTCAAGCTGAAAGAAAAGACCATATTATTCACTTGGAAAGGAATAACAACTCCCCTCATTAAGTGCCTGACTGCTAGCACCACCCAGCAAATATCCCCTGAAGAACGTCTTTTCTTTCCTCGAACAAGAAGGGAGACTGACAAAAATTCTCTGCTTGACCAAACTTTTCGTCAGGTTCCTGAACCGTCTCCTAGGCCCATCCGCGTAGTTTGTTGTAAAATCTGGTTTTAGCAAGAACCTCCCCCCTGCCCCCATATCTGATCACCCAAGATGTCTGATCAGGTTCTTTATCCTCCAGCCCGCTTCCCCGCCCAGTGATGTCTGATCACCCCGACTTGTCTTCAGCAAGAATCTGTTAGATTGGTTTAGCCAGAATACCCCTCATCCCTGATGTTTCCTCTTAATAATTTTCCATCCACTGAGCCCCACCGCACGTGCTCCTTGGCTATAAATTCCCACTCGCCCATGCTGTATTTGGAGTTGAGCCTGGTCTTTCTCCCCCCGCCCCCCTGTAAAATCCCTTTACAGTGATCCCTATACTTACATCGATGATAAAGTCTGCCTTACCATCTTCAAAAAAAAAAAAGAAAGAAATTCTATATTTTTCTGTTATTAAGAACAAAAAGCACAAAATGTAATCAGTGTAAATTTTAATACCTTTTAATGTTCGGAGGAAACAATGTACCTTCATGACTTGGAAGACCTTTAGTGAAAATTCATTTTTTTAATATTTTTTATTGAAGTATAGTTGATTTACAATGTTGTGCTAGTTTCTGGTGAACAGCAAAGTGACTCAGATACATACATATATATATATATTATATGTGTGTTATATATATATATAGTTTTTCCTGTTCTTTTCCATTATGGTTTATCCCAGGATATTGAATATAGTGCCCTGTGCTATGCAGTAGGACCTTGTTGTTTATCCATTCTATATATATTATAATAGTTTGCATCTACTAAATCCTAAGCTCCCAGTCCATCCCTCCCCTACCTCCTCTCCCCCTTGGCAACCACAAGTCTCTTCTCTACGACTGTGAGTCATTTCTGTTTTGTAAATAAGTTCATTTGTGTCATATTTTAGATTCCACGTACAAGTGATATCATGTGGTATTTGTCTTTCTTTTTCGGACTTACTTCACTTAGTATGATAATCTCCAGGTCCATCCATGTTGCTGCAAATGGCATCATTTCATTCTTTCTTATGGCTGAGTAATATTCCATTGCATATATGTACCACATCTTCTTTATCCATTCATCTGTCAGTGGACATTTAGGTTGCTTCCATGTCTTGGCTATTGTAAATAGTGCTGCTATGAACATAGGGGTGCGTGTAACTTTTCGAATTATAGTTTTGTCCGGATATATGCCCAGGAGTGGGACTTTTGGATCATATGGCCACTCTATTTTTAGTTTTTTGAGGAACCTCTATACTGTTCTCCATAGTGGCTGTACCAATTTACATTGCCACCAACAGTGTAGGAGGGTTCCCTTTTCTCCACACCCTCTCCAGCATTTGTTAGAAAATTCTTTTTTTTAATATGGCACATTACTTAATAAAAATTATATATAACGTGTACATACAGAAAAGTACATAGAACATATGTGTACAGTTTTGTTTTGTTTTTTTGTGGTACGCGGGCCTCTCACTGTTGTGACCTCTCCCGTTGCGGAGCACAGGCTCCGGACGCACAGGCTCAGCGGCCATGGCTCACGGGCCCAGCCGCTCCGTGGCATGTGGGATCTTCCCGGACCGGGGCACGAACCCATGTCCCCTGCATTGGCAGGCAGACTCTCAACCACTGCGCCACCAGGGAAGCCCTGTGTACAGTTTAATATACATTTGTGATTAAAAAGCAAAACTCTGCATAACTACCATCCAGGTCAAGAAATTCAGTATTCTGAAAGCCCCTTTGTGGTGTACCATTTCTTTTTTTTCTTTTTTTTTTCTTCAGGCTCATTTAATCCATACAGCAAACCATGATATAGTTATTGTTTTTCCCCTTTTTACACATAAAGAAATTGAGATTGAGACTGAGAGAGCTTAAAACCTGTGCCAGAGTGCCATGTTGCCATAGCATGAGCCGTAATTTGAATTCAGTCTGTCAGACAACCTCGAAGCCCCATACCCTATTCACTACACTACAGACACCTCTCCAAGCTCAGGTAGATCTTGCTTCCTGCTCTTATGTGTACCACTTCTTAAATTCAATTTGTTATATCATAACATGGACAACTGTACAAATAGGCCTGTTGTTTTCATTTGAAAATTAATTTCAGAAAAATAAATATTGCTAGTATTGATTTTGTTAAATTTTCAAGATAACTTGGCATTGGGAATTGTTGGCCCGACACTAAGACGCCTGAGAAGACTGTGGAAGATACTGTCGTTTCATGATTTACAAAAGCCTTGGCCCCAGTTGGTAACGGTGGTGCCACAGCGTGTAGCTGAGCCCTAGGCCAACAGTTGCTCCCCTGCCGTCACTCCAGGCTCCGGGAAGTGGTGGGCGGTCCTTCTCGGTGACTATAACTGGTGCCTCAGTTAACCGTTAATTCCTGTGAGCAATACCTCTGTTCCTTGGTCAGAAGTTGATAAGTAGTTTGGGCTTCCCTGGTGGCGCAGTGGTTGGGAGTCCGCCTGCCGATGCAGGGGGCGCGGGTTCGTGCCCCGGTCCGCGAGGATCCCCAATGCCGCGGAGCGGCTGGGCCCGTGAGCCACGGCCACTGAGCCTGCGCGTCCCGAGCCTGTGCTCCGCAACGGGAGAGGCCACAACAGTGCCCGCGTACCGCCAAAAAAAAAAACAACTAAAAGTGAATTGATTGTATAAAAAATAAATTCCCCAGATTTAAAAAAAAAAAACAAAAAACTCTTGGGACAGATTGCCCATGATGGTTGGGTGAAGGGTCCAGGACCCAAGGACCAGGAAACATCACACTAGACCAGGATTTCTCCGCCTCAGCACTTCTGATGCTGTGGACTAAATCATGCTTTACTGGGGCTGTCCTGTATGTTGTAGCGTGTTTAGCAGCATCCCTGGCCTCCACCCACTAGATACCAATAGCTTTCTCTCAGCTGTGACAACCAGTTTCCAGACATTGCCCAGATGTCCCCCAGGCAGCTAAATCACCCCCAGTTGGGAACCACTGCCTTAGAGGCTAGAATTCACATGAGGCTCATGGTCCCTCCACTGCAGCTGTGGAGGAGATGGGAGAGGCAACCTGGCTGAAGGCCCCTAATTTGGAGCAGTAGGAGGAATTAGGGCACAGATAGGAGGAATGCAGCAGGCAGATAGATGGAGGCAGTAAGTTGGGGAGGGGCCTTCTGGGTAGCAGTAAATGGCAGTGGGCAGAGGGAGGGTGGGTGCAGAGCTCTGCGGCTCTGAGGTGCCAGGCAAGGCTCCGTTCACAGAAAGCTGGGAGGAGTGTGTTAGCACAGAGCCCCGTCTTCCCTCTAGAGAATGGCACTCAAGCCTTCCCTTCCCACTCTTGAGCCGACCTTGAGCTCTTAAGCAGCATTAGATCTTTCTAAGAATTTTACCAGCTTTCCTCTTGAGCTTGTAGAGAGAGTCACGTGAATCTCTCAAGCGGGCTGGTTCCTTGGAGAGAGATTGCAATCGTTTGACATTTATTCACCCATCAGACGCGTGTCCGGCACCCACTTGGGCAAGGGCTGTGTGAGGTGCTAGGGACCCCACTGATCACCCAGGCCTGGATGGTCTGGCTCAACCAGCCCAGGCAGCCCTGGGAGAAGACAGTAAGCCTGTCGTCAGGCTACCCAGGTCACATCCCAGCTCGGCTCCTGGCTGTTGTGTCTCTTTGGGCCTCAGTGTCCTAGTACCTAGTCTGTAAAATGGAGTAGTAAGAATTCTTATCCCGTATGGGTGTTGAGAGAATATACAGGCTGTAGAGCAGTGCCTGGCATTAGTGAGTACTCAGTGATATTAATATCATTATTTTTAATTTTTTTAAAAATTACAACTACTACATAAGGACTGTAATAGACGTAACAAGTGTCAGGAAAATTCTGAGGGACAAGTGATCAAAGACGCAGAGAAGTGGCTCTTTTGAGGTGGGTCTTAAAGGATTAGTGAGACTTTATCGGGGGCAATAAAAGGGTTGTGGGAAGATCATGCACTAAAATTCAGGCAGAAGAGGGAGACAGCAGGAAGTCACAGATTGTGAGCTTGTGAGCCCGGCTCACCGGGGGACAGCTGCTGGCCTTAGGGTCCGGAGCTGAGGGAGGAGGGTCTGGGAGGCCAGGAAGGAGAAGGGCCTTGTCAGGGGCACTCAGTCTGAATGGACATAAGTCCCAAGCCCCTTTGGCTTGGGCCTGCTTCATTTGTTACTTCTTTTCTCCAAAATAGATTTAGAAGAACTCGCCATTTTCATCCCATTCTCCCTCCCCTGGGCAGTGAAATACTGAGCCTGCTCCCTTACATGTCAGTGTTTCAGAGCTTTTAGAGACTGGAAAGCAAATTCGTCTTGCTGTCCCTGTGCTGTCCAAAGGGAACCAGGTGGGGGGGATGCTGGCAGCCACTTCACATGCGAGTCCAGCAGACGGACGGAGTACTGGCCTCCCTCGTCTGGGTGCCCGTGCTTCCCACCTCTGTGACCACTCAGGAGGTGTTTTTGGCCATCGGGGTTCACAGAGGAGCAGATCCGTGGGCCATTGGGTCGAGATGCATTTTCCACCTGTCTCTTCTGCTGCTCACACGCTGCCTCAGGGCAGGGGCTGGACGCCACCCTGGCAGATGTGGCTAATAAGCAGGGCATCTGTGCCAAAGGACGGTGTGTTTATTTCTCTGGAGCCTGTGGTGTTGTGCCCGAGGCTCTACTGAATCAGACCGGTGCTGTCTGGCATCCCCTTGCTGCCGAGACCTCAGTCCCAAGGTCACGAGTGTCCCCTGGGTGGCTCTGGCCTTTGCTTCACCACTCTCTGAAACTTCCCAGAATGAACATATATTTCCTGAGCACTTACCAGGCCCAGGGGGTGTGGTTCCATGAGCGAGATAGACACCATCCTCGACTTTGTGGAACTTAAAAGGCTTGTGGGAGAGACAGACATTGAATAAACCATTGCACGTGGTGTGGATAAGGGCTAAGAAAGGGGACTATCTAGGGAGTGGCAGTAACGAACGGGAGAGGAACCTAATCTTCAGGGGGTGCTGAGGTCAGGAAAGGCTCACAGAGGAAGGAAGATTCTCCCTGGTATCTGAGAATACTGCTTAGGGGGCGGGACAGCACGGGGGTGTTGGGGAGACCCCCCTCTCTGAGCTGGCTTGTGACGGAATCCAGTGGGCTTCCCCAAGCTGCCTGTGTCTTTGGCGCTGTGGCCATCCCTCTCTTTCTTAAATTTCTTGCTTCCTTTCAGACTACTCGTTTGTCCCCTTAGCTGTCTTATCTTGTTCCCCAGATATAATTTCGGCCTTTCCAGAGGATGGCCCCATTTTTGGCTTCATGACCTCAAACCACCCTGCTGTGTTGCCAAATGACAGATTGAAGGAGGTCGGTGTGGATCTGTAACAGGACATAGAGGTTCCTAAGCACGTCCCAGCCATGAGCAGAAAACCTTCAGGGCATTCAGAAAAATTAATCAAGCCTCACAGCAGCATTTTCTGTAGCTTGGAGGATGCTTCTTGCATCGAAGATGACATTTTCCATCAAATAGGATGAATGAAAATCACATTTCTCTTTTTTCCCCCTCTCTCTCCCCTCCAGGCTAATATTTGGCACCCTTTACCCTGCATATTCTTCCTACAAGGCTGTGAAATCGAAGGACATTAAAGAATATGTAAGTAGCACTTTTGGGGGGCGGGGTGGTGGTGGTGATGGGGTTAGATGGGGGAGCTGGGCGTGAAGTGCAGGGGCGGGGCGCAGATGCCCTCTTTGGTGGGTACTGGGAAGCAGGGCAGTACGGCGACCTGCTGGGTGTGACCCAGGCGTCCTCTCCTGGCTAGACCTCCTCTTTAGAACTAGAGTGTGGAAGTGAGCACAGCGGGGAGGCTTGGCAAGAGGAAATGGCACCTGGAATTGGAGGCCCCCAGTGGCCACAGGCCGCTCTATGGCCTTGGAAGAGTGACTTTACCTCTCTGAGCCTCAGTTTCCTTGTCTGGACTGGAAAGCAGCGTTACTGGGAGACAGTCTGGCATTGGAGGCAGGAGCACAGGTCCTAAAGTCCAGCAGACCCTGCCTAGCAATTCTGATCCCCATGCCGGTTCTGTGATTTGAACACCCCACTGTTTAAGCCCTGTTGCTTTATAAGCTTTTAGAGGGCAGGAGTTACCATCGTCCTATGACTGTTTCCCACTGCACCTCGCAGAGGGCTGAACACACGGGCAGGGGATTAGGAGTACTTACTGGTTGGAGGATTGTATTACTGTTGGGTGATTTGGGTGCCCCAGTTACAGCCCTAAATGTGCTGGGCACCTCTGGGCAGGAGAACCATCAGACCACACCTTGATTGATGAAGACCTGTGGGGGGTGGCTGGGGAGGGAGGAGTGTCCGTCCCCAGGAGGGACAGTATCCCAGCTCGAAGTACAAAAGATATAGATTTTATCATCAAGAGACTGAAGTCAAGTTCTGGCTCTGACGTCTGATTGGCACCATGCTTGACAAGAATCTTAACTTCCAAGAGCCTCGGTTTCCTCATCTGAGCAGTGGGTGGATATCAACAATCCTAGCGCCTAGTGTTGTGAGGGACAAAGGGTCTTTGCTCCGCTTTTACTCAGAGGAGGTCACTTGGCAAGTTAGGCACAGGCAAAGACATCATTCAAAGCAGGTTTGCAAGTTCTCAGCTTTCCCAGGATGTCCTTAGGTTGAAACCAGCCACCTCCAGATCAGCTCAACCAGAGCTGCCTACACCCACTCTCTGAGTTTCCTAGAACTGCTTGCCCGGCTTGCATTTGCTACGAAGCAGGGGATCCAGAGGATCCAGACGGGGCGTGTTCTCCTGTGGAGGCTGGGTCCCCAGTATGTGTCTGTGAACGCATCTCAGAGTGTGAACTATAAATAGCTGTTAAGTTGCAAGCACAGAACCTCATGATTCCTAATGGACTCGGCCCAGGGGAAAGCACTGGGCAGCCTCCTCCAGGTGTCCCTTTCCCCGACTGCTTCCAGCCTGGGGAGGGGGGATGCTGTGCCAGGAAAGGAAGCAAAGCAGGGGTCACCGCAGTTCAAGGTCTGATCCTCGGATTTGCAGGGGTAGAAACTCAACGCTGTCCGCTGTCCGCTCATCCGGGAGAGAGCAAACCCTGGTGAATTGTTTTGCTCTATCTAAACTCAACAGGAGCCTGGTTTATGCCTAGAACGGCAATCATTACTTTAAACTGAAAAATATAACTGACGAGCAGAGCAGCTGTTTGTGTTGGCGGTGAGCACGTGCTTTTCCCAGGAGGGAAAGCTTGAGAGCTAAGATTAGACAGTTTCTCAGTAAAAATGGAACTGGAAGCAAGGCACCCAGTGGTATTACGGGAGACCTGCCTCCTTTTCCTGCACTTTTTCACATGCGCTCAACTCACACACTTGCATGCATGCTCACATGCTTTCTCCCACACGCATTTGCACTCACTTCTTTCCCTCCTTTTGACCAACAGACCCATTTGTCCGAGAGAAAAACCTTTAACTCCTGTCCTTTCCTCACCACCCATCCCCACCCAGATGCCCAGGTGGTCACTATGACCCTTCCTCTGTATCCTCCTTAAAATCTTTCAAACCAGGTCTCTCCTTCTGTGCTGCCTGTCTCTTCAATGAGGCTGTCATCGTCGTTCCCTGGAATGTCACAGTGGCCTCCTGTATTCGATTTTTTTATTGCCACGGTAACAAATTACCATGAATTTAGTGGCTTAAAAGAACACAAATGCGGGACTTCCCTGGTGGTCCAGTGGTTAGAACTCCAGGCTTCCACTGCAGGAGGCACAGGTTCAATCCCTGGTCGGGGATCTAAGATCCCACAAGCTGCACGATGCAGCCAAAAAAAAAAAAAAAACCACAAATGTATTATCTCACAGTTCTGGAGGTCAGAGGTTGGATGGGTCTCACTGAGTTGGAATCAAGCCTCCTTTTGGAGGCTGTAGGGGAGAGTCCATTTCCTCGCCTTTTCCAGTTCCTGGAGGCCACCTGCATTCCTCGCCTCGAGCCTCCTTCTCCGTCTTCAGAACCAGCAGCATTGCGTCTCCCACCGTTCTTCCGTAATCCTGTCTCCCTCTGACCGCAATCAGGAAAAGTTCTCCACTTGTAAGGATCATGTGAATACATTGGGTCTGCCTGGATAATCCAGGATAATCTTCCCATCTGAAAGTCCTTAACTTAATAACTGCAAAGTCCCATTTGTCTTATAATGTAATATACTCACAGGTTCTGGGGATTAGGGCGAGGACGTTTTGGGGGCAGGGGTTGTTATTCTGCCTGCCATACTGCTAACTGGTTTCTCCACCTCCTGTCCCTCATCTCATGCTCTGTTGTCTACATCACTTCGACAGGCCTTTGAAAAATGGAAATCTATTCATTTTACTCCCCCTGGATCCTTTCATGGCTGCTTATTACTTGCAGGATGAAGTCCAAACTCCATTAGACAGCGTTGAACCTTCTTGATCTTTCTCTCTCTACTTTCCAGCCACTTCTCTACAAGCATTCAGTGCTTCTTTTTTATAAAAAAATATTTATTTATTTTCTTTATTTTTTTGGCCGTGTTGGGTCTTAGTTGCGGCACGTGGGATTTTTTGTTGCGGTGGGCGGGCTTCTCTCTAGTTGTGGTGCGAGGACTCCAGAGCACTTGGGCTCTGTAGTTGGTGGCACATGGGCTCTCTAGTTGAGGCGTGCAGGCTCAGTACTTGTGGCGCACAGGCTTAGTTGCCCTTCAGCATGTGGGATCTTAGCTCTCTGACCAGGGATCGAACCCGCATCCCCTGCATTGGAAGGCAGATTCTTTACCACTGGACTACCAGGGAAGGCCCACGTTCAGTGCTGTTGTTCTCAACACCCAAAGTGTGGTCTGTGGACCGGCATCATCAACGTCACCCGGGAGCGGGTTAGAAATGCAGAGTTTCAAGCCCTACCCAGACCTCCTGAATAAAAATTGGCATTTTTAACAAGATCCTCAATTTGAGAAACACCGCTCCTGATGTTCATAGCTTTTTATGTCTTTCCAAACTTACTGCAGTAGTCAAAGATTTGAGACAAAAACTTAAACAGAAAGGAATTTATGGGAATTTGTAGGATTAACTAGAAGCCGGGGGAAAGATATGCAGAAATTGGGGAAGATCTGAGAAGGCTGGGTGACAGCCAAGCTTATACCTCAGGAAGGGTCTGGTTCGGAAGCTGCTGCCCAGGTCACCACCATGGAACTGTCTGCCAGCTGCCCATGGCTTTGGAACATTTCATGAAGATTCAAAACCCTGGATAGGGGCGTTTGATTTTTCCAAGCCTGGATAATAGGCCTTGCCTCCCATAAAGACCTGCATGCTGGGAGACACCCTCCAAATGAGAAGGCTTTGGATGCTGGTAGTTTAACAAAAATACATACACACGCGCGCGCACACACGCGTGCACACACACACACACGCACACACAGCCCCCCTCAGAGATACTGCACGTTTGGTTTCAGACCACAACAATAAAATGAATATCACCAAAAAGTGAGTCACACAAACTTTTTGGTTTCCTACTGCATATAAAAGTTGTTTTTTACATTATGCTGTAGTCTGTTAAGTGTGCAATAGCATTATGTCTAAAAAAACGCTATACACACCTTTATTAAAAGGTAATGCTTTTGGGAAAATGGCACCAATAGACTTGCTTAACCACAAACCTTCAGTTTGTAAAAAAAAAAAACCCCAAAAAACCACAGTATCTGCAAAGTGCATTTAAAAAAGCACAGTAAAACGAGGCATGCCTATATATTATATACATGAAAATATATAGTATAATGATCTAAATTACAGTTACTTCTTGGGCTGCACAACATCCACATCCACTTTTTTACCCAGGTTTTGGCTTTTAAAGAAACCTTCCAGGGACTTCCCTGGTGGCGCAGTGGTTAAGAATCCGCCTGCCAACGCAGGGGACACGGGTTCGAGCCCTGGTCCGGGAAGATCCCACATGCCGCGGAGCAACTAAGCCCGTGCGCCACAACTACTGAGCCTGCGCTCTAGAGCCCGCGAGCCACAACTACTGAAGCCCACGCGCCTAGAGCCCATGCTCCGCAACAAGAGAAGCCTCCGCAGTGAGAAGCCCGCGCACCGCAATGAAGAGTAGACCCCCCGGGCTTCCCTGGTGGCGCAGTGGTTGAGAGTCCGCCTGCCGATGCAGGGGACAGGGGTTCATGCCCCGGTCCGGGAGGATCCCACATGCCGCGGAGCGGCTGGGCCTGTGAGCCATGGCCACTGAGCCTGCACGTCCAGAGCCTGTGCTCTGCAACGGGAGAGGCCACAGCAGTGAGAGGCCCGCGTACCGCAAAAAAAAAAAAAAAAAAAAAAAAAAGAGTAGCCCCCACTTGCCGCAACTAGAGAAAGCACGTGCACAGCAACGAAGACCCAACTCAGCCAAAAAGAAAAAGAAAAAAAAACTTCCAACAAGAATTCTCTACCACTCATTTATTGATGCTTGCTAAATCCAATTCTTCATCTGAGTCCAGCTCCAGATCCAGTATCCTCCGGCTCTGACAGGATCTAACCTTAATATTCAACCCTCTAAAAATTAAATTGTCAAGTGAACCATCACTGATACACCGTATGTACTATGCTGGGGGAGAAGGAGAATAAATAAAAATAAAATTAGTTAAAATATTTCAATCTATACATAACACAGAAAGGAAGAAAATGGATAGAAGGCACAGTCCTTATTTAGGCAAGTGGTCATGAGTTCATAGTTGGTATTTATGTCTTTTGTTAAAAGATGATTTTTAAAAGGGTAAAATAATGATTCTTGTACAAATATAAAATTAACACATGTTGAAAATTTTACTTAACTCCTTAAGTAATGAGGGAACCAGTAAGGTGTTAAAAAAACAGTTCAAAGGAGACTCCAAAGAACATATATATATATAAGCATTGAGGAATTACTAAGTGAATTTGTTCATAGATATTCAACTGATTTCTTGGGAAGCAGGGCCATTGGACCCAATTGTACCTCCATTGGACAAAATTCTTTGGCACATCTATAGACTAAATTATTTGCATTGTAATCAGTTTCCTGTAACTTACAAAGTTGCAAAATAGCTCAAAGACATTGTAAAACAAGACACCTGCAGAATTAAGATAACTCGGAAGGCTGCTCTGGACAGCACCTAGCATTCCACAGGACACCCATTCCAAAGTCTTTCACAACTTTTCCTATTACTTCCCTCTTCCACCATCCAATCAGTGCTCCCCTGTGCCTTCAGTGTGGTTTCTTCTCCAAGTGTGTGGCCTAAATCTTCGTTCCTGAGGAATCTGAGACCTTAGTAGTCTTACCTCTGTAGGGTTGTAGTAGTGATCCATTGACTTTACCTCTGAATAAGACAATACTAGGGGATCCCCTAGAGGACCCTTAAATTCCATCCACCCTCCTTCCTGCCACATTGTGTAGTAGCAACTCTAGTTCCCCTTAATAGGCAGGATCAGTCAACCCATGAAAGCCCATGAGTCCTTTTATTATCTATTTCCTGGTGGCATGGTGGTCTTGAAATGGCCAGGTGACCTTCTAGTCTCTGCTTCCACTTCATCAGAACCATTTTATATCCCTCACGGAAGCATCCATCTTTCGAGTACTAAAATTATTGAAAAGCAGAGTTCAGAGGTTTGAGGATGAGAAGCAGAAGTGTTGTGAGTGGGTTAGACCAGTGATTCTCAAACTTTAACATGCATATGAATAAATAGAGAGTTTTACTAAAATGCAGATTCTGATCCATTAGCTCTGGAGTAGGGCCTGAGATTCTGCAAGCTCCTAGGAGTTTCCAGTGAACTGGAACCACAGCCCATGAACCACACTTTGAGTTACAAGGAGCTAGCGTTAGGCTTAATCATAAGAAACACCACCCTCATTTCCTTGGTTCCTGAACCTTTAGATTCTGGCTAAGATCCAGTACCTTGTGTTGGTCACTAGTTCAGAGAGGAAACTGCATCCTCTAGGACAGCATATCACCTCACAGAATACTGACTCCCACCTGGTTCTTTTCTGGAACTCTCCAAAGCTCTTGTAGCATTGTATAAGGCCAGCTGCCTCAGGGCATTGGGGTACATGATTAGATCAGTGATTCCCCAAAACATCAGTCTACTGTCATATTTCTTCTGCTGTAAACGAGGGCCCTTGGTCAGAAGCAATGTTGGGATACATCAAAATGAACTGAGTCCACAGCTTGCTGTATGGCTGCCAGAAACATGGCAGTGGGAAAAGCAAGTCCACATACCCAATAAATGAATATTCCAGAAAAGAGTCTATGCTTCCCTTTCTATGAAGGAAGGGGCTTGTTATGATGAGCCTGCTCCCAGGATGCTGGCTGGTGCCTTAAGATATGGTACTGTCCTAGAGATACTTAGTCACTACTGCTGGCAACTTGGTGTCTGAGCAGGGTCATGGCCAGGTTGCCCTTGGTGAGAGGGATGAACATTGCTGAGCCCATGTGTTCCCTCTGTCTACATGACCACTGGTCCATGAGCCCATTGAACATGCAATATCATGTTGGGGTAAAAGGCTCATAGACATGCAAAGGGCTGGTCATCTCATCCGCCTGATTACCAAGAGCCTCCTCTGCCATCAGGACCTTTTGGTGAGCATTAGCAAGGACCACAAATATTTGCGTTCTGTGGGCCCATTCGTATAATTTCCAAAGCACCTCAACACCAATCGCTCAGTCTTGTCCCTTCCAAGTACCTCATCATCTATCCAGATTCTTACCTGGTGTTTTAAAATGTATCCCAGATTGGTTTTAATCAGGTATGGTAAGGCATGCAGACACAGAAATGGCTCATGGAGGCAGAAGCTTTTACTCACAGTTCCCTGGAAGTAGGAGGCACAACACACCATGCAGGGCCACATGGAGAAGCACGAGGGTCAGTGAGGGGAAAATGTGGGCAATGACCTTTATCACGGTTTCTGTGGGAAAGGAAAAGCAAGGCAGAGTAAGCAAGCTTAGAACTGGCTAGTTGGAATAATTTCAGCAGGCTCTGGGGTGTAGGGGCTGCCTCTAGGTATCTGGTACCAGGTCCTGGGGTGATTAGGGCTGGGAAGTATTGGCTACCTATGAGAGCTCCATAAAGGAGGTAGTTTGGAGTATGGATCCTGGATTGGGCAGTTTGCATGTTTGCTCTGGGGCAAGAATGTCTCAAGAATTAGCTAGTCCTAGAGGCGGCAGTCTCTCTCCAGTCAGCAGGACCCCAGATGTCACAGCATCAAGACTACAGAAAATAAGAAAATACAGTTAATAAACCTGGTGACAGTATAAATGTATTACCTCAGGACATTTCTTCTTCCAGGCTAACTGTGCTGCTCAAAGTTCTGCCTGCAGGGAATTTCCTTCCCCACTCCCTCCAGGTCACCCCTGACTATACAGTTGTCCACTGTGAGCTCGTGCCAGCAGATGGTACAGACTCATCTGTCAACCAGCCTCACATTTGTCCTTTCTCGGTCATTTGGCATAGGGAATTCCCCGTGAGGCTGAAGCAGGGCCCGGATGCAGGAGGAAATGTGAGAGGCTCAAGAAATAGTAGTGTGACTGCATCGGGGAGGCTAAAGGTGAGGCGAAGCTAAGAGGTGGCTGACTTTGCTGTCTCCACAACTCATGGGGGAGACCTTTTGCAGGCTCCCAGGAGCCCTGGGAGCAGGGTCTGATGGGCTGTGGGGTCTCAGCCCGCCTCTGTGGCTCATGGAAGGTCAACATGCTCTGCTTCCCACCCTTTATTATGGCCTAGGGTTACCACTGCTCTCCTATCTTCTCATTCCTGTGCTTTACCAGTCCAGAGGGAGTTCCCAGTTATGCTGTCAACTCTCCACTCTAGAGTTGCCCCCAGTGATAACCTCGCAAATCAGCAATAACTTTCTGTCTCTTTTTTGGATGCTGGCCCACCCAAGCTCCCCCTCATCTTGCAAGGAATTTTGGGTAGAACCCCTCAAACCTGGCAAGTTCTATTTCAAATCTTGGAAAAATAACTTACATTTGGTTTCTCTGAGGCCTAGGGGGGAAAACCATTTCCAGGTAATTTATTTATGGTTTCCGTGAATGAGTCACCAGTATTTCATTTACCTTGTGAAGCTCAGTGAGTCATTCTCAGACCCTTCCTTCTGCATGAAAGTGTTTTAAAGTGGAGGAGTACATGATGGAAACTTCTTTTAGGCTAACACTTCCAGCCTCCTCTCTGCCTTGGCTCCCTCACCTTTGTCTTCAGCCCCAACCCCCCTCCTGAGATTTAGTTTTGCCTTTCCAGAGGCCTGTTGGGCATTCTTCTTGGATGTCCTCTGGGACCCTCAGACTGTCCTCTGCCTCATGGAGCTTAGCTTCTTCTCCCTAAATTGGCTCTTTCTTTACTTTCTTGCTAGTGTGAGGGGCTCCATAACTATCCATCACTCATGTCCTGGCTTCACCAGGACCCTTTCATCCCATGTATACCTAGCAATCCATCTCATGGGGAGCATCTGCGGCTTTGCAAGCTATCTAATTTTGTCTTCTCAAAAAGCCACCTAGGCCAGTATTTTCCAAAGTGTATTCCATCTCAACCTTGTTGAGACCGTTCTTTCTTTTCCATTCACAACACCCAACATTCTAATCCAGGCATTTAAAACACATTCACCTAGAACCTACTATGTGCCAAGAACTGTTTTGGGTACAAAAGATATAATGATGTGCAAGAAGAGCTGGTCTCTACTCTCAGGGAACTTACAATGTAGGAAGAGAAACATCAGAATAAACAGATACTTTCAAAGCAGAGTGGTAAGTGTTATGACAGGGAACATGTATGATACCATGGGAGGAAGAAAGGAGAGGATACGTGAACTTTGGGCACTTCCTGGAGGAAATGACAGTTAAGTTGATATCTGAGGGCTGAAATCTGGAGGCAAAAGAAGATGCTCTATTAGGAAACTGAAAGAGGTTCGTTATAATTGGAGTGGAAAATTCGAGAAGGTATGTGTGAGGAGGAGAGCTTTTGGTGGAGGTAATCAATGTCCAGTTTATGCAAGGACTTGTAAGCCAATTTAAGGAATTGGGGCCTTATTGTAACAACAATAAGGAGCTATTGAAGGCTTTAAGCTAGGAAGGAGAATCATCAAATTTGGGTCATTCTGACTGGAATATGGAGGACGGATTGGGAAGGGGGTAGAGGTATAAAAACCAATCAAAAGGCTGTAGTTTTGTTCTAGGCAGGAGATGGTGGTGGTCTGAAGTAATGGTAGAGGGACGGAGAAAATATAAGTTCAAGAGAAATAAGAGGGTGGAAGTGACAGAACTTGATTCATTGGCTGTGTTAGGTGAAGAATGCAGAACTTCCTAAAGGGAGAATGTCTAGTCTAGGGTTAGAAGAGGATGTCAAGAACAAAGCCCTGGGGAGGAATTGATGAGCCTGAGAAGTAGCCAGAAAGTTGAGAGGGAAATCAGGTAGTGGTGCGAGAGCTTTTCAGTAAGTGATAGTTTCACATCTAGCTGAAAAGTCAAGCAAGTCAAGTGAAAAACTGAAAAAGGGTCCCTTACACCCCCTTGAAATATGTTTCAAAGACCCCAGTGAGGGCAGTTTTGATGTAACGGATGCAGTGCACTGAGTAAGTGAGGGATGAGGAAGTAGACACTGCAAGTGTAGGTGACCCACTGGAGAAGTTTGTATCTAAGCGTTGTGTCAAGGAAAAATATTTTTTTATTGTTGTTATCATTTTCCTTTGTTTTTAACCAAAGATACTAGAGTGTGGTTTGAACACTAAAAAGAAAAAGCCTCCAGAGAGGGAATTCAGGCTCCTGGCAGTGTATCTGGATACCAGTGGTGGGAATTCCTGGATCTTGGGCCCCAGTATGCCATGGACTTTACAGCTGGACTAGATCTTGTTTGCTCCCTGATAAGGAGCCCGTTCTGCTGCAGATAACCTTGGTAGCATGTAGCATCTTAGATAGTAGTTTCTTTCTTTTCTTTTTTTTTTTTTGCGGTACGCGGGCCTCTCACTGTTGTGGCCTCTCCCGTTGCGGAACATAGGCTCCGGACGCGCAGGCTCAGTGGCCACAGCTCACGGGCCTAGCCACTCCGCGGCATGTGGGATCTTCCTGGACCGGGGCACGAACCCGTGTCCCCTGCATCGGCAGGCAGACTCTCAACCACTGCGCCACCAGGGAAGCCCCGATAGTAGTTTCTTTTGATGGACTAAGCCAGCCTTGTTTCCAGGGGACTGTCTTGTTTTTCTAAATAGAGAAGTCCTCTAATTAATCTATTGTGCCACATGTTTCAGAGTCACAAAGACAATGGAGATTCACCAGAACTGCCTTCATGTTTGAAAGATATTTTTGCTGGGTATAGAATTATAGGTTGACACTTTTTTTTTCTTTTAGCACTTTAAAGATGTTATTCCATTTTCTTCTGGTATTCATTGTTTCTGATAAAAAGTCAGTTATAATTCTTATTGTCATTCCCCTGTATGTAATGTCTTTTTTCCCTTGCTTAAGATTTTCTCTTTGCTTCTTAGCAGTTTTACTATGATGTGGCTAGGTGTGGTTTTCTTCATATTTATCTTGCTTCAATTCATTGGATTCCATGGTCTTGTGGGTTTGATACTTTGGTCAAATTTTGGAAATTTTGAGTCGATATTTCTTCAGATAATTTTTCTGTCCAGTTCTCTTTTTGCTCTCCTCTAGAATTCCTATTCCATATGTGTTAGACTGCTTGATGCTGTTCTACAGGTATTGAGACTCTTCATTCCGCACCTGCCCTCCTCCAATCTAGACTTCAGCCTGGTTGACTCTATTGTCTTGTCTTCAAGTTCACAAATCTTTTTTTGTGTCCAAGCTGCTATAAATTCCATTCAATAATTAAAAAAATTGTTTTTTCAGATATTGTATTTTTCAGTTCTAGGATATCGTTTAGTTCTTTTTAAAAATTTTCCTTCTTTCTCTTGAAATCTCCCATCTCTTCACTCATTATATCTACCTTTCCCTATAGATTCTTTAACATATTTCTACTTTTTAAAGAAAGTAATATTGAACCCACCCTTTTTCTCCTAGGATAAGTGTCTTGTTAAGTGGTGACAGAAGAAAAATTTAGCTTTATAACAAAATATTTGTTAATAAGTTGCTGTATATCTTCTTTGGTGAGGTGTCTTTCAGATCTTTTGCCATTTTAAAAATTGGGTTATTTTTGTTGTTGTTGAGTTTTAAGTATTCTTTGTTTATTTTGGGTACAAGTCCTTTTTCAGATATATGTATTGCAAATATTTTCTCCCAGTCTGTGGCTTGTCTTTTCATTCTCTTAACAATGTCTTTTGCAGAGCAGAAGTTTTTTATCTTAATGAAGTCTAACTTATCAGTTTTTTTCTTCCATGGGTCACACTCTTGGTGATGTATTAAGATTCATTGACAAGCTCCAGGTCACCTAGATTTTCTCCTGGGTTATCTTATAGAAATTTTATAATTTTGCATCTATCATTTAGGTCTGTGATCCATTTTGAGTAACTTTTGTGGAAGATGTAAGATCAACACCTATATCTATCAATTTCTTTTGAATGCAAATATCCAGTTCCCAGCACCATTTATTGAAAAGACTATCTTTTCTCCATCGATTTGCCTTTGCTCCTTTGTCAAAGATCAGTTGACTATATTTATGTGGTCTGTTTTGGAGCTCTATTCTATTTGTCTAGTCTATCTGATATATTTATCTGTAGTTTCACTAATACCACACTGTCTTGATTATTGTAGCTTGTGTCTTGAAGTTAGATAGTGTCCATTCTCTAACTTTGTTCTTCTTCTTCAGTATCATATTGGCTATTCAGATCTTTTGCCCTTCCATATAAACTTTAAAATTAATCTGTCGATGTCCACGAAACAATTTGCTGGCATTTCAATTGGGATTACATTGAATGTATAGGTCAAGTTGGGAAGAACTGACATTTTGATAATACTGAGTCTTCCTATCCATGAACATATAACATCTCTCCATTTATTTAAATCTTCTTTGATTTCTTTCATCGGAGTACTGTGGTTTTCCTCGTACAGAGCTTTTGCATATTTTGTTAGGTATATTCCTAAGTAATTAAATTTTTTGGTGCTAATATAAATGGTATTTTTCTTTTAAATTTCAAGTTCCAGTTGTTCTTTGTTGGCATATAGGAAAGCAATTGGTTTTTATATTTTTTATATGATTATTTTATATATTAACCGTGTGTCCTCAAACCTTGCTATAATTGCTCATTAGTTCCAGGTTTTTTGGTTTTGTTTTTGTCAGTCCTTTTAGGTTTTCTATATAGACAGTCATGCCATCTGAAAAAAAAGATAGTTTTATGCCTTTCTTCACAGTCTGTATACTTTTTATTTCATTTCTTGTCTTATCGCATTAGCTAGGACTCCCAGTATGATAGTGAATAGGAGTGTTAAGAGGGGACCTCTTTATCTTGTTTCTGATCTTAGTGGGAAAGCATCTAATTTCACACCATTAAGTGTGATGTTAGCTGTAGTGTTTTTTGTAGATGTTCTTTGTCAAGTTGAAGAGGTTCCCCTCTATTCCTTTGCTGAGAGTTTTTATCATAAATGGGTATTGGATTTATTAATTATTGACTCATTTTCTAAAAGATATGGGCCCTTGGCACATTTTAAGTTGGGTTTTGTCTTTTTATTATTGAGTTGTATGAGTTCTTTATTATTTGGATACAAATACCATATCAGATATTGATTTGCAAATATTTTTTCCCATTTTGTGGGTTGTCTTTTCACTTTCTTGATGGTATCCTTTGAAGTACAAAAGTTTTAAATTTTGACAAAGTCTAATTTATCTATTTTCTTCCTTCATTGCTTGTGTTTTTGATGTCACATCTAAGAAAACATTGTTTAATCCAAGGTCACAAGAATTTACTCCTGTGTTTTCTTGTAAGAGTTCTTACACTTAGGTCTCTAATACATTTTAAGTTCATTTTTTGTATATGGTGTGAGGTAGAAGTCCATCTTCATTCTTTCACATGTGAATATCTGGTTGTCTTAACACACATTTATACTTTTTAAAGTCTTTGCTAATTATAAAATCTAGGTCAAATATGGATCTGTTTCTATTGACCAGTTTTTCTCTTAACCATGGAGTATGTTTTCCTGTTTCTTCATATATATAGCTTTTCTTGTTTATTGGACTGTTATGTATAATACATCATAGGAACTCTAGACCTGCATTGCCTTCTCGTGAAGAACGTTAATTTTTGTTCTCACAGGCAGTTAAATTCTGACAGATCATCTTGACCTTGTGGCAGCTAGGTTTTACGTTTTATTGGGGCAGGTGTATTTCAGTTTTGCTCTTAGTCCTAGAGCTAATCTCTTAGTCCTAGAGCATAATTTTTATTCCTAAGGTATGGCCTTTTAGGTGTTTCACTGGAAATTCCCAAATGTTTACCAAGCTCCTCTAATTTGGCAGAACTTGAACTCCAAGGTCTATTTCTCCTCCAGTGGCAGAAACTGAATCTCTTTCAACTCTCAGTTTTCCAGCTGTATTTTACTCAGTCACCTTGGAATATTACCTGATTCTGTGCAATTCAGGAGCCAGCCAAGAAATTGAAAGGAATTTATATGTGGATTTGGGGGCCTACACCCTTACGGCTTCCCTCTTACTGGGGATTTTTCCTTTTCAGTTTCCAGCACCATTGGCAGTCTCAAACTCTATTTTCCGCTTCCTCAGGCAAATAAGACTATGGGTTTCTTCTGGAGTTCTATCTGCCCCATGATTTGCCAGCTAGGGAGTTTCCTTAACTACATCAGCATGGATTTACTCTGGTGTGGTCCCCCTTATTTCAAGAGTTGGATCCTTTCCAGTTTCTGCCAGCTTTTGATAGCTTTTCTAGCCTTCAGACAGTTGTTTTAACACATTTTGTTCAGGGAATTCCCTGGCGACCCAGTGGTTAGGACTCTGCGCTTTCACTGCTGAGGGTGCGGGTTCGACCCCTGGTCGGGAAAGTAAGATCCTATAAGCCGTGTGGCGCAGCGCGGCAGGCAATCAATCGATCAATCAATCAATAAAATAAAATATTTTGTTCAGAGTTTATTATCGTTATTGGCAAGAGGATTAGTCCAATACAAACTACCCCACCATTTCCAAAAGCCAGAAGGAACAGACTAAGGAATTTGGACTTTATGCTGCAGGCTAGAAGATTTTAAATGGAGGATTAATAGGTTGAGTTCATGCTTTTGGGGAGATTAGTATGGGGATCGTTTGTAGAATGGATTGGTGAGGGGAAAGCCAAGAGACAGGGAGGCAGTCAGGAGACCCCTGCAGTAGTTCAGGAGAGAGGGGACCAAGGCCTCAATCGGGAAAGAGAGACAGTAGAAATGGAAAAGTATGGTCACATGGGGGAGATTAAAAGAAAAGATCCAGTTTCTGGGAGGGACTATGGGGATTTCCCACATGGAAGGGTTTTTTTGTTTGTTTTTGCTTTTGTTTATTTGCCACACCATGGCATGCGGGATCTTAGTTCCCCGACTAGGGATTGAACCCACGCCCCCTGCAGTGGAAGCATGGAGTCCTAACCACTGGACCGCCAGGGAAGTCCCTGGAAGGGTTTTTAAATGACCAGTGAGGATTACCATCATTCCATATCAGAGAGTCTGGCCAGGTTAAGGTTTATTCCAGGGTGTGTCTCTGTGGAGGCTTGAAAACTTTATTCACCTGGTGTTAGTCCTGGGCAAATGACCTGACTGAAACCTGAGTCACTGCTGGTCTTCAGGTCTCCCTGGCTCACCTGAGGGCTATTGAAGGCCACCTAAAGTCTACTTAGAGCTTGAGCCTGGGTCAGTTGTGGAAACAGCCTGTTTGCCCCCAGCCCCAAGGTCTGGAGTAGAACTGGACCAACCAGGGGAAAGATAGGAAAAGGGGTTACCAATGCAGGCCACTCTGCCTGGACACATCTCAGCATCCACTGTCGGGGCCTGCTCTCTTCAAGTTGGCAGCCATTCCTCCTTGACCTTTTCTGCTAGCTTTGTTGCTTTCTCCTTCAACAGGTCAAATGGATGATGTACTGGATTATATTTGCACTTTTCACCACAGCAGAGACATTCACCGACATCTTCCTTTGTTGGTAAGTACTGCAGGAATTGGGACTTTTCCAGGAAAGATGTTGCCAAGTGTCAGGGAGAGGTGGGAAGGTCTGAAAGCAGTCTCAAACCTTATTAGCACAGAGAAGCAGGTGCAGGAATGCTAACTGGAACATTTCAAATCAATTAGTCTGTAAAATTGTTCTTCAAGTAAGTAGTTATTGGATGACCATGTAAGAGCAGGTATTGTTCTTACAGTGATATAATGATGGGCAAGATAAACACAATTCCTCAATTAATGGAGCTGGTAAAGAAGCATTCTTATGTTAAAAAAAATAAAAAGGAGAAAAACAGTACACAAAAGTGTGCAATAAAACTAAGTTTCTCTCATAAAACTAAGTTTCTCCCCTACACCATTCACTCTCACCGTTACTGCTTTTCACAGTTGTATATACTTTTTAAAAATGTATGCGTGTGTATACGTACACACATATACACATACTTTTCCTTTTTTAAAAAACAATAGTACTGTAGTATACCTAACAGTTCTCACTTTGTTTCTTAAATTTATTTTTGAAATACTTTGACGTAAGCATAAATAGATCTACCTACTTTTTTAAAGGCCACATAGAATTTCATGGTATAGATGGATCATAATTTATTTAATCAGTCCCCTTTCGATGGACAGCTTTTTCTCTCTCATAAACAATGCAGCTATTACAGCAATGGACCAAGTGAAAATCATAAGCTAGGTGTTTGTATTCATATATTGTGTCTTAGCTGAAAGAGGCTGTGAATAATATACAGTATCCTGTTTGTATCTAAAGGGTCTGAGTTTGTGCCCATGTGAATGTGTGCTAAAAATAGTGTGGAAAATACTTGTCTGTTAGCAAAAGTTATTTCCGCAACTTGGGATCATGGGGTCAGTTTCACATTTGCTGTGTTGTTGTATGAATGTTTTACCATGATCAGGTTTCATCAGGGAAAATAATAAAGATATTTCCATTTTGGGAAAAAAAAAAAGTTCTTACCCCAAAAAGGATTAGCCTGGACTTACCCTCTGGGATGTCCTAGATCAAAGACATCCACTTCTCTGAACACCACTTCACTGAATCCTGTCTTGGGTCAGTGGCCTTAATGACCTCAGTGTGTAGTTTTTCCCCTGAAGGAGCCTGGCTTTCATCTCTACTGGGAGAGATAGATGTCTCAGCTATTATGGCCTTAAGCTGGAAGGAAGGAATCTGGATTACCTAATTCAATATGCTTGTGCCGTTCTGCCCTGTCCTGTGCCCAGATAAACGACAGACTGAAGACGGGGCTGGGTCTCCACCACTGGAGACGGAGCTCTGCTGAGCCATTTTTGCATCTTCCCCAGACCTCAGAGGCTGGCACTAGGAGGTGGACCTCATTTTGTGCAGAGCTACAGTGGGGAGGTTCCTGTCTGCCCTGCAGAGGTGAGAACAGGCCAGACCCAGTGAGGATTGTGCAGTCGATTAAAGAGCATGGCCAGCACTTCATGTCGTGCAGCCTTCTTAATGATGCCCTCCTTCTGTCTGGGGCCAGGTGGCCTCCTGCTGTCCTCCTGTCCCTTATCATGAACAAAGCGGGGAGAGCGTTAGTCTCATGAGCTCTTTCCCGGGGGTTTCGGGCATCTCAGCCTTGCTGCTCTTTCCTGGGTGGAAATCCTGCCTGATGGATATGCTGCTCCCTGGTAGCTGGAATATGTTTTACCCATGGCCCTGGAATTTTAGTCTCACGCCTAATAAGTGCTCAACAACTTTTTATGGGATGGATTTGATTTTGATTTGGGGAGATGTATTACTTTTATTTTTTTAATTGAATTTTTGTTTATTTTTGGCTGCGTCGGGATCTTCAATGCAGCATGTGGGATCTTTCGCTGTGGCGTGTGGGCTTCTCTCTAGTTGTGGTGCGTGGGCTCAGTAGTTGTGGTGCGCCGGCTTAGTTGCCCCGCGGCATGTGGGATCTTAATCCCCCGACCAGGGATCGAAGCCACATCCCCTGCATTGGAAGGTGGATTCTTAACCACTGGACCACCAGGGAAGTCCCAGTGTATTACTTTTCTGTTGCTGCAGTAACAGATTACCACAAATTTAGCAGCTTAAAACAATACAGATTTATTATTTCACAGTTTCTGTGAGTTAGAAGTCCAGGTAGAGTCAACTGAGAACTCTGCTGAGGAACTCACAAGGCCAAAACCAGGGTGTGGGTCAGCCTAGGCTCTTATCTGGAGGCTCTGGGGAGATTCCACTTCCAGGCTCATTCAGGTTGTTGGCAGAATTCAGTTCCTTGTGGCTGTAGGACTGAGGTCTCCATTTCCTTGACGTGTGCCACCCTGTCATCTTCAAGCCAACAATGGCACGTCATCTCCATCTTCTTCTGTTACCAGCCAGAGAAAGATCTCTGCATTTGCTTTTAAAGTCTCAGGTAATTAGATTAGACCCACCTCAGTAATCAAGTATAATCTCCCTATCTTAAAATCAGCTGAGTAATTACCCTAATTACATCTGTAGAATCCCTTTGCTACATAAGGTAACATATTTGTGCGTAACATGGGGAGGAAGGCCATAGGATCAAGGTCATGTGCTGCATGCCACAGGAAGGCATCTGATAACTAGGGTATTTGGAGCATGTGCACAGGTATGGGTAGAATCCCCCTCTCTTCCTGACCCATGTGGAGGCCTCATCTGGTCCCTCGTTAGTCCCTCTGAACTGGTGCTGTCCATGCAGTTTGTGGGTGGAAAGTGAGGGTCCCTTGCCTCTCTCCTGGCACCGTGGGCTCTGCTTCTGCAGGGAATGGTTCGTTGAGGCCCTTCCCTGCCTGCCTCGGCACAGCCTGGACACACCCTCAGTCTGCTTTCTCTTTTCCTGCCAACCTCCAGGTATTACAGATCATGGTCTCCTTCTAGGAGAGTCCTTCCTCTCCATCCTCCCTCTCGCCCTGGGAATGGACATGGGATAGACCCATCAGACACAGGACCCCCTTTCCCTTCCAGGGAATGGACACCAACTCAGCTGCTCTAAGCTCTGTTTATAATTGAAAGGGGGGCGGGGTAGTCCTGCACCTTCTGGCTTCCTAGAAGCATCTTTAACTTTTGTTTACTTCCTGGACTGGAGATCACCCCTCATGTGTATACTCTTCCCGTCACTCTTCACTCATCCCCATCTTGCTCTCTTCACCCCTCCACCAGGGCAGTTCCCTCTTCATTGGTAACTTTTAAAAACTTTCTGTGTTGATGAAAACAGCAGTTGTGTATGGTCACAGAAGAGATAGGATGGGGGCTTCCCTGGTGGCGCAGTGGTTGACAGTCCGCCTGCCGATGCAGGGGACGCGGGTTCGTGCCGGGTCTGGGAGGATCCCACATGCCGCGGAGCGGCTGGGCCCGTGAGCCATGGCCGCTGAGCCTGCGCGTCCGGAGCCTGTGCTCCGCGGCGGGAGAGGCCACAACGGTGAGAGGCCCGCGTACCGCAAAAAAAAAAAAAAAAAAAAAAGATAGGATGGTGGCTTTTTTCGCAATTTGTATAAGTGATTTCATTTAATTTTTTAAAAACTATAAAATAATACATACACATGACAAAATAAAATTGAAACAATACACTAAAAAGTAAGCAGGTGCCTCTTCTTGTCCTCTATTCTTCTATGTTGGTGGCTTAGGGGCAGAATTCTTTTTTCCGCTGTAGTGTGTGTGTGTGTGTGTGTGTGTGTCTGTCTGTCTCTCTGTCTGTCTAGCCTCCCTCTGTCCACGCTCTTCCCTTCCTTTCCTGTCCTGGCTAAGATACACAGCCTTTACTCCTACCCAGGATATCTCGTTCCACAGTAGAGAGGTAGGGAGGTTTCCCACTTATGTTCTGTGGCGTGAGGCTTTAGATTTCAGCAGTAGCTCTCAGCTTCTTTTGATACCACGGGGCAGCTGGCATCCCCAGGGACCTTCTCAGGTGGCCTGCAGGCCTTACCGACAGTCACTGGCAACTTAGACTAAAACTTGAGGCCCACTCAGTCCTAAGCTCATTTCCTCACTTGGATCTGCAAAGGGGAGAGGGCCCTCACCCACCAGAGAGCAACGTGTAGAGACTTCTGAGAGATTTGCTTTGGGCCTACCAAGGTTGAGCTGATGCCAGGTACATAGTAAGAATTATGAAGTGGATGTTTGTGGGCGGCGGATGGAGATTTGGAGAGAAGCAAGGCTCTTGATCCTCACTGAGACACCGTTCCATATCACATTGCACATTATGGGGTCACCTGTTGGTTTCCGCTCTCTCGCTAGATGATAAACCCCTAAGGGCGAGGACATGCCTAACCTAGCTTTGGTTTCCCTGTATTGCTTAGCACAGACCTTTCACCTCATAGCTTTTCAATATGATTTTCCCCACTGAATGAATCAATCAATAAGCTAGTTGTTATCTTTGAGTAGAAAGTGGGGCAGGAAAAAAGCTTGAGGAGAGAAATTGAAAGAAAATGTAGTGATTGCTAACAGTAGGAGGCAGTCTTGAGATTCGAGTTTTGCTACTAGGACTCTAAAGGAGCCTACTTTTAACCAAAGTCCTGGAAAGGTCGAGAATTAGCAGGCTGTAACCTCTTCCTTTTTTCTTCTGTGGATATTCATGTCAGCTTTCTTCCCAAGGAACAAACCCATTCCATTGTGATTCTTCTATAGCTAGTGGATTTCGCTTCAAAGGAAGCTCCATCACCCAAGGTGGACAGGGGAATACAGAGGAGCCCTCTGTGTCCTGGTCTAGAGATGCCAGGGAGGGCGGTATCTTGGTGGTCTGGAGACCACCAAGTGAAGTCTGCTACCGCAATTGGTCATTGGAGATGCTTTGCCAGCCTGACAAGAGAAGATTTGGGAGGTGAAGCCAGAAGGTTAGGAGGCAGGAAGGTTTTCAAAGGCTGCGTCAGCATGGATGGGGCACACGGGAAAGATCCTGAACAACAGGAAGCTCAGTAGCAGGCTGGCCAAAGAACAAAGGGTCTCTGGCAGCCCAGAAGGATTGCTCAGGATCTAACATTCTCCTCCCCACACCCCCGTCCAGCCTGGGGCAGGCTCTTACGGTTGGTCCTACACTGTGAGGGTGTGACTGTGGGCAATTAGCCTCTTGTACCTATGTTTGCACAGAAGTACAACCTCTATCTGTAAATTAGATGCCCGCAGAAATTCCACTTCTGGGCATTTTCCTAAAGGCATGTTAGCATAGGTACATAAAGAAGCATGCTCCAGGAGATTCACTGCAGCTCTCTTGTAGTAGCCAAAGATTGTAACCTTTTGTAAATATCCATTCATGGGGGTCTGGGTAGATGCTCAGGCCCCCATACACAGTCATTAAGAAGAGTGAATAATAAGAACCTGCTGTATAAAAAAATAAATGAAATAAAATTAAAAAAAAAAAAGAAGAGTGAGGCCTGGGGAATTCCCTGGCGGTCCAGTGGTTAGGACTCCGTGCTTTCACTACCAGGGCCCGGGTTCGATCCCTGGTTGGGGAACTAAGATCCCGCAAGCCACATGGTGCAGCCAAAAATGAAAGAAATCCCCAAAGTGCACTGTTAATCGTGTGTGTGCAGTAGGGGGAAGCAAGGCGTAGGAGGGGGTGCAGCGAATGCCGCTAGGTGAGCATGGGGGACATTACGGGAGTCATATGTACCCACACAATTGTATATCTTAGCCCTAATCCACTTCTGGAAGGATGCACAAGACACATGCTGCTTATGCTTTTGGAAAAGCATCCAGGATGGGAAGGAGACTCTGCTCTATACTCTTTTGGACTTTTAGAATTTTTTAAACTATGTGCACGCATGACCTATTTTTTACAAAACCCGTCTTTTACATAATAAACAAAAGAGCAGCAGTGTGACAGAACCCCTGGGATTATCTGTGAATCTTGGGTTGATGCCTGAGCTTTGCAGGTTCATTTGTCCCTTGGGGCTGACAAATACTTGTTTTCCAGACCAAACTTCCTTCACTGTTCATCACCAGAGTGTTCAATTACGGGAGAATCACACCTCTGTTCCTTCAGCTCCTTCTCTTTTCTGGCTGTGAAACATTAAGCAATCTTGACATGAAAGTGTCCTATAGTTGCTAAGGGAATATTCAGGAAGGGCCTGCCAGAAGAGAAGGCCGTGAACTAGGACGAGGAGAGGAGGAGGGGGTGGGGCCGCTGATTGGAGTGACATGAGAGTTAAAGGGCTCTGAAATGACTTGCTAGAAATTGCTCTTCGTTTGGGCTCTCTTATCAGGGAGGATGCCTGGGAGGGGTTTACTTTTCTGATTCCTCAGACTAGCCCAGGTGTCACTTTCCCTCATCGCATCTGTTTTAATGGTACCCAGACTTTGTTTTCAGGTCTGGTAAGACATGCAGACACAGAAATGACTATCATGAAGGAATAAGTTCGTTATATTCACAGATCCCTAGAGGTACAGCCCGCTGCACAGAGCCACATGGGGAAGCACGGGGCTGATCAGGAAGCAGAGGCAGTAAGTGTGGGCAAGAGACTGTATTGTGGTTTCCATGGGAGAGGCAGTCTCTCCAGAGTCAGCAAGGTCCCAAGATGTCAAAGCATCAGAGTACAGAAAATTTTAAAATATGGTTAATACACATCCGGCCTGCCAAGTATGGTTGCACAGGTTGTTCATAGCACAAGATATCTGGCCAAGGAGGCGAGTGGAGCTGAAATTCGGATGAAGCCCTGTTTGCAAGCCATGTGCTCCCAGGACTGCATCCAGCTGAAGGACTTGGCTTTTTCTCACACGTGCAGAGGCACCACATGGGTCAGCAGAGGCCCGTGATGGCACTCGTCTCAGGTTGCTATTCTATATTAATCGTGATGATTTGAGCAATCTCTGTTTCCTTGACTGGACTACCAGTTCCAAGGACGCCAGAACCTTGTCTATGTTTCCCGCTAGACTGGAAGCTCCAAGAGAGCAGGGGTCAGGTCTTCTTTGCTTCCCACCGTCTCCTTGGTGCTCAGCACCGGCTGCCACGTATGGGTGCCAGGTGAGTGTTTATGGGATGCATAAACACATGGCACGCAGGACTTTAAACTTCAGAATCGTATGTTATCTGTATCCTGAACTCTTCTTTCTTTCGGCACCAAAAAGATCAAGACCTTTTTGCCTGCTGTTGGTTTCCTTAATTAAATTTAATTTTTTAAATTGAAGTAGAGTTGATTTACAATGATGTGTTTGTTTCAGGTGTAAGCAAAGTGATTCAGTTATATATATTTTTCAGATTCTTTTCTCTTATGGGTTATTACAAAATGTTAAGTATATATAGTTCCCTGTGTTATACAGTAGGTCATTGTTGGTATCTATTTTATATATAGTAGCGTGTATATATTAACCCCAAACTCCTAATTGATGCCTCCCCTCCTCCCCGCCAGCCTGCTGTTGGTTTGAATAGGGTGAGTAGCATCCTCTTTCCTGGCAAGAGTTGGGCTCCCGTCCCTGCCTTTTGGGGACTAAGAAGATAGCCGAGGAGGGGAGGCTTTCACTCTCAGTCTGGCGATTCTTTGTCAGCTCCGCCCTACTGTAAATCCTGTGTTTGTGCCTTCGTGGCCTCCAGTGAAGAGTGAATGACCGGGAAATTGGGCACGGCTGGTTGTGGCATCTGGGCCTACAGGAGCCCCGGCTCCAACCGAAATGAGCAGAGCTCGGATGGAAGCTCCAGCTGTTGTCAAGCACGGTCATAGGGTGATTGCTGGAGAGACCCCAGGTCCCTGGCTTGCTTGACAAGGAAAGAAAACACGAACCGGCTTTGGGAATTCCCTGGCGGTCCAGTAGGTTAGGACTCAGTGCTTTCACCGTTGAGGGTCCAGGTTCAATCCCTGGTTGGGGAACTAAGATCCCACAAGCTGAGCCGTATGGCCAAAGAGGAAAAAAACAAAAAATGAACTGGCTTTCAAGAGGCCTTGGGCTTGTGCCTCGGATGTGCTTGTGTGTGCATACACCTTCATGGGAATCTGGGGGCCAGGCGGCCCTGTGCAGGCAGGAGAGGTGTCTGTGCCCCCAGGTCTCATGTTTCAAAGGCTCAGGGCGGAGTTGCTGAGAACCTAATGGAATGTGTATTTTCTCGTCTCTCTCCAGGTTTCCATTCTATTATGAACTAAAAATAGCATTTGTAGCCTGGCTGCTGTCTCCCTACACAAAAGGCTCCAGCCTCCTCTATAGGAAGTTTGTACATCCCACGCTGTCCTCAAAAGAAAAGGTAATTTATGTTGCTCTGCCTTGCACTCCTTCCAGCGAGTGAAAAAATTTTTAAAAGTGATTAAAAAAAAAAAGGCAGGTTGTTTTATTGCAGGAGGCTCTTAATTGACTCTTATTTCCCCCCTCCAACATTCGTTCCTTCTAATCTTTCTTTTTTAAGTCTATTTTTATGACCTGTTTAGAAATAGTGGTGAAATTCTCCAAAGGATGTTATTCATCATTATTTATTGTAAAACATTGCCATACATTGAAACAAAAAGCAGAAAAGATTCACTCATAATTCAACTCCCCAAACTGAATTTCCTTCCTTTCATCAGGCTCAGCCCCTATCCTTTTGCAGATAGGATTTTTACATAGACTATTAAAATACTTTAAAAACTTAACATAAACAGGAATGCTGAAGCCTAGAGAGATTAAATGATTTGAACTTGTACCCAGATAGCTACTAAAAGAGACTCGAATATAATACATTTCTAGTATGTTTGCTTTATTGCTCAATGATAAAATGTATGCTACCAGTGAAATACCTGCTACTTTAGTAATTATCAGTCAATAAGTATTAATGAGAATAGTCATAATAATTTGTTTCATGCTGTTTATCTTTTGTGTTTGTTTCGCTTCAAAGTACTTCACATACATCCTTGAAATGAAAATGCAGGTTTGTCTATTGTCAGAGATGGAAAAAATAAGATAGGGAGAGATTGCAGGAAGGGGTCAACAATAACTAAGGATTCAAGGGGGAATTACAACTTACACCTCTTGGAAAGAAATTTAAGCTACTTATAAGATAATGTCACTGTCTATAAAATTATTTTTTGTTTAACATCTCCACTGAACGTAATTTGCCGGATTTGTTTTCAATGGATTGTTCCATTGTTTTCTTAAGATCTCATACAGTAATAGATGCCGAGACCACTAAAATAAACATGACCTCTGTCTTATTAATTGGTTTGGTAGCTCCTTTTTAAAGTTCAATCCAGTCTGTGAAACGTTTCTTTAAAATAAAATTTTAAGCGTACATTAAAAAAAAAAAAAGCCACTCCAAACCAAGAGGCAACAACAAAAAAGCTGAGCAGATGCAATATTTATCTTCTGAGATCTTAGACATGATGGCATAGCATCCTTTTTCACTTGGTCTTCCTAATGACCCACGACAATCACCACACATAGTATATAGTTCCTTCTGTTGACTTCTTATCTTAGAATAAATTCTCAGGACTGGGATTACTGGGTCCAACATTGTATAACTCATTAATGATATTATATGACTTTCTAAACTGATTGTGTGGTCGGATCCGACAGTATGAATTAGGAGCACTGTTGGTGGCTTGATACATTCATTTCTATTGCTTCTGAAAGTTGGATACTTTGGACTTCCAGGGGAAGCCTTTGAGTACATCGGTTGAATGAGCAGGCTCCTGTAGACGTTTCTGAGAATCTGTTTAGGAACTAGGACACACTTCCCGTCTCAGAGAGTGGATTTTGAGGAATGGTAATCCCTGTCTCGACCTGGTTATCAAATCTCTATTCTTCCTACTTCCCTTTCTCCAAACGCTGGACTTACCCTGAAGCTGCCAGTGTAATTTCCATTGAAACGAAGGTGACTGACTCTTAAGCGCTGCCAAGAATCACTTCTGGAGTCGGCCAGGGGTCGCAGTGGAAACTTAGTGTGGTGACTTCTTGAAGAAGCTTAAACAAGGACAAGGCAGGGGGTTGACTGCCCACCTGCATACCCCAAAGCAGGAAGGAAGTGCACCGATGTGCTGAACTTCAAATGAAATGCAGGGCAAGTGTCATTGACTGAACTCTGCAATGAGCTCCTCTGATTCCAAAACAACTGTTTTCTTAAAACAGTGACAACAACCACCCAAACCAAACAAACAAAAAGAATGAGCCAACGTTGATTCAAATTTGAACAGAACCAATATCTTACTTGGTCTCGGTCCCTGAAGTAGATGTCAGTCCTCTTTCCCACCTCACCTTTACCTTGTGGTATGATGCTGGATGACTTCTAATTTCTGCTTTTATTTTGTTATCTGTAAAATGATCTTCTCTATCAACAAAAATAACACCTATTTCTTTCTATGTCCTAATCCCTCCCATCGATATATACATGGCGAGGGATTTGGGTATCGTATGAAATAACTATGGAATAACAGAATTTCAGAGCTGCCGGGGCCTGACCTCCTTGAGATAAGGAAGATGACAATGGTTCTTGGTTATTGAAACCAGCCACTGTGTCAGGTGCTTTTCTGGAATGATTGCATGTAATCCTCACCTTGCTCCACAACTTAGGTGCTACCAGGGTCCTCATTTTTCGGAAGACAGAACCATGAATAGAGGCTAAGTTCTTGCCCAGGTCTGACAGCCAGTTAGTGGCAATGCCAGAGAGAATGAGTGATTGGGCACAAGCCCCCAAGCTCAGCGCCCAGGAGAAGGGAGAAAGAACAGAGATTTATTTGAGCTTTCCAACTCAGTGTGCCTCTGTTTTCCTTTGACAGGAAATCGATGATTGCCTGGTCCAAGCAAAAGACCGAAGTTATGATGCCCTTGTGCACTTTGGGAAGCGAGGCTTGAACGTGGCGGCCACGGCGGCGGTGATGGCTGCTTCCAAGGTACCATGCTGGGACCTGACCACCATGGCTGTAACTTGCCCAGAGACAGGCTAAGGACCGATCAGGTTCCTCGTCCCTTTTGGGGTCCCATTGAAAATCTGAGGGGAAAAAGGGTGAATCTTGCCCCCAGAAAACTGCACACCCCCACACACAAATGATTTATGCAATATTGAGAGGTTCCTAGAGCCCCTGAAGCTCATCTGTGGGTCTCAAGAACCTCTAAAGTACTTGGAGTGTAATCCTTGGATGCAGAGAAGAGAGAAGGGGAGGAGAGGGAGCTCTTCTCTGCAATTTCCTAGGGTGCATTGGGAGAGTCACCTAAATAGACAGGTGCAGAGACTTATTACCTGAGTGAATGGGTGCACTCCATGCTCACGTGGCCCCACAGATCCAGGGGAAGGAACCCAGGGTCCTAGAATAAGTTGAGTGGTTGAAACCGGGAGGATAATGATATGTGTAGCAGCAGTAACTAGAGGTAGAGGAGGTTTGAAATAAATACTGGTCTTGTGGGATATTGTGATATAAGCAATTACTTCCTTCTTTTTTCCACCCAGCCCTGTTCAAAGGCCCTCTGTGTTCCTTCCCAGCTTCCTCTCCCATTACATTCTCCTTGTCACTTTGTCGATTTCTCGTTATGTGCTCAGCCCTGAAAAATTAAATTGGTAGATGTTTACTCTCAGAGCAAATTCAGCAGATTGCCCTAGTGTTTCCTGGTGACAACACCTTCCTCCAAATCCAGAGGTACAGTAGGGGTCTACAGTTGGCTGAGGGTGGAGGAAAGGCAGTTATGCTTATGTCTGGAGAGATACAGTGGTTGGGAGGTGAGCTGTATTAGCAAAGGGAAGCTATGAATCCTGGGTGGCAATGTGAGGGTTTGGGGGAAAGAGAGGGTAGAGCTGTGAAAGGGTTTGGAAGAGGACAATTAATACAGATCTTCGTGCTCCATGGGCTCCCAGTGGATGGTGGGATGGAAGGTGTTGATAGCCAGTTGGGTCAGGGGACTGAGCTGGGTTTTCTGGGCCCTGAACCAGGGAGAGGCACTTTAGGAGCATTTCTGGGAGAAAAACTTAGCACACAGGGCTGGGAGTTTGAAAAGCACCTTCCACATAAAGTCAAGGAGTTCTGCAGACAAAGGCTGGTGGGGAGACAGGAGAACCAAAGGGGAGTGATTCCTATTTCAGAGAAGGACCAGGTGCTTCTGTAACACAGAACCATAGTGAAGTGTTCCGCTGGTACCTGGAGGGTCCCTGTCCACCTTAGGTACAATAGTAGCTGGCAAAGTGATGAATCCCAATGAGTATCATTGGAGGGGAAATTCCGCTTTGGTATCTGGAGGAGATGTATCAGGATTTACAAAGAGCAGTGAATTCTAAGATCCTTCTGTTTGAGATGCAGTCGTTTTAGGCTTTTGTGTTTAAGCTGACAGAAAAGAGAACTCAGAATTGCTAAATTCTGAATTCATCAGGCTAACTTTGCCACATAAAGCTACAGAAGCCTCCCAGGCCCTCTCCCCACCCCATCTTTGCTTCTGCACCTGAAGGAATATAGGTTACTGCTCTTTTCTCAGCTCAGTTGTAGAGTATCAGTGTGGTATATTTATCAGGGTGGCTCAGTACCGGTCACCAGGCCACTCAGCCGTGTGTGTAAATTATATTCTTATGGTAATTCTGTAGGGCCATCCTTTTCCAGGTCTGCCTCAAGCTAGAACCTCCTGAGTCTTGATACCATCTTGGCCAGTCACCGCCAGTCCCTCTGACCACCGGGGAAGCCCGTGAGCCTAGGCCTCCAGCCGGGCACCTTACAACTAACCTGAAGGAAGCTCTAGATAGTCTGAAACTTGCCTCAGAAAATAGCTGCTCATTAGTTCTTTCTAGTTGGGCTAAAGTAGTGAGGGACGCCTGCTTCCTGCTGAATTTGGTTTCAGACAAGAAAATTTTCTGCCTTGTGGGGGCTTTGCTTTTCCTCTCTAAATATCTTGAGAGAGAAAACACTCTTCTTTCCCCAAAATAATGCCCTCTGTTTTTGAAACAGATGTGTACTTTAAAAAAGAAAAGAAAAGAAAAAGAAGTAAAATTCAACCTGGCTGAGGGATAGATCAGTGGTTTCCATAGTAACAATGGACCACTCCAGGCCGCGGCCAAAGGATGATAAGTTACCACTGGGTTCAAATCTGGCTTTAGTATCCAAACCACCTGGGAAGCTTTGTTTTTCATTTTTAAACAGATTCTCAGATGTGCTGAATCAGAATCTCAGGCAGTGAGCCCTTGAATCTCTATTTTTAACAAGTTCCCCAGATGATTTTTAAACAGCCAACTCGGACTCCCCTGGTGGCTCAGTGGTTAAGAATCTGCCTGCCAATGTAGGGGACACGGGTTCGAGCCCTGGTCCAGGCAGATCCCACATGCCGCAGAGCAACTAAGCCTGTGCACCACAACTACTGAGCCTGCGCTCTAGAGCCAGCAAGCCACAACTACTGAGCCTGTGTGCCACAACTACTGAAGCTCCTGCGCCTAGAGCCCTTGCTCCCCAACAAAGAGAAGCCAGCTCGATGAGAAGCCCTTGCACTGCAACGAAGAGAAGTCCCCGCTCACCGCAACAAGAGAAAGCCTGCGTGCAGCAACAAAGACCCAACGCAGCCAAAAATAAATAAAATAAATAAATATATTTTAAAAAATAAGTAAATAAAACAAACAGCCAACTCTTTACAGGTCGCTGCCTGAGGGCCCATCCAGAACCATTCACCACAGGTGATGAGGGTTAAAACAGGTAACTTTTTTAACATTCCTGGAATGCAGATTTAGCTCCTTACAAGCATTAACCTTGAGAATGAGAAAGCTGCGTCCAGAACAACCTTGTCGATTACCCCCCGGGGAACAATCAAAGCAATTTTGTGAAAAAAAGACACTCTGCCCAGTCACAGTGGCTAGGGTGACCATATACTGTTCAAACAGGACACATCTGAGAGTGAAACGGCGCTGTAATTATTACGCTGGGACAACAGGTAGAAACTAGGTCTGTTCCAAGCAAACCGGAGTTTATGGTCGCCCTACTCATGGCTCCATTTTACATCTCTTGGACCCTGCCTGTCTCCTCCCAGAAAACACCCTCAGCCTACAAGTTCTTACTGTAAATATCCACTACATTTAGCCAAACAGCTGCAGGAGAGAGGGTGAGGGGACTGAGAGCCTCCCTCTGAGTTCAGACAGATTGAAGGGAGGCTGGGACCAGGTGACCGGATGAGGGCGGTCACTCCTTCGTCATCTGCTGTATTTTCCATCCTTTGATGGCTCCCCAGGAGGAAACTGCAGAACTTAACCAGAAGAATGAAAGATCTTCTGCCTACACTTTTAGTTAATCCTTTTTTTCCTTATAACTTTGGACCCAGAGCCCTTTCTCTAAAAAAATGAATGTTTGCAGGGTTTTTGGATCATCATGAAGTGTGAAGAAGCTTTGTAAACCATATCATTGTACAAATATAAGTTGTTATTAATGTTAATGTTTTATCTTAGAATAGAAAAGCTAAAACAAACAAACAAAATTACACGTTGGAAATTTCTCCCCAGGCCTATTAACCCCCAGCCCATCCCCCAGTTTTCCCCAAGGTCTAATCCTTGTCCCCGGGAAGTAGTGATACATTTTTTCTTTCAGCAAAAGCTGCTCTGTCTCCTTCCTAGGGACACACATCGGTAGTACCTTCTTTCTAAGTGTCCCTAGTCTCTTGGCTGGCTCTGAGCTGAGATATTAGCTGTTTCCCAGCCAGTAATTCCGCCCAGAGGGAATATTGAGCCCCACGTCTTTTTAAGACTAGAATTGGAAATCTCTCGCTTTTTAAAATTAATACTCTAGAAACTCATTAGTTAAGCAAAACACATTCTCACGGGAAGAGAAACAATAGTGAGAAAAACCAATTGATCAAGTGTTTTAAAACTGTCAGGTAGTTTTAAAACTGACTTCCCTGGCGGTCAAGTGGTTAAGACTACGCCTTCTAATGCAGGGGGTGTGGGTTCGATCGCTGGTCGGGGAACTAAGATCCCACATGCCTCGTGGCCAAAAATTAAAAACATAAAAAAAAACCAGAAGCAATATTGTAATAACTTCAATAAGGACTTGAAAAATGGTCCACATAAAAAAAATCTTCAAAAAAATCCCCCCAAACTGTGAGGTATCCAGGCCACCTTATTCCCCTTGACATTTGAACCATATCCTAGGTCTCTTCCACCCTCCCACTTCTCAGGCCTGGTAAACCAATCTTGCTTTTGACCTGTCTCATAACTTGAAAACTAATGCCCTTTTACTTTCCCTGGAGATCCTATCCCTAGAACGGTTCCAGTGCTGACAATAGTGTTATTAAAGTCACCTGTTTAAGACAGCTGGTCTAAGTAAAGCTGGCGTTCTGTGAATTAGGGATGCTTCTTCCCCAGATTGCGTGTGGGCTTTTTCCCCCCTAGAATCTAGTATTTCCTGTTAGATCGTGAGCTTCTGGCCATGAGTGACTCTGGATTCTTTTCCTTTGTTTCTTGCTTAGAAAAAACCCAAAACCAAACTTTGCTGACTTGTCTGGTGTTTTGCACTCATTAAACCTTGTTGATGGATCTGAAGAATAAACTTTTTGCTGCCTCCAATCCTGCTCTGCCCAAAATGGTAGCCACTTGCCGCGTGTGGCTATTTAAATTAATTGAAATTAAGTAAATTTTAATATTCAGTCTTTACTCACCCGCTTTCAAGTCCTCGGCAGCCAGTGTGGCTGGTGGCTGACACAGGGATAGAACATTCCCACCATCGCAGAAAGGTCTCTTGGGCAGCACTGTCCCAAGCCTTCTGTTAAGCCTCTTGGGTTCTCCTTTGCCTTATTTCCATCTTCTCACCTGCAGTGCTCTGCTTTGACAAGGGCCCCTCCCTTACCCACTTGGCCCTTTGGGGCCTCTGTATATGAGGTTCACGAGGAAAACGGGCAGATGGAGACTCAGCCTACGGCATTGCCCATGGTGGATCTTTCCGTTTCTTCATCTTCTCCCTTGGTCTGGCTCTGCTTTCACACCGTGACCTCCACTTTGCTGACTTGCCAGCCAAAGCTCAGGTACTTTGCCTGCAGTTATGGTCAGTGGCCACCAGGGTATAGCCCAGCCTTGGTTATAGCCCTAGCATCTGAACACCTAGGCACAATCACAGAGAGATAAATTATAGTGTTTTCCCACTCATTTAAAAAAAAAAAAAATTCCCACTCAATTTTGCTTTAAAAACAAACTCTTTAAACAGTTCAACATAGTTTTAAAAAGTGTCCTCTCCCTCTGATCCTTATTTTTTATCCATCACTGCTTTATCTAAACCTCTTGCTTGAATAAAAATACTGCTTTCAAACGACATGGAACTTTATTCTTGGAACCAGAAGCTCATTCTGGAAAGTTCATAAGCCTAGTGATTTGGGGCTTCTGACCAGACTGGAGTTGTTTGCCTTTGCCTTTGTTTTCTTTCTTGCCAAAAAAAAACCCACAATAGACAAAAGCAAAAACTACCTGTTTACGATTAATCAGAGGGCAGGTGTTAATTTTCTTTTTATAAAACCTCCCTGTATCCACTCATGCTTTGAATGTATGTCCAAGGAAGAAGAGAAGACTGCTGTCCCTTTTGGATCCCTGTGTCTCCCTTGTCTGGCTTCGCACACTTGTGTCTGCTGAATCTAAGTGGCTGAGGACTCTAGGAAGTTTCATGCTTGTCCCTTCACCCCCTCAGAGGAACATTTCCCAGCCTCTGCGCTAGCTTATGTCAAGTTAGCCCTCTTTCTTCTGTTTAAGCCAAGGACTGTGTAACATAAAATTAATATTTAGAGTTCACCATGACAACCATTTAAACACCAAGATTACATAAACTGTTATGGACAACCTGCTGAAAAAATTTAGGTAAAGGGTAGGGAATACTTCCCTCCCAGACAAATCAGCTTGCACTGGAGCTTATTTCTAAAACCTGAAGCAGCACCAAGCAAGCCTTGTCCACTGTGGTTCTACCACACTCGCCTTTGTTCCTCGACACCCTGTCTTCCTCCCGATGTTTCTACTTGGAATGTTACCTCGCCTTACTCCACTCCATAGATGGTGAGGTGGATTGAAACAAACAAGAGACTCAGTCTCACAAGTCAGCAGAAGGCGGAGTTGCCGGTCTGATATTACTTGCCAAATCTCTGTTCCAAGTTTGTCTGTGGAGATCATATGTAGCTGGAGGCATCGAGGGTCCCAGTGGAAAGAGAGAAGCCCACCTGCCTGCCTGACCTCTGATAAGAGCCTGGTTGAAACCTAGGAGGTCTGAGAAAGCACTTGGCTGTGGTGATGCACCTTCCTTCCTGGTCACCTCCTCCCCCCCTGACTTCTGTCTCCTGGCTCTCCCTCCCTCCTCCCGTCACTCCCTCAGTGTTGGGGGGAATTCTCCAGGGCCCCACCTTGCTCTCCTCTCCACCCCAGAGCCACTCATCCTTTCCCTCACCTTCAGCTGTCACCACCTGTTGCTCCTGGTTCCCAGATCGGCTCCTCTCCCAGGTCTCAAGTCCAGCATTTCTGGTTCTCTGAACATCTCCTCCCTGTCTCCTGGTACCTTCAGTCAGCATCTCTCTAACTCCAAGTGTATCCCTGCTCTTGTGTCCCAAATTTCTGATGACGACAAAATCACCATCCTCTCTGGACCCCAAGCTCCAAATTTCAGTCATCTTTGAGTTCCTCCTTCCTCCGATTGACTCTTCGAGTCCTGCCCATTTGATACCCCTTCCTTCCTTCCTTCCTTCCAGGCCCTCTTCCAGGCACCCTCCCTTCTAGCTTGGACTCTTGCAGTAGCCACTCAAGGGGTCACTGCCACTCTCCCTTCCTGTTTGAGGCCTGTGCATTTGGCCCTGATCCCAACCTTCCTGTCTAGTCTCTCCTGACCTTTCTGGTTCTTGTATACTGTACTTACAGCAACACCTTCAGTGCTGTTCTAGAAATAGCAACTCTGCTGTTTCTAGAATTTTCCCTTTCCTGCCTCTACTGATGCTAGTTCATCTGCCCCTGTTCCCACCTGTTTGAAATCCTGTCCACCCTTCAAGGTCAAGAGCCACCTCCTTCACAGCAGCCTCCTTAGATTCCTGGTGGAACTGGTCTCTCACTTCATGGCACCCCAGTGGCCCTCTTGTAGTCATTTATATCCATGTCTTATCTGCACCCCTACTAGGTGCACAGTAAATGGTAAAGGGGTGAAGGATGGCTGTTCATATTTTTAGCTGTCACAGCCAGGAGAGCAATGCTTAGCAACAAGTATGGGCTTTGGAAATATGCAGACCCAGGTTAAAAAAATCCCAGCTGCAGGACTTCCCTGGCGGTCCAGTGGTTAAGATTCTGTGCTTCCAATGAAGGGGGTGCAGGTTCGATCCTTGGTCGGGGAATTAAGATCCCACATGCCATGCGGCCTAGCCAAAAAAACAAACAAAAAAACCCCCACCTCCCCCACTTGCTGTTGCACCTCTATGAGCCTCAGCCTCTCCACCTGCAAAATGGGCATGATAATGGTTTTTGCCACAAAACAGTCATGAGTCGATGTCCATAGAGACTTCCCAGGAGGCAGAGCTCATGCTGAGGCTACCTGTTGGTCACTTCTCCTGTGTCAGTTTGCTCTCTAAGGTTGACCATGATCTTCACTCACTGTTGAACCAATAAGAGAAACAAGTCCGATGCTGGCATTGGAAAGTTATTTACAGTCCAGACTCTTGTGGAGAGGAGGCTGTCTCCTGCTTGTGCGGATCTCTTTCCGTCTTTTCTCTGTGGTGCGGTAGCTTGGGCACAGTTGGGGCGTTGCCTGTGCCCTTGTTCCTCCCTGTCCACCTTGCCTGTGCTGTGTGGCGCTGGGCAAGCCACTCTCCCAGCCTGGGCTTCAGGTCCCTCATCCGGTCGGGCTCTGGGCCCGACTTCCGCCTCCTCGTTCAGCCTTGAGGAGAGCAGTGTCCGAGTGGCAGCGTCTATATAACACGTAAGCCCCTGCCCCAAACCCCACCGAGAGAGAGAGGAATGTCAACCTGTGGGTTGTTAGGACAGGAAGGAGCCTTAGGTGCCACTTACTCCACAGGGGAGGACACCGAGATCCCATTGCCCAAGGTCATGCTGCTGTTGGATGCCGAGCTGGGCTGAGAGCGATACTTCAGTTCCCAGTCCTGTGTTCCTGCATCACTCCAGACACCCCCATGGCCCCCTCCCCTCCACACACACTGAACTGACAATTCCTGGCCACATTCTGCTTGGATCACACCCCCAGGCCCTGAGGCCCCATGGCTGAGAGCCTGAGGGATGCCTGTCTGCCACTGAGAATTCTAGAGCGAGTCCCAGCCCAGGGTACTTTTAAGGTTGTCTGCCTGCGCTTCTGACCGTTTTATCTGGAACACCTCTAGGAGTCAGGAAGGTACATTCATATGCAAGAGACAGCCAGCAGCTGCCCCCAAGGCAGACCCCCACTTTGCCTTGAGGCAAGGCTGGGGCCACACTTAAATGCAGGTGGTGGGTCACAAGTTACCTTAAGAGACTAAAGATAGTTTCTTTAAAGCTTTATCACTGTGTCCTAATATAACATAGTAAATCAACTGTACTTCAGTAAAAAGAAATTAGGATATTGAAAAGCAAAACAAATAAAGCGTATCACTGTGATAAAGTGGGAAGTTGTAAACGCAGCTCCACTTTTCACTGAGCAAACTTGTTGGATGCCCCACCTTTGGGTCCCCTACCCGACTCCTACTCCTTGAAGAGAGATCTGCCACAACTTTAACCTCCCCTCAGGGCCTGGCCTCTCCAAGGAGGAAGCCTGGACCAAGCAGAGCTTCCGGCTGGGTCTCACTGGTGGCCTTCTACACATGAGGGCTGGACAGCTGCTGCATGTGGAGTCCTTCCCGGTGACCCCCAAACCCCGTCACCTGGGTGCTGGCCTGGCTCAGATGACCAGGCCCTGCTCTGCTTTACAGGGACTCTGCTCATCTGTGTGCTGTTACTGTCTCGCTTCCCAGATCCAGGTCTTCATCTCCTCAGCAACTGCTGTCAGCACCTCAGATCCAGCCTGGCCTGAGGTGTTGGCCAGTGTCCCCAACCGGCCTTCCCTCACCAGTTAATGTTCATTTTTGCGCTTCATCTCCCATTAGGGGCACTTCCGGTCTTTATTGCAGACATCCATGTGCCCAGCTCCAACCTGAGGAAGGAAGGCAGAGCAGATACCGGGGGCCGCTCTCCATGTGTGCCACGCAGTGTGTCCAGAATGTTCTCATGACTCTAAAATCCCACTGTCTTCACTTTGCTCACTACCCAGAAACCTTCAGTGGAGCTCTCATCGAAGTCCAAGTTCAGGCAAAATACAGTTTTTCCAGACTGATCTCCCACTCGTCACCGGCACCCGAGCCTCTTCTCCTCAGACTGGCTCAATCTCAGTTTCCCAAATGCACCCGGGTTTTCCACTCTCACACCTTGGCTCCAACCACTGTCTGGCCACAATGTCCTTCCCCTCTCTTTCTGATGGTGCAGCCCTTGCCTCGCTCAAGTCTGAGCTCTTGGACGAGGCCTCCCCGGGTATTCTAGCCAACAGTACTCTCTCTCCGTCCCCTGAGCTTCTGTCGTATGTTTTGTCGTCTGTCATTTGCTGTCTTGTACGCCTTTGTGTCTCGATGCCTCAGCCAGACTGGGAGAACCTTGGAGTAGGAACCGTGTCATGTTTCCTATTCATGTTTGTTTCCCCTGCGGGGCTTCACTCAGCGCTTCAGGAACTCTCCAGCAGCGTTGGCTGCGAAGGAAGGAATGAAGAAGTGAGTGAGTGAGTGAGTGACTTGTAGGAGGCCAGGGCAGCATGGCTCCCTTCAACCCATTTTGTAGGTTTGGTGCCCATGGCTTTTTTTTTTCTTTTCCCTTTTATCAGGTGGTTCGACTCTTTCCTTTTGTCTCCTCTTTGGACCTCAGAGAAGGGCAGGTAACCCCGCTGAGAGATGTGACTAACTCCAAACTGAACCCTTCGGGGATGGAAGCCAGCAGCCACCTGTGCCCACTGGCCCATGGTCTGGATCGGAGCCAGGTGTCTCTCCTCCCGACAGCTGTGTGTGTACATGTGCGTTAATCCCAGAGCCGAGGCCCTGTCAGCCTCCTCCCAGAGCCTCTTATTGTGTTGATTTGGTAGCATCTAACATGCAATTAACTTATTTGGTTTTTTGGTTTGTTTGTTTCATGCCTGGAGAATGAATTGAATTTGACGATTGATGCTACAGTGGGAAGAATCCTTTCGCTCTCTTTTGTTTGTTAATCCAATTCTATGTCACGAACGAGGCCCTTGCCTTCATGCAGCATGTTGAGAAGGAGCCTGCTTGGCCTCGACGTGGAGCATGTATAGCTGTAGAGATTAACTGTTTTAGCGAGGTGGGAACCCTGTGGGAATTTAGAAGGAAGTTCTAACTCTTTCTTTTTTTCAAATATTTGAATCGCCAGTGGGAAATGTGGTTATGCTGGTGGCCTTGTTATCAACTGCCTGACTCACTAAAGCCTTTTGTCTTTATTCTCATTGTTATCAGTTGAAGGCAGTAGAAACCATGTGAGGTGAGGTGGGCTAAACTTTGTGCTCTGCTGGAGCCCCCTCCTGTCACTTGTGTCCCTGTCACTGGTGTCCCTTCCCCTGTGTGTCCCTCTGGAAAAGAGGACCTCGTCAAGGGCTTGCAGCCAAACTTAGTAACTGTTGAATCGGGGTTCTGTGGGCCCTAATGGCAGGTATTCTATTAGTGGTAAATTGTTTTACTTAGAATATCAGCTTTTTAAGGTTTTCCCAGGAACACACTCCCTCCTCTGACTAAGAAAAGCATCAAAATATAGAAAATTTGCTGTGTGTTAGCTACATGGATTTCTTATTCCTTACAAATTGGGGGAAGGATGAGGAATTAAAGTTCTCAGATTCACAACATTGTAAATCAACTGTACTCCAATAAAAATTAATTGTAAAAATTTAAAAAAAATTTACAGTACCTGTACATATAAATATGTATATAAAAGTACATATAAGTCCCTAAGGTTTATATCTTGAATCCATCTATAAAATTAGAAAAATGTAGTAATTAAATACAAATGAAGAACTACATCAATAAAATTAAAATACAGAAAAGATCTCAGATTAATAGAAAATTCAGTGACACAGTTTACTTTTTTAAATTTACTTTTATTTATTTATTTTTGGCTGCGTTGGGTCTTTGTTCCTGCACACAGGCTTTCTCTGGTTGCGGTGAGCAGGGGCTACTCTTCGTTGCATTGCGCGGGCTTCTCGTTGTGGTGGCTTCTCCTGTTGCGGAGCACAGGCTCTAAGTGCATGGGCTTCAGTAGTTGCAGCACGTGGGCTCAGTAGTTGCGGCATACAGGCGCTAGAGCACAGGCTCAGTAGTTGTGGTGCACGGGCTTAGTTGCTCTGCGGCATGTGGGATCTTCCTGGACCAGGGCTCGAACCCCGTGTCCCCTGCATTGGCAGGCGGATTCTCAACCACTGTGCCACCAGGGAAGTCCCCACAGTTTACTTCTTAAAGTCCAATTTTCTAAGAGTTTTAGCCAGGAAAAAGAAAAGATTAAAGTAGTCAGGAATAGATTCCCCTCCCCTGCCCCCAAGATACTTCTGTGGGATTTCTGGGGCTCTAGGAGCCCAGCTGAGAGAGCCACTGGGCCATATGTTGTTGACGTGCCCAGAAAAAAGCAAGGTGAGTCTGTTAAAACAAACAGCATGTAAACAAGCAGCCACAACAAAACTGGGTAGACCCTGCTTATAATACTGTGGGGAATAAAGAAGTCAAAATATGACAATACAAGTAGGAGATTAGTTTTCATGGAAGGCTGTGGGTGTGTTCCTTTCTGGTCCCATGAGGCTGGGCTCTAGAGTGCACGTGGGCTCAGCTGCCCCGTGGCACGTGGGATCTTAGTTCCCCAACCAGGGATCAAATTCGTATCCCCTGCATTGGAAGGTAGATTCTTAACCACTGGACCACCGGGGAAGTCCCATCTACTTCGACTTATTAAAAAGACTCTTTTGGAGTCTTTAGACATAGATTTTTCTGTGTGTCACTTTTGTATATGCAATAAAGGATATAGGCACCATAAATTGATTGAAGTCTTTCTAACCTTCACTTTCGGAATCTGATTCTTCTGAATCGCTTTTCAGCTCCACTCATCAGTATCCGTTTATGATGTGGCCACATCACTCTGCTTTCTAGAGCGCCGGTGATGCAGAGCTTTTGTCTCTGAGATTTTCATCCATGCTGCTGATACCCATTCTGCCAGCTCCGATGTTGCCACTTTCTTCATCTTACTAGAAGGTGTCAGTAGAACGTGTTTTAGGCAACCTAGACTCAGATTCCTTCTTCAAGTGGGTCTTTTTTTAAAAATCTTTTGGCGGCACCGCACGGCATGTGGGATCTTAGTTCCCTGACCAGGGATTAAACCCAAGCCCCCTGCATTGGAAGGGCGGAGTCTTAACCACTGTGCCACCAGGGAAGTCCCAGTTGGGTCTTAAATGGTTTGTTAACAGTGAACAGTCAGGAGTTTCCATTGTCTGGTCATGCCTTGGGGAATAACAACTCAGTGCATTCATGTGTAGGCAGTGACAACAAAGACAAGGCAACAGCAACCGTAAGACCCTCCCCAGTTTTCAGAGGTGAAAAAATGTATGTCTTGTAATTGATGATAATTATCCACAAGAAGTCTAGGAGTAAATGGGCACTGTCGGTATTCCAGTGACTTAGTGATGCCAAGGCTCCGGGTGGATGTCTCTGCGAGTCTCCTTGTCACAAGGTGGCAGTTCCCACACTCAAAGGCAGAAAGCAGGGAGCAGGGTCAGGCCTTTCTCCTGCATGTGAGAGGGAGAAAATATCTTTCCCAGAAATCCCTTAGCAGATTCCCCTTACCTCCCATTGGCCAGAACTGCATCACATGGCCATGCATAATAGCTAGGAGGGAGTTTGGGAAATCTGTTTTTTTTTTTTCACCATTTCGAGAACGGAATTGGGAATGACTTTTGGATGGTCAGCTAACAGTCTATCCCACTGTGGTCAAATACATTTGGGATATGCTGAGTCGAACAACCCAAAACACTACGACTTCTCAAAGCTTTTAGTATGTGGCTCATTGAATTATAGAATATGTTTTTAAGCTTTTCCAAATTTAGGGAGTCCAAATTTATTTTCCCAAAAATAAGGAACCCAGTTTTGCAGAATACCAGAGAACCACTCTTGGCTGTTCCCAGAATAAGAAAACGAAGGTTCTCAGAGCGGAGCTGAATCGGCCGGTGGAATAAGGTCTGTGGAAAGTGAATGGAGATGAGGTTTGGAGTAGAGACTGAGCAGGGCTGAGAGGTTTACAGCCGAAAGGGCTATATTGATTTGAACCGTCTCAGATTGTTTTGATGGGTACGGGCTAATTTGTTTTCAAGAGCCTATATCCATGCTGCCGTGGTTTCTTCTGAGACAGGACTCAGTCGATACTGAGCTATTATTATCTCCTTTTCTTTCCTAACCTTTGCCACTTCCTGTCTTCATGATGCTAGTGATACTGGAGCAGGCCAGCTGGCTTCTGGGACTGGAACTGAGTGCTTTGCTGAAATGGTCATGGACATGTGTGATGCCTGCTGCCTCTTTTCCTCAGATACATTGCTGAGCCTTTGTAAGAGCTGCCAGACCCAGGGAAGGAGTTAGTCCACCACCATTTATTTGGACTTAGAATCATGAAGCCCCTCCTAGTTTTTTTCCCAGAAGTGATCCTTTTTTTTTTTTTTTTTTGGCTGCCCCCCCGCAGCATGTGGGATCTTAGTTCCCCGACCAGGGATTGAACCCGTGCCCCCTGTAGTGGAAGCACGGAATCTTAATCACTGGACCTCCAGGGAAGTTCCTAGATGTCATCTTGAATGTTTCTGAGTAGAATAATCATGGGTCATTGGCTGATGGATTTGGAGGGGATTATACTGGGGAGCGGGTCTCCCCCCTCATTTTCTTGGCAAAGACCACCCAGCTGTTACGTCTAGAAGGTGAAGCCTCAAACCCCTTGCCTACCATCGTTCAGGAGCTGTATCTGAGGCAACCAGGGAGATTTCTGCCTTTCTCACATAATGCCCTCCAAATACCCCTTTGCCTGGATTTAGAATTCTAGTTGTATATATTTTTTATTTTATTTTATTTATTTATTTTTAAATCTATTTTTATTTTTGGCTGCGTTGGGTCTTCGTTGCTGCACGTGGGCTTTCTCTAGCTGCGGCGATAGGGGGCTACTCTTTGTTGCGGTGCGCGGGCTTCTCATTGCGGCAGCTTCTCTTGTTGCGGAGCACAGGCTGTAGGCGCACAGGCTTCAGTTGTTGCAGCACGCAAGCTCAGTAGTTGCGGCACGTGGGCTCTAGGGCGCACAGGCTTCCGTAGTTGTGGTGTGTGGGCTCAGTAGTTGTGGCACACACGCTTAGTTGCTCCGCGACATGTGGGATCTTCCCGGACCAGGGATCGAACCCGTGTCCCCTGCATTGGCAGATGGATTCTTAACCACTGTGCCACCAGGGAAGTCCTGTATATATATTTGATTATTTAAATAGTTTTCTTTCTGCTGTTGTTAGTTTCCTGGAGACATGGTTTTTAAAATATCTTTGGTAGGCTGAGAACTTATCATTTTCATATTTTAATGCATCTTTGTTTCATTCTGACATTTTTTCTAAAACTGTCTGCAAGCTCCTTTGTCTTCCCCCGTTGCCTCTAATGAACTCATTCTGCGTTTGCTCCTTTAGCTAACTGACTCTTTTGCTAAAGTTACTTCAGTGAATTACTGTGCTTTGTTGGCTCATTTTCATTACTATTTAAGTAAAGTGAAAAAAAAATCTCCAAACCCTTCTGCCATCTCTGAAAGCCTCTTAACTAATGCTGTCATGGCCCTTGTTGGTTTCATCAATCCCACCCCCCAGCCCAGAGCCCTTGTTAGCTGCTCTCGCTGATTTTGTGCTGATTTGTTGGTTCTGTTCCATCTGCGGTGCCTATGGTCCCCACGTCCTCTAGCCCTCTAGGACTACTCTTTCCTTCATTATTCAAATAAAATACCTCCGCCCCCGATCCATGCACCCCATGTACCTATGGGAAGTCTGCATGCCCATGAGTGTTTCTGAAGATACCCACGTTTATCAATTTGCCTAGTGGTTACTTGCCTGTCACCTCTTGCTCCAAACCCCAGCCCAGTTCTCAATAATCCACGTGTCCTTACCAGCCCCTCCGCCCTTGGGTTTCCTTCTCCCCCAAACACAAGTCTCCCCCTCCAGCCCCTGAGGCACACCTAAAGCAATGCTGTCATCCCTGTGCCTTCCTTATAATCTTTTCACTTTGACAGATTCTCTCATCCAGATGGCGAGGCCCTTCCCTTTCATAAGTATAATGGATTGATCTTGCTTTTCCTAAACAAAAGAACAGTTTCCCCCTGAGACAGCTTCTGTGGCTCCTTGAGAATAAGAAATGGTTACGGTCAACAGTGTTTTGTTGCGTGTGTGTCTTTTTTTAATATCATCTTTTTCCTTCCTGATTCATTACCTTTGGGTATTCTATGGAGCTCAAGTGTGACAGTGGCAGTCAGTGTGACTCATGAACAGTCATGTGAACAGATAAAAGAAATGGCTGTTGTCATACATTTAAAAAATACTGTCTGCATTTTATTTCCTTTGAAAAGAGTAAGGACTGAGCACATAGATTATTAAGTTCTGATATTCTAGCCAGATCCTTGTGTCCTGGGAACTGAGCAAAATGTAGCTCTATAAGGATTTTGATTTATGTAAAGCCGGAGAAGCCGCAGACAAGCCCTGGAGAGTAGGAACCGAAGGCAGCAGTCGTTTCCTCGGCCCTGAGTCTGGCTGAGGCTCGGGCTTATCGTGGGGGGGGCGTCTGAAGGAGAGGAAGGAGCCTGGAGCCAGAAGAGCAGTTCCTGAGCCCACAGGAGGCCCTAGAACATTCTGGGCCTGGACCCCCTCAGTGTTCCCTGCAAGTACACCAGGCAGCTGCCCCTCTGCAGAGTATTCCAGGGGACTGACCTCCACCTTGCTGACCGCCAGAGCCCCCCTCTTGGCCTCGGTTGCGTTCGCCCGCCACAGCTGCCCCGGTCTGTGGGGCAGGCCTCTGACGTGTGCCCCGTCCTGTGTTGTGTCCAGGGACAGGGTGCCTTATCAGAGAGACTCCGGAGCTTCAGCATGCAGGATCTCTCCACCATCAGGGGAGACGGCGCCCCTGCTCCCTCAGGCCCCCCGCCACCGGGACCCGGGCGGGCCAGCGGCAAACATGGCCAGCCTAAGATGTCCAGGAGTGCTTCCGAGAGCGCTGGCAGCTCAGGTAGGTGTCACTTCCCTTCCCCTCTTTTCCACCTCGTAGGCCTTGCTTTCGTGAAGGGAGACCCAGGCCCCCCTAGGGCCCTTGCCCCAAGGACTCGCCACCCATACAGACGTCCATCAGACCGTGCCAGGCCAGCCAAGGGGCAGAGCACCACTTGGGCCAGGGCAGAGGGCTGGCCTTGGGGACTCTGATCGGGGGCAGGGTTAGGTCACCTGCACCAAAGGGCCCCATCTCCTCCATCTGATTATCTGGAGGGGGTGGGGGGGTTGAGTAGTAGTACCTGGACCAAGCCTAGAGGTGACAGGCCCAGCTGGACCTGGACCAAGGCAGCTTTCTCTGTGTTCTTCTTCTCTGACCCCACACTCCCAGGAGGGCTTACCTGTCGTGAGCACCTGCGTGTCTCCTCCCACCCAGCCAGGGCTTACGGCACGGTATCCCTTTTCCCTGCACGGTATTTCCTGTCCTGCCTCTCACTCTACCATCTCCTCCCCTCCCTGAGCCACCATGCCCCATGCATAACCTCGGCCGCCACATGCAAACACCACACTAGCTCTGAGGTCTAATTCCTGTGGAGGCCGGGGCTTTACGGAAACCACACCTCTACCTCGATGTCTACCCCTGGTAGAGGGGTACCTGGGCCAGGATTGGCCTGGAACTTTGTTTAAAAGTGCAGAGTCCTGGGCCCCCCCACCGGGGGATTCAGTAGGCCTAGGGTGAGCCCCTGGTATGTGATGCTGTCGAGGTTGCAGCCACATTTGGGACCCACTGACGTCTGATCCCTCAGTGGGTTTCGGGCTTGTGGAAGGTAGGGGCAGGGATTAGAGGGCTATGGAGTTGGACCAGGACTCAGGGTTTCCCAGACTGTTCCTTGGGAAGATTACGGGGCTTGGCTTTCGGGAGCCGAGCACTGCTGCTGCCAGCAGAAGGTTGATGGGGAAGGGGCTGCAGGGGATCGTTCTGGATCATCACCTCAGCCCCTCCACCTTGCTGGGAAATTGAGCCTGGGGGCTGAAATTGGGCCACTATTGGAATCTCTGGCTGTGACGTGTGCAGGTGGTTAGCCTGCCCTTAAATGTATAAACAGGGACCTCCAGGCCACCTAGACCTAGACTGGGTGCTGTGAGGTACAGCCTACAGGGGCATCTCAGTCCTGTGCCTGGGCTCCTTCCAGGCCCCACCTGACTTGAGGGTCTAAGATATGGATGGGAAAGAGGGAGCCTCACCACTGCCCTGGGAATGACAACCCATGCTCCCTTCCAGGGAAAGGAGAACGGCTCAGGGCCCGGCCCAGCGTCTGCCAGGTTCCAACCCTCTCAGGAATGGCCTCTCTACCCCCGGCCCCAGGATTGAAGAATGTGGCTTTTCTGTTGGAAGGGAGAGATTTTAACCCTAGCAGGGCTGGGGAGGTGGAGGCTTGGCCATGGGGGTGAGGTCTACCTCAGGTAGGGGAACCCTGTCCCTGTGCCAGGGGAACTTAGCATGGAATCCCAAAAGGCCAGGCAGGAGGGGACCTTGGGGATCACGCAGTCTAATCCTCTGATTTTGCCAATGAAGGGACAAAGGCCCAGGGAAGGGAGCTGTCACCAGGGTTGCCCGCCGGTGGCATTCTCCTGTGGCCCCCTGACTCCTAGGCCAGGGCCTTCTCTCCACTCACCTGCTGGCCATCAGGTTTCCCTGAGCATCTACAGCTTCTGACCTCCTGGGCACCGTTGCAGAAGTAGGGATGCGAAATGCAATTAGATATCGCCTCCACCCTCGGTCAGCTTCCCGGCTACGAAGCCTCAAATGAAAGCTGTCATTGGAAGAAAAAGGGCCCCAGTTCTCTGAGGCTCAGTGGGCAGAGCTAGAACCAGTGGGGTCAAGTTCCAAGGGGGTAGCCACTTACCAGCTGTGTGGCCTGGGCAAGCTGTTTATCCTCTCTGCACCGCAGATTCTTTATCTAAACACAGGGAATGACAAGCCCCATTTGTAGGGTTGTCGTGAGGATTCAACCATATTAATCCATGTAAAGGTGCTTAGGGTCATGCCTGGCACTCGAGGTCGTAGCTGCTGCCAGTTTTGTTCTTCTTGTTGATATCTAACTCACCTACGAAAGTACTTTATAATATGAAAGTATCCAGGACAGAAATGGGCTGCCTTGTGAGACAGTGAGATTCCTGACATTGGAAGGGCCCAAACCAAAGTCCAATAGTCATATACCAAAGCTCTAGGGAGGGATTCCTGCTTTGGCTAGGAAATGGGCCTAGGTGGCCCTACAGTCCCTTTCCCTCTTAGAGTCTATATTGTCATTATAGAGGTGAACGAAGCAGAGGAAGTAGGCTCAGAGAGGTCACACACTGTGCCAAGGCCACACAGGACTGGAATCCAGGCCTCCTGCCTACACCTCCCCTTGGTGGATGATTCGTGGCAGCTTCAGAACTAGGAAAGAGAGAGGTTTGGTAGGATCTAAAAGGTGATGGATATTACTCAGCCATAAAAAGGAATGAAATTTTGCCATTTGTGACAACATGGATGGACCTGAGGGTATTATGCTTAGTGAAATAAGTCAGACAGAGAAAGACAAATACTGTATGTTTTCAGTTATATGTGGAATCTACAAAATGAAACAAACAAATGAATATAACAAAACAGAAACAGACTCAGAGATACTGAGAACAGACAGGTGGTTACCAGAGGGGAGAGTGGTGGCGGGGAGGGGTAAAATGGGTGGAGAGGATTAAGAGCTACAAACTACCAGATATCAAATAGATAGGCTACAAGGATGCAATGCACAGCATAGGAATATAGCCATCATTATTTATAGTGTCTGTATACGGAGTACGATCTATAAAAATATTGAATTACTGCACCTGTACACCTGAAACTAATATAATATTGTAAGTCAACTATACTTCAATACGGAAAAAAAAAAAAAAAGGCGATGGGAGGCATCCCCTGGGCTTTGAACATCTTCCCAGACAATCACTAGATGGAAGCGGATTTGGGCTGATTTGTTTGGTTCTGACCCTGCTGCCCTCTGTCCTCTGCTGTGCCCCGTGGGGCAGGGGCAGCGCTCTGGTTGCAGGTGTGCGGGCCAAGCAGGTGGAGTTTGCAGAGAACCAGAGAGCCTGCGGTGCTGCCACACGACCTGCTCTCCTCACTGCCTGCCCTTGGCCGTGGCGCCTGTGATTTCAGGGGGCCGGCAAGGGAGGTGCTGACCTAGCAGGGAGGGCAGGGACCGTTGCCCCTCGCCCTGGCTGTTCTGGGCCTAACATAAAAGTCATCTCAGAAAGAAAGACCAGTGAAAGATGGCCCAGGGTCTGGGCGTGGGGCAAAAGCACCCAGATCAGAGGCTCTGGGGCTGTCGTAACCCCAGAGTGGAGGGTGCGGGTGACTGGGAGGGAGTCAGCCAAAGGAGACCCAGCTTTGTGTACCCTCCCAGCACCCAGCCTCGGACGCCAGGCATGGTCGGGTCGGGGAAACGGCCCCCAGTCTGGGCTTCCATCCTGGCTGAGTGACCCCGGGCCTGCGCAGAGACGGTAAATGCAACACAGCGAGGCAGACGTCAACAAGCAGTCACCACACTTGTTCCCTCTGGGCCTAGATTCAGCCTCAGAACCTTCCTCAGAATGATACCCCAGGCGGCTGCTATCAGAGGATTTGACCTTGGCACAGAAAACGAGCTCAGTTGCCTTCAGGTTTCCTCTGGAGAAAAGGCGCAAGAATCCCTATCCCTCCTACATCTTAGGCTTGTGAGGAGAGCAGTCACAAGTCACAGGGCTTATTTGCAAGCCCTGGCAGGTAGCACCTGTTGCAGGCAGGCTGGGAGAGGATGGGCAAGACGCGGTGGCTGCCCCCCCCGTGGAGTTGTGTGCAGCGTTGGAAGCAACAGTTTCAATGTACATATAGGTAGAGTTTGAGAACACGAGGCCTAGTGAAAAAAGTACAAAATGGAATAAGATATTATATAACAATTTATGTAAAATAAAAATGTAGGCCCATTGGTGTAAAATAGCACTATGCAGTTTGCATCGCCCACCCTGCAGAAAGGACTGGGAGGCGTTTTGTCAGACATCATTTATTGAAAGTCTGGCACTGAACCCCAGGAAGGGTACAAGGGAGTTGAAAAAATGATCCTTGCCTTCCATGAACTTGGAGACAGCCTGTATTTAGTGAGCACCTACTGCATACCAAGGGCCAGATGTGCACCAAGACCAATGGACTGTGTAAGGTAGCAGCCAATTAGCTGTTTGAGCACTTTGAGGGTTCAGTGGTCCGTTTCCTGCAGGTCATTCTGAACTGGGAGACAGAGAGAGGAAGGGCATCTGGGCAGGCACACTTGGAGTTATTTCTCAGAGGAAACTTTGACGTCACCCTCTGCCTTCCCTTGGGCTGCAGGACACAAGGACTGACCTCTCTGAGCCAGGCAAGGTCATCCTTGGGCTGTAGGACACAAGGACTGACCTCTGTGGGCCAGGCAAGGTCATTTTCTAGCACCCGAGAGGAAGCTGGATCTGAAATGATCCCCTCCGCCACCTCAGTGTCTCTACAGAGACCCACATTCCTGGGACCCCTGTATTGAACACACTGGGATCCCCACACCTCCCTGGGACCTCCCGGTTTGCCTGGGGGCTGGTTCCTGTCAACTGGGGGCTATCACTGATGGTGCCCCCATCCCCACAGTGTGTACCTGCTGCTTCACCTGCAGGACCTGGAAAGGTGAGTAGACAGCCAGCATCTCTGCAGCGTGCGGGACTCGCCTCGGGAGGAGGCTCTAACCATGAGCTGGTGTCAGACCTGGGGGCTCCCTTTCAGCTGCAGGGTCTGGGGGGGTGGAGTCAGGAGGTTACCTCCTCCAAACAGCAAACATGTATTACCCTACAGCGAAGCCAGGCTAGACATTTGGGAGCGGCTTAACTGGGTGGTCTGGCTCAGGGACTCTCAAGAGTTCCAGTCAGGATGTCGGCCAGGGCTGCAGCCATCTGAAGGCTTGACTGAAGATGGCTGTCTTGTGACTGTTGGCTGGAGGCCCAGATCCTCACCACGTGGGCCTCTCTGGGGCTGCTTGAGCATCCTTACGACACGGCAGCTGGCTTCACCCAGAGTGAGTGATGCAGGAGAGAGAGGGCAAGCAGGAAGCCACAGTGCCTTTTAGGACCTGGTCAGAAGTCACATACCACCGCTTCTGCCTTATTCTGTTTGCGGGAAGTGAGCCATTAAGTCCAGCCCACACGCAAGGGGAGGGGAATTCATCTCCACCTCTTGAAGGGAGGAGCATCAAAGGATGTGTGGAGCCATTTTAAAACCATCCCAGGGTCATGGTTCCTTGTGCTCTGGGTGATGATAACACAGGCACTTACCCAGCTCCTCTGAAGTGCTGGAGCCCCAGGGCTTTCGGCCCTTGTGCAGCCAAGGGAGCCCTGGTCCTGCTTTGCCACTTAACCAGCTGTGTAAGTATGTGCAAATCACCTAACCACCCTAAGCCTTGATTTGCTTCAAATAGAGAGAAAGATCCCCGCTTCCCCACTCCCCTGTGCTGTTGTGAGAATGTCTGTGAAAGGACTGTGTGAAGGGCGGCGATGGTGATTACTGTTAGAGCCAGGGGACCTCAGGGAGCCCGGCCGGCCCCTGCTGCCACCCTCCCTGGGTGTGGGTGATAGCTTAGCCACACTTTCCCTCCTGACCTGCTCCCGCGCTTTCCCTGACCTTAACTAGACATGCGAGGGACCAGAAATGGTGCTCAGCCCCCTTTGCTCCCCCCGCACCAAGGAGGTGCCTTTGGCTCAGAAGGCGAGAGGGGCCGCCCCTGGCCTGCAGCTGCTGGCTGGTGTGAGGGGAGGAGAGAGGCACGCCTGGCGCCCTTGTTGCCTGTGCCCCCTGCCCCGGTGCCACTGAGACGTGGCTCGCGCCTCCCATATCGGTGGAGGGAGAAGGGTCCTGTTTTCCCTTTAGTTCTTCAGTTTTAAGACTTTTCAGTGCTAAGGTTTTCAAAGGTCTGTAGAAGACATGGGGGTTTTGGAGGCCATAAACCTAATGAGAACAGATGGTCCAAGGAGTCCTGAGCAGGGCTGCGGGGAGCAGCATCGTGCTGGAACAGAGGAGTGTATATATGCTCAGCAAGGATAAAAGAAACGGAGGGGCTGCACGCAGCTGTTTCCAGCGCTAGCAGCCGAGACTCGGGCCTGGTGGACGTGCTAGTTCGTGGGAAACAACCACAGCGTCCCAGGCAATTATGGTTCTTTCTATCTAGTCACCCTTTACAATTTTGAGTTTGTAAATTCCATGAGCCGTTCAGAAAGCCTCTCGTTCCGGGATCTTGTCACCTGGGGGACCGGGCAGAGGAGAGCTGCCTTCTCCTCCGTTCTTGCCTCGTGGGCCTGTCCTGTGCTGCTGTCCGCGTGGGGAAGCCCTCGCCCTCCCCGTGACCCCTGGTGGTTCCCTAATCACAGGCCGCCTTTCCAGTACGTTCAAATAGAATTACCGCTGATTGTGGGAACTGAGTAGAGTTCGGTCTTCCTGGGAGCTGCGGGGATGGGGGCTTCTTGGGGACTGGACAGCAGGTGGGGCTCGGTGGAGGCCTCCGGCTGGGGTGGCCCTGCTCAGGGTTGTGATCTGGGAGCCTTTGCCCCAGCCCTGCCTTTCTTGGCCCTCTTGACACCCAGGGCCCTGGAGTTCTTCCCCGTCTCCCTAAGGTCTTCTTGCGAGGAACCAGCTAGAGATTTGTCCACCCCACTTCCCTCTGTGATGGCGGGAAAACCCCTTGGCGCTCCAGGCCTCAGTCTCCTCCTCTGTAAAGGGGGGTGGGGTGGGTTGAGCTCGATGGCCCTGGGGCCCCGTTTTCTGCGGGTGAAGGGTGGTGAGTGTGAAGTGCCAGCAGACGGTGTCGGGGGAGGTTGGTCTCACGCCCGGGGCCGGGGCAGTGATGCTGGGAGAGAGGATTTCAGGGGGTCACAGACGCTTTGGTCAGAGGGGCCCTCCTGGTCCCCGGAAATGACTTCCATCTGTGCGTCTCGGGCCCCAGGAGAACATTCTGCTCCATTCCCGCCCATCTGTTAATCGTTTCCTGTTGTCTCCTGCACATCTGTCTCTCTTCTTCTGTGCTTCTGTTATTCTCTCTCTCTCTCTCTCCCGCTCATACCTACCGCCCTTTCTCCCCTCTTTTCTCTCTACCTGCCTTGATGTTATATAGAGCTGAAAACTGAATTCTATTACTGCTTGAAATTAGTCATAGAGGTGGGTTTTTTTTTCCTTTTTAAAAAAAAAAAATCAAGTGTGTGGGACATATAAAAAGCAGAGTCATCTCTTTTTATCCTCTCTATTAAAAGAGAGAGAGAATTGCCTCTTTCTTGAGGGTAGCCCCGCGGCAGTTTCTTTCCTCAGCAGCCGGAGCCGCCAGAGGTTTGGAGCATGGGCAGAGTGTGAGCGTGTGTCCGTGTGTGTGTACCTGTGTGTGTGCACGAACACTCACACGTGTGTGTGAGTTTCATCCCCAGAGGTCCTTCCCTAACAGAATATTCTCTTCTTTCTCCTCGGTGGCTGTCGGGGACGCTGACGTGAGTGTTCCAGATGGGCGTGCTCTCCTCCAGATGCCTTTGCTGACTTTCGTGAAGGGCTCCCACTAACGTGTGCTGCGGGGGAGTGTTTGCTAACCCGGGGTGTTTGCTGCACTGGTGGGATGGTGGGGGGGGGGGGCGGTCCCAGGGCTCCTGCAGAAGGATCAGCTCGGCCTTGGAGGGCTGGGAGTTTCTCCCTCCCTGGCCTCTCCACGGAGAGAAGAGGTGCAGCTGCTTCCTAGCCTGCTGTAGACACGTTTGCTAACACAGAACGTCAGTCAAGGCCACACACTCACTCCCCCGCTGTGGAAAATAAGGACGACCCCTGTCCTTTCCTAGAGGCTGCGCAGCCTCGGGCACCATGGTCAGCTCTGCGGGCTCAAGGCCTTGGCTGCCGTTCCTTGAGATTTGGAGGTGGTTGTGGCCATGACCTTGCATGAGATGTTCCTCATACAAGTTGTCTTCAGGAGCCATCAGAGTATTAAGATGTGGGCAGCAGTACCCTTTTGGGTGAGAACCTATTCAGTCACGAATTCTGTTTGGATCTACAGGGAGAGGAGTGCTGAGGAGGCCCACCATCTAATTTTCTGCCCAGCCACTCACCTTCATCCTGGTGCCCATCTTGATGGGACCAGGTTCTGTGGGGTTTATATCTTCATTTATACGCCTCCCTGTTTCACAAAGGATTTAAGTCTGGTTGTGGAAATAGAGATGATAAATTGAACCAACTAAGAAAAATGAAGCTTGAGAGAAAGGGAATAGGCAGGTAAGATGGAGTCAGAGTGAGAAGAAAAGTTTAAGTGCATGTCACAAAGTCACAGACTGTCCAAGATGCTGGGCTTCCTGGCAGCCAGTGCAAAGAGGGAAACGCAGTTCAGAGGTTCAGTGTCACAACACGGTAGCCAGCCGGAGGCTCAGAGGCTCAGCTTGTCCACAGTGGTTATTCTCACGGGTCCCGAGAGTCAGGCAGAACATTACAAACAACATTCTTGGCAAAACCCCTCCATGAACACAGTAAGCAGTAGGATTCTTCTCTTTTTAGCAGGTTCTCCCTGTGGCTTCCATCCGAAGCTACTTCCAGCCCCCAAGTTGCCCGCACTAACCTCCTTTGTTCCCCACCTCTGCTGAGTTGAATGATTGGTTTCTATTCCTGCCTGGATATCTGGGTTCCCCTTGATCCATCACTCCTAGTGGGCCAGAGGGCCACTTCTTTTCTACCCTTTAGTCCATGCTCAAGGATGCAGTAGAGAACAAACTCGAAGCCATTTTTGTTTCAGTCCAGAGACAGTCGTTGTTGTTGTTATTATTATTACTATTATTATTTTGGTAACGTGTGGGTTCATTGCTCAGTCTCGGTGAATCCAGACCACGTGAGCAGGCTGAATTGTTCGATGCCTGAGGATGTTTTGGTGACTCTGGGCTGCCCTCTGAACCCCAGAGTGATCGGTACAGAGAAAGCCCTGGCCCCGGATTTAGAGGGAACCACGTGTGCAGAGGCACAGACTCAAACCGGTCCCCTACCCGTTCTCAGGATGTGGGGTTCTGTGCTGGCGCGGATGGAGCTGGCCAGGCTGCTTCTGCAGTTTCTGGCCTGGTCCGAGAGCTTTCGGGCCTGGGCTGGCCTGTCTCTTTTTCCTCCTGTCAGGTGTCCAGAAGGAATGTCCTTGTGATAGGTGTCGAGTTCTGATTTGGGACAGGAGCCAAGCCCTCTGAGATGATGTCAGGTCTCCACCTCGGTTAGTGGACGAGCAGCCACTGTGGGTACAACCCCAGGGTCAGGTGCTCCGAGGGGCCCAGGAGGATCAGCCATAGCTCAGGATGCTTTCTGTGGGGCTGAGGCAGTGAGACTGACGGACAGGAGAACCAGGGTGCGCAGCACAAGCCATGTGGTACACATCCCAAGCCCCGCTGGGAGTAGAGAGGCAGGCAGGACCGGTGCATTCAGGGAGGGCTCCCTGGAGTTGCCAGCCTTCATGTTCCTCGGTCCTAAGGATGCAGCTGATTTGGCCAGGGGAAGGGACCAGAGGGAACCTAAACCCGGAGGAGACAGGCTGGGGGATGCATTGGAGCAAAAAACGCAAAGGAAGTTTAATGATCTCGGGCTCTTACTCAGGTGCTGTCTGAGCAGGTTGCTCCCAGCCTACGATTCAGCTTTGAAATCCGTGGTTAAGGCAGCTCTGCTCTCGTGCTGCCTCCTGCCGGCTGTTGGGAGTATAGCAGCAATGACCCGGAAAGCGGCTCAAGATTAGGCTTCCGCTGTTAAGTTTTACTAAGCCCACACCGGGTGCTGTTATTCCCCTTTTGGTAGAGAGAACACATTTGGTGGCTGAAAATGTTTTGGGGAGAAGTAGCAGGGTGTCCCAGAAAGAGCTCTGGTTTTTATCTGCAGGCCTTGGGGTGGTCGGACCAGGTGATCTGAGGGCCCCCTGGCTGTGCATTCTGTGATTCTAGGTAAACACAATATACGAAGCCTAGGAAGATGTGTCTCTGGGTGTCAGATAAACTGGGTATGGGCAGGAAGTATTTTATATCTCGACTGAGCTAGGACCACATGGCCAGATGACATGGGATATGCTCAGCATTGAACATTGCAAAAATACCGTGCACTCAGCGACATGAATCCATTCTGGTGCTCTCCCTGTGGATTAGTCACGGCAGACCAAAACAGGAATCCTGCTGTCGTTTTGGAGGGGAAGACTGCTGCTAGATTCTCCTTCCACTAGGCTCCTCTGCTCCTCTAGGACTTGGCCTTTGAAATGAAAAATCTACATAGCTTTGCTTAAGGTTCTCTTTGAAGGCTTCCTGGCATTTTACATCCTGTCTCTTAAAGAATGCTTGGAGTTGAATGTGCAAGTGTAATGAAGGCACTGTCAGCATTGCTGGTGTGTATTATAGAAAACTGTGCTATTCCTCTCCAGAGGTCACTGCCACCATCTTTCCTAGAGATTCTTTCCCGGAGCATTCTTCTGGTATGGCCTCACAGCTCTAAGCTGCAGGGTTAGACATGTCTCAGTTGGGGCAGCGCTGTCCCCACCTCCCCTGGTAGCTTATCAGTAGATTCTGAAGCCTGTGCCCGTTCCCATGCACGGCGCCTGACCAGTCTCACAGTTGCAATGATCCTGGATCCTCTGCAGTACCGCTGGAGGATACCGGGGCCTCGGCTCTCCTAACCGGCCTGGCCTGCCGTGCTGTGTGCCTAACTTTGACCTTGCGTGCCCTTCTTCGCTCCTTTCGACACTGATCCCACCTCGCTGTACTTTGTCTCCTCTGCATAGATTGTAAATGGACATTCAGTGGTTGAGGGGGATGTGAATGAGGGTGGTGTGAAGGCATGGGAGCCTCACCAGGTCCAAAACCCATTGGCGTTTTCCGATGATGAGGAGGAAGACCTGCTGGATTTCATGTACAAGTATAAAGCGCCTCGAAGGACGGAGTTCCCCCTGGAGGTACACGGTGTTGGGGGCTGCGGGGTGGAGCGTGTGTTTGCACAAAGGGCTCTGCCCTGGAGAACTGGGGCTCCTGGGGGCAGCATCTCTTCGGGCACCCAACGCCTCCGGAGTGCCTGGGGCGGGGAGACCTCCCTCCATCAAACAGGCAGGACAAGCCACTGGGTAGCGTCCAGCTACTTGCCAAGGGGTAAAAAAGACCCTACTACTTTTATTTGGAAATAGGAGAGGTGAGATAGTGCCTAGGGATTAAAAAAACAAACAAAAAACCCAACTACCAACCTAAGGTGATGTGTGAATGAAAAGCAACCAAATGAGTGTTTGGGAGGAAGAAAAACTCAGAATGTGTTATATGACAAGTTTTTATAAAGCGTGTTCATCCCTGTATCTCCATGACACAGCGTAGTGCCTGGTACAACACAGATGTTCATAAAATGTTATACAAGGGGCACAGCCCTTCAAAATGACCAAAACAATACACTTGATGTGTGTACTCTTGCCACTTGTAGATGCAGATGGAGTTTTGGCAGCAGGAGGGCCAGGCCTAGAGCCTCAGGGCCTTGCTCTGTGCAGGGTCACCAGCCTTGGGCTCGGGTGCAGGGCCCGCAGAATGGGGGGACCCCAGAGTCTTCCTCTCTGTCCCGTCACATCTCCCCCCCCTTCCCCTTCCCCTGAACACTGCGGCCTGAGAGGCCATCTGCGGCAAGTTGGGAGTCTCCCTGCCCACAGAGCAGAGACCCTTGTGAGCCTCAGGTGAGGCAGTGCATGGAAAGGCTGACCTCCTTCCCGGAGGTGCCAGAACCATTCTAGGTCCTGAGGCTTTGTGCCTTTTTGCTTTTGTTTTTGTACAGCTGCGCAAGCTGCTTTACTGTTTATGGTTAATCTGCTTGAGGCAGATCCCTAAAACAGAGGTTTCACCGATTCTTTTCTTACTGTGTCCGGAGGTGGCTGGTAAACATTTCCTAGTCGCAAAGGTGTAGCGTGAGGACTCAGGATGTGGAAGGCCAGAGCCTTCCGTTCCTGCTTCTTTCTCTTCTGCCTCCCTTCCGTGTGCCCGCTGGGCACCAAGCTCCTTGCTGGGAAACGGTGGTGAACTCGGCCCTGCTCCCAGGAAGTCACAGCGTGGCAGGGGACACAGTGCACAGAGCAGGCACGCTCCCCCGTGGGCGCGAAGTCCTCTGACGCCCTGTCACGTGCTAAACAATGTGAGAACCAAGGAGCCGATCCTGGCTGTGAGTGGGCCATGTGGGTGGGGCTCAGGAGTGACTTAGGACTGAGAAGGGAGGAAGGACCTCTGGTCAGAAGGGATGGAGGTATGAAAGGACAATGTAGAAAACGAAGCTGAGTACAGAGAGTTGGGGCCAGTTGTGAACCCCCTTGAGTGCTATGCTAGAAAATATTTCCCTTTTCTTTTACTGTGATAGTAACTTCCCCTGTGATTTGTGTGTCCCATGGAAGGAGGGGTCCCTTGATAGCCATTTGTAGGGAAGATGAGGTGGAACCCTTCATACTTAAAGGCAGTGTTTCCTCTGTTGTGTGGTTTGCTGTGCATGAAGGGATTTCACCTCCAGAAAGAGGACTGGAAATTTGGTGATGGAAATTTGAAGCACGTACCAAGTAACACGAGGCTGGTTCCCAAGGGAAGAGATGGGGCGGTCTTTCTGCTGAGTCACTTGGTAAGATCATTTCGCTCTCAAGGCAGAAACAAGATGTGTCATCCTTCTGTGTAGCCATTCACTTGGGAGATCCAGGGACTTAAGAGAACATGAAGAGGGAGGCGCCGGGCTCCTCAACTGGCTCAGCTTCGTGGCGATGCTTGGGCTGTGACTCCGATTCCTACTGTGGACACTCCGAGTGGGCCCCCAGCCGCACCAGCCTCTTCACACACGCGTGCATTTGACCAAAGGAGCTGGAGTCTCAACACAAACCCAGCCGGGTGCTGTCCTCGAAAGCTTCCATGCTATGCCAAATTGAGGGGTCCTTTTTCTGTTTCCTCTACCAGGCACCGCCTAGAATCCTTCGACCTCGCTTCAGGAAGAAAAGTACCTCATCCTCGGCCACTGAAACCACATGAGTGAGATGAGCCAACAGCACTGGATCCACAGAATGTTTCTTCTCTGCCTTAAAGAGCTATTTATTCACTAATAACATAGAAACCCGCAAGCTGGGGTACTGAGTGTGCAGCCTCGGACATGGCCTTTCCTCTCTCCCCTGTTCCGCTTTTAAGAGTTTCTCTTCCCCCCTCCTTTTCTTTCTTTTGCTGGGGAGAGGCTAAAGGGAAAGGTAGTGTGCCGGGGGTCAGCAGTTTTCCACAACTGGACTGGCGTACAGACAGCAGTGTTTTAGAAATAGAAGAGAATCACCCCCACTGCTGGGATGCACATTTGTAATTTCTTGGTTGCATACTTCGTTTTTAGTCCTGTATATGCAAACAAAGCAGTTTTCTTTTTAACTTCTTTTTGTCCTTGGTACTAGTACTTTGGACTCTACAATGTACATATTTATGGCTTTTGGCTTAATATAGTGGACTTGCAAGGGCTGCCAGAGGTTCTGATGTGTAAGAAAACTGCAAAAGCAGAAGTGCAAAAAATTATTTTGATTCTAGAGGATGTCTCAGATGTGCTTATGAGGCTTCCAAATACAACTCGAGTACAACATCCCTTTTCCTGCAGGGCGATGGTCCATATCCTTCAGACGGTTAGTCAACAGACCAGAGTGAAGTTTAGAATGAAGAGAGGCAACATTTTAGTGACAGGTGTGAGTGTAACGAAGACAGGGGAACAGCCTAGAATAAGAGAAAAGTCACAGGAAGCTTGTCTCTCCCATGGATCCAGGATTAGGAGCTTCTGAATCCTTACAGGGGATTTATCATGGTCTTAGGCAGGAGCCTCGCCCTTGGTAAAACTTCTCTCGGGCGTGTAGACTTACAGCGCTGTTGTAAGGAATCATTTTGAGTGGTTCAAAAGTGCCTGACGATGACTGTGTCTCCATAATAGGACCCAGTGCTGTGACTGATTTCCCCAGGTAGAGGAGCCCACAGTGGGAGCGCCTCGTTTCAGGAAACACTAAGCGAAAACCAACCCATCCACCCAAACAAAAGCAACCCTACGATCATGCTTTGTTTCAGATACGCGGTCAAGTACATCTGAGACACCCTGGTAACAGTCCAAACGCTGGGTTCTAGAAAGGTTTCAGAGGTCGAGACCTTCATGGATGTGACTGGCTCCCCAGCTCACGGGCAGCTCTGGCTCATGCCCTCTGTTCCTCTCCTGGCCTGTGCAGAATGTGAACCAGAGAGATGTCGCACACTCGTGGGCACTCGTACTTCATACAAGCCCGCGTCGCTTAGGGAGAGAACAAATCACTGTCTGAGGGGACTCCCTGCTTAGACTGAGAATGTTATCTGAAAAGAAGAATCTGGTTTAAGGTAGCATTTTGGTCTGAGGCAGCTGCTCTGGTAGAGCCGAGCCTAAATGCAGGACTCATATACTTACGCTTAGAGTGGGCGTTTCCTTTCAGTGTGATGCATGCAGTGGTCACAACCCAGTTACTTATAATACTTGGATTGTGTTTGTTCGTAGATAGGCCCTGAACACTAGAGAGTGTTACGTACCACATAGAACCTACTGTCAATCAGCTATAAACAGGCCCAGTTAAAGACTGAGCTACGCAAACACACATCAGTCTTTGCTGGTGACACATTGGCTGGATCTTAGCCACCTCCGAGAGGGTTTTACTTGAAGTTGCTTGTTACCAGATGTGCATATTTAAATCCCTTTTCCCCACAATGCCTCTGAAGGTGACTTTGTAATTTACAAAAGGATTTAGGAAAATAAACCTAAAAGCAAATTTGTGGTTCAGAGGGCAAACAGAGGCTGTCTGTTCATTGTCTGTGCCCCACACCCACCAATACCTAAACCCCCGAGGGAAGACAGAAAACCTGTTTTCTTCAAGCTCACTGAATAGTTTCAGACAGAGGAAAAATATATGCTTTAAAATGTATTTACCTGTCATTGGGAGTACCCAGAATTATCAGAAACAAAAGCAAAAAAAGCTTAACTCATTAAGCAGCTTTTTAGCAATTTTTTTTTTGCCAAAACAATAAATGCCTTTAGCAGCAGAGATTAAAATCCTATTGTGAACAAGCTATATTTTCACCATTTTACAATGGAGAGTTTTAACAAGTACGGGATATGAAGCTTGCACTCAACTATACCAAAAACAAGTTTGAAGCACTCTACTCTCAGACATGCTGTATTAGTTCTCATTTAAGATTTAAAAAATATAAAGGTATCCAAACTGCTGTCTTAATGTAACTATTTTTCCTTCAAGCGTTGGTTAGGGAGTTGGATTCTCTCTTAAAAACACCCACTGTACAACTGAGAGCAGCTGTCATATTTCTGGCAAAACATGTTTACTTATCCAACAAGCTGTATATTTGTGTGGACTGACGTAAAATGTGAACGCCTCAAAGTGTACAAGTAGTGATGTGGAGTTCTGTCTAGAGGATAAAACTGAATGTTTTTAATTGGCTGATTTACAGACACAGGCTGTTTACAAAATGCTAGCTGGAAAGTCTGTACTTTTCATGTAGTAACTTTCGGTTCTTTGCTATTGAGCACCTGTTCTGTTTCTGAGAAGATGAGACGTGGTATTGTACTTATAAACTGGAGAGTTAGGCATAATCCCTCCTGGCTTTATGTGAATAGCTTGCTCACTTCGCTGGCCTCTGAAATGTGTGTTCTCTGTAGTATACTGTCCGTGTGTCTGTGATAACAGTGCTTGTCAACCACGACCACCACCGAGTACCTTCCTAGTTGTTCACCTTGCACAGTATTGGAAATGGTAAAGGATGTGTGCTTCATTCACAAACGGCACACACTCAGAGAGCTGGCGTTCTGGACGGTGACTGTGTACACTTGCCCTTGGTTTATTTCTGTAATCCCCATAGAATGATCTGTAATCAAATAGTACACTGAACTGTACATCAAAGGGATGTAAAGTTACAGTATTCCAAAGGTTGGAGTTCTGCTGTTTTCTTGTAATGCCTGATATATATCTTGAATAAAGTCTTAACATTTTTCTTTTAAAAGACAGACATCTTTGTAATGTTGGGCTTATGAGGAAAGAGAAAATACTTTAAGAAAAATGTATCCGTCAGCAAGGATTAGAAGCCGAGCACTCAGCCACTAACTGGCCTGGTGACTGGGCCCCGTGCCTACTGCACAGAATTGTTGCAAAGAGAAAAAAATTAATTGATATCTGTGCTTTGAAAACCAGTTGATCACATAAATATAAATCTGGTACTATGTTTGTCTTACATTTTTAAAGGTCACCAGTGGAAACCAGGTATCTGTGAAAACAGGGTAGTTCATCTGCAAGGCAGTTTTAATTCTGCAAACAGACCTTTGGTCTGTCGCTTTCCTTCTAGGAACCTGTGTCCTCATCTGCTAATGCGGGAGAAGGGATGCAGGTCAGAAGAGGGCGGGGCACGTGGAGATGCACTGGGAGTTATGGATGCCCTTAATGCCACTGCAGCCCTTGCCTTGAAGATATAAACGGGTACATGGACTTCCCTGGCGGTCTGGGGGTTAAGACTCCGCGCTTCCACTGCAGGGGGCGCGGGTTGGATCCCTGGTCGGGGAAGGTCCCACATGCCACGTGGTGCGGCCAAAAAAAACAAAAACAAAAAAACCCCCAAAGACTTGGAAACTCAAAATCTGAAACGTCACAATGAAACACTCATTTTCTTTGCCTTTATAGTCCTATATGTTTGGCACGAGGAATGTAAAGCATAGCAGCAGCAGGTAAAGAAGACGATAGAGGACTGAAAGAAAGAAGAGATGCAAAGGAAGGCTGAAAATCCACTCATCAATCATTATTTCCTGAGCCAAGTCCAATGTCAACAGAACTGATATTAACCAGGTTAAGAGCTGACAAATAACAAAAAGCAAAGTTATAAAATTTAAAAGCTGACTTGGTTCAGTGTCATAAAGAAGTATTTAGTATTTATGGTGCTAGATTACAGTCACTTGTTGATTTCGATGTGAATTTTCATATGCTGTTAGAAGACTTGGGGAAATACACAGGATTCCAAGGAGATGGACCCGGGTTCGGTGACTTACTAGTCGTATTTTGGGTAACGTATTTAACCTTCTGTGAGCTTCAGTTTTTGCAAGTCTAAACTAGGGACAGACAATATCTCCCTTGCAAGGTTGGTATGAGGGTTAGCCGTCTTGTGGATCCATGCTGGGACGTAGTAGGTGTTAAATAAATTCCACTTTTACATATACTTGAATGTCATTTAGATAGACCCTTTAATGTAATAAGATGTTTTGTTGTCAAACTATAAAATCACTGTAGATGATAAGCCCTGCCACCCATAAAACAAAAATTACATGTATGAAAATTCCCTTTCCCCTAAATCATGTGCCTGTCAGCCCTTCCACTTCAGTCCGTCTCTGGCTGCTGGGGCCTTAGCCAGCCCTTGTCTCTACCTCTCCTGCCCCTGGCCTAGAGGGGAAACCAAGGTGCTCTGACGCCCACAGACCCTGTTGTCCACGTTGCACTAAGAAGTCACGGAGGTGGTAGAAAAGGCTCCTCCTCAGCTTCTTCGGGCGCCAGATCCATCCCGCTTCCAGGGGTGAATGGAAGAGGTGAGGAGCCAGGCAGGTGAGAAATGATGTGGAGGCCTTGTGAGGGACTGGCTTCTGCTACCCCAGAACAGGAGGAAATGAAAACCCATCAAAACAGAAAGCCATTCCATGCGTCAGGTTCTTGAGATTCTCGTCTCGAATCAAATGTGTGTTCTTTATTAACTGGTCCCATAAACACACACACACTTGGCCTTGGAGTTTTAGAACACTCTCTTGTCACCCTTTTTCCTTTTAGTGAACACACGCTGGTTTCAAGGAGTTCCTCCAATAATCCTAGTCTGACATGCCACAGAATTCCAATTTGGTTATCTTTTTCTTAATCTGTTAATAGAGGAACTGCATCTTATCATCACCAACTATTATATTAAAGGGTCTGAAGCAGTAATTGAGGCATAATTGTATTTAATAATGGTTTTTCAACCAGTCAAAATGCTCTGCTCTTTGAAAATGCTTCCCAGAGATTCTGACGGGAAAGCGGAGAACCACTGCCCTAGACTGTAAGCATCCTGAAAAGCTGAATTTCCCTCAGCGCCGCTTACCTGACCCTCTTCATGTGAACAGTGCTTAACTTCTGCATCGTTTCTAAACATGACTGAGATTACTTTTCCCCTTTAGATTCTACAATGTGTCTTTGGAAAATTTTGGAAAAAGTTTACCCTCACAATTAAAAGTATGAAATCTCAAGTGGATAAATGAACTTTTATAAAATATAGTATCTTTTAATTCTTGGTTAAAAAGTTTTTGTCTCCACTTATACAGCCTCTTTAGCTTCACGAATGGGCACACTGAAAGGCTATTTCATTTACTCTTCTCTCAATGAAAATCCTGTTCCAGTAAACTAAGTGAGAACTGCTATGAATGCAGTGAACCTAGTAGACCAGACGTGTTAGCACCCCAGGCTCACCTCTGAGAGAAAACTGCTCACATGACTATTTTTTGCTCCAAGTGGACCTGCTAGCCCAATCAAATGGACCAGGGTGGGCTCCTGACCTCAGAACAGCCAGTCCCCACACTGGTCCGTGACCCCTGATGAGACCTGGTGTAAAAGGACAAACTGACCCAGTTAGAGTCTCTTTGCAGTTAGTTAGAGACTGGAGATAGGAGCTGAGGGTCATGATGTAGAAAAGTACCTCAAAAGTGCATGCTAGCGTTATTATGGGAAGCAGACACTAAGAGTAAACAAAAGCTGTGAATCAGAGAAGCTGGTGAGGAAAGAGAATGGAGCCAGTGATGGAAAAAGAACTGAGCCCCGTGCACGGCAGACCCCAAGCCTAAAGATCCACCACTCCTGCTGCTGATGCCCCTGCAGGTGCCTCAGATCCAGTATCACCATGTAATTTCTGCTCTTCCTGAGGCCTGGGGGTTAGTTCTGGGTGGGAGATGGGGGTGTGAGGTGTTCCTGCGTTCCCAGGCACATATCCTTAAGATAATGTCACACTGCTTGAGCTAACTTGTTAGCTTTACAGTCTTCTTACGTTTGTCCTAACTGGAGATTCCTTGCAACTAAATAAGCCTAATCGGAACAACTGTTTAAGCCATTACCATTTGTTAAAAATAATCAGAATTTAAAATTTCTGTTTCTCTGAACAAATCTGGGAATGTTTAATCCATTAAGTTTTAAAACATTGGTAAGTTTAATGTTGGTACTACATGCTTCCGTATCAGTTGGTACAACTTACATCACGTCTTATACTATTTCATCTTTGCAAAGACATCCTATACACAAAGATACACATTCAATAACTGGGAAATCATAAAACTTCTGATCTATACTTTCAAGTTTGTTCGGTCATGATACTTCTGATAAAGATCATCAGCATACCAGTTTCGCCTCTTCCAGAAAGATGTTGTCATTTTATCTAAGAGCTTACTTTGGGTTTTATTGCAGAAGACGAATTCCCTCAAGCGTCTTTTTCTTGCAACCGTCTTCTTCCATAATTTTTTCTTATAACCAGCCTGTTAGATAATATTACAAAGACAATTTAAAACATTATATTATACAGGAAACAACAGATATGTTAACCACTCATGGTTCATAGGCTCGCTGGAAACAAAGACTAAACTTTCATAGGGGCTGGTATGTTTTTCAGAAAAATGTGATTCTCAGTGTGGGGGTAGACAGAGAAATCGTGTGTAGTTTGAAAAAGGAATGTTAATAATTTAAGAGTTTTAAAAAGATTATTTAAAGCCACAGCAAATAAAGCTAAATAAATCGTTGTGCTGGTGAAGTACAGGGTAATGATATATAATTGTAACAGCTAAATTTATATGCATTACCTCATTATCTCTTCAACAATCTTCAACAATAGCATACTATTATTCTCATTTTACAGATAAAAGAGAAACTATTAGAGCAGTTAAGCAGCACACTGAGGTCAGAGAATTAATAAGAGCTCTTAACCACTACACTGCTATCTTCCTAAAGTGGAGGATGATGAAGGGAGTACTGGCTAGTTGGTGACACTTATGTTCATTTAAGGGGGCCTAAGTATGACAAAGGCTGAGAAGCAGAGTTCTCAAGTATACTGTGTCATTTATTCTTTTCACACACTGGGGGGACCAGTTTCTACAGTAAGTACTTTTCTAAGGAATAATGACCGCAGGAAAACTATTATTGGGAGTGGTGAAGGAATAATCCATGCATTATTAATTTTGAAGAATTAATTTTTGAAGAAATAGATAATTAGATCGAATACAAAACTATAACCATAGCCTGTTTATTTTTTTTTCTTTTGGCCGTTCTGCACAGCTTGTGGGATCTTAGTTCCCCAACGAGGGATTGAACCCAGGTCCTCAGCAGTGAAAGCGTGGAGTCCTAACTACTGGACCACCAGGGAATTCCCAACCATAGCCTGTTTAAACTAGAAGAGACCTTAGTTGCCACCCAGGTTAATGCTTGGCTACAGTAATTTATAGGAGAGGTGAGACTAGAAACGCAGCTATTGGTAAGAGCATTTGGGTCCTTTCAAACCAAGGGCTCTTTAGGGCTGCACACTAACTGAACAAAACCACAGCTCTTTGCTGAGAAGGTGCCTTGGGGTTTCTGACATGACTTAGTGTCATCACTGTGACCAGCAACTTCTATAGTACAGTGATGCTTAGAAATAAGGAAGGGTCATTTCAGAGTTCTGGCTTTAAAATGCCAGAGATTAGATGGTTACTTCTCATTACTTACAATTCTAAGTTGAAAGAGTCAAAGAAAAATCCCCATATTTGTGTAACAATTTTCTAGTTTGCAAGCCAATCTGGGTCCCTGTGGATCTCTGACATACAAACAGCTAGTTTGCTGTCCTGCCCATCAACAGCAGAATAATCTCCTTTGAAGATTATTCTGTGGAATGTAACCACTGTGAAAATGCTTGAGACTTTTTGGACAATCTACAAGTTCAGAAATGGAAGGAGGGAATAAGCAATAAAAATTAGGGACACCTGGATGAAACTGTGCTGCAGAAAATACTTTCTGTTTTCATACATTAGTGTAAATTAACCCACCCAGATTTTTGTTTTCTTCTTAAAATTAGATTTTGATAAAGCAGGCCATTCTGCATATGGAATACTTTTGGGGGCCTTGAGCAGGGACTAGGTATTATGACTGGAGAATTCGATCAGGTCATTTATAACAGTGTGAGGGTTTCAGGGCCCAGTAAAAGGGATGTGGAAAGGAAGGCAAGGAAAACCACCCATTTTATTTTATCTAGGGCCAGATGAGGACCTGGAAATAGTTAGTATAACAAAGGGGAGGAAATGTTTCCAATGGTCCAAAATTCATAACTATGTGCTGAATTACTTAGTTCAGCTACTTATGGATTACATGAGCTTCCACTGACTAGTGTAGGAAATAACGACCACGGTATTGTTCCAATGGAGAAGTGAGCTGAGAGTTCCAATTAACTTATTTGTCTACAAATGTAGGATCGTTTGTAACAGAGTACCTTTCAAATAGTGAGAAAATGCTACCAATTATCTTATTTTCACAGGGAAACAAATTTTGATCTTTAAAGAATTATTTGTTTGTTAACTCCCAAGTAGTAAAATGGAATTAGGATTTGAAGTTATCAAAACTCAAAGGTGTTTTGCAAAACTCTGGTCTTCAGCTGCTTTCTAATTATCACCTACTGTTTCCATGAATAATAAGGACATGAATGGAAAAGACCTGCTGCTGTGGGAGAAGACAGAGTAGGAATACTCTGTCAGAGTCCCCCTCTAGAGGCCATGTTCCCTGGCCAGAATAAATATTGGAGTTCTGTCTGATATGATCACCAATCATACACACCAACAGAGAAAAACTTACAAAGTCAAATTTAAAACAAGTATATGAGGGGTTAATGTTCCGCCATAAAGAGTAAGCCACCTGGAGAACCCAACCCAAGGTAGGCTGGAAGCTATTCGGTCCCAAATCTGCACCATGGGACTAAGTCCTTGCTGAAGTCCGCTCCGCTGTTTTAATGCTCTGGGCTTAAACAGAGCCTCCCCACAGGTTATTTACATTTCGGGGGCTTCAAAGGGATTCCGGTAATCACCAGACAAGACAGACATGTAAGAGACCTGGGATGAACCCGTCCTGCAGTGAAGACTTTTGCCATTGTGAATAATATTTTGTTATATGAATAGTTAAAAATGTTTTCTTCACACGTATTCACTGACATGAAGAGATGCCTGCCAAGCCGGGACTTAAGCACAGCACTGTAAAAGCTGCTGGTAGGATGGGGGGAAGATGCGTCAAGGAACAGGCTGACTTCTGCTTCAGTTTAGTCTAACCTCACACTCCTTTTCTAAGCAAGTAACCGTGTGAAGACTCACCTTCCTCCTTAGCCACAGGCCAGAATGAAGTCGAAGAAACCTATAGATGACAGCTTTCACAGTCTTTCTCTTGCCTTTTCTTGAACTGTAGTATGTTACAGTTCTGACTGGTGGCTTCAGGACGTTTGGGAGCAAGGGGACCACTCTAAAATATATTGAAAAATCTTTAACTCAGCAGTAAGACATTAAAGGATAAAATCCACTTCTGTACTTAGAAATGAAAGCAGCAGCTCCACTGGAATAGAGCTCACTTTCAATAAACATTGTTATCCCAGATGATCCGTGACACTACACATAAGAATGGCAACTACCATCAATTTGCAATTCCTCCATAACCTACCCTCTCAACCCCTAGGAGAGAATTTATTCTGCTGTATTTTAATCACCTGATTCCTTATCCATCTGCCACTAGATTATAAACTCCTTGAGGACTTTAGCTTATTTTTAGCTTCGCATCGTTTCTGCCAAGCATGGTGCTGGGCACCCAGGAGTGCTTAGCTCAGTATCTGCTGACTGAATAAGCACCACACGCAGCCGAGCCTTGTAAGTTGAGCACCTTGTTCACCCCCCCACTTTGGCTGACAGCTTCCACCCAGGAAACCACATCTTAGAACATCAGAAGCGGGCCCTGTGTAGTCATCCCTGATGCTGGCATGTATCTTCTCCCATCCTTCAGGCAAAGTCTATATAATAAACCGGCAAAGAATACCATCTACTTCTAAGATGTTGTAGGCATGAAGATTTTAGAATTTTTGTCCAAGCATCATGTTTACTGAAATATACTCAACCTATTGAGGACTGTGGCAGTCTGCCCACATGTCAGGTTTCTGACAGATGTGATCAGTCTGGGAGCAGAGGACACAACCAGTGTCTGAATATGACTGAAATGTCGGGAAGACAGTGCAGAACTAAGACAGGCATTCTTGGAGCAGTTTCGATAGGCTGAAGATGCCAAAATACTCAGGGGCCGTAAGATTCCTGGAGAGAGAGAGAAGCATATATACTTAATATGACACTCCAAAATACACATGCAGGGAATTCCCTGGCAGTCCAGTGGTTAGAACTTGGCGCTTTCACAGCCGGGGCCTGGGTTTGATCCCTGGTCGGGAAATTAAGATCCCGCAAGCTGCGGGGCGTGGCCAAAACAAAAACAAAATTATGCATCCAGATATTTAAAACAAAGTAATGTACCGAAGCGACCAAGTATTATATATAATTAATGGGTCCTGAGCATCAGACTCACGTGTGGAGCTTTTTATCCTTATTGAGGTATAGCTTACACATCACAAAATTACCCATTTATGTACAATTCAATGCTTTTTAGTAAATTAGAGAGTTGTGCAACCATCATCACAGTCCAGTCTGATGTGTCCTAGCTCTCCATTCAACAGTACGGGACAAAAGACATGCAATGTTAATTCCCACCACCAGATCTTACACCGTGAATACACAGAACTCCTGCACGTAGGGAATGGCAAGGCAGAAACACAACAGCTCCTCGGCTCCGCAGAGAGACAGCAGGTGGCAGGAGGAGGATTCATAAAGAAAACAGAAGAGGTACTTGAGCTTCCCTCTAGCAAATGAACAGGCCATGAGAGGAGGCACAGAGTCCAGGTAGCATGAACAACGTACGCAAAGGCAAGGAAGCCGAAACAAATCCATGTCGGGAGCGGGGACTGGACCTGCCACGGAGGCTGAGGACTGTTTGCCTGACTATCGGAGATGCCTGGGGAGTAGTGGGTAACAAGGTGGGCAGCTCAGAAGGCAGATCATGGGAGGCCTAGATGTGTGGACTGAACGCAGTCCTCTTTATCAATCCTTCACACTATCACCAGATTCAGAGTCCACGGCTGCAAAGCAGAATCACTCACAGAGCTCTGACTCCACTTGTAAATTCTGAGTGAGGCTAGTGTGGGGCTTAAGAATGTGCATGTTGGGGTTCCCTGGTGGCGCAGTGGTTGAGAGTCCGCCTGCCGATGCAGGGGACACGGCTTCGTGCCCTGGTCCGGGAAGATCCCACGTGCCGCGGAGCGGCTGGGCCCGTGAGCCATGGCCGCTGAGCCTGCGCGTCCGGAGCCTGTGCTCCGCAACGGGAGAGGCCACAACAGTGAGAGGCCCGCATACCGCAAAAAAAAAAAAAAAAAAAAAATGTGCATGTTAACAGAAAGAGTCACAGATATAGAAAACAATCTATGGTTATCGGGGGGAAGGGGGGGGAGGGATAAACTGGGAGATTGGGATTGACATATACACACTACTATATATAAATAATCAACAAGAGCCTACTGCATAGCACAGGAAGCTCTACTCAATATTCTATAAAAACCTATATGGGAAAAGAATCTAAAACAGAGTGTACATATGTATATGTATAACTGATTCACTTTGCTGTACAGCAGAAAATAACACAACATTGTAAATCAACTATAGTCCAATAAAAATTTTAAAAATAATAATAAAAAAAGAATGTGCACGTTGATAAAACTCCACAGGATGATGGAAATGTCTGAAAAGAGGATTGTGGTGATAGCTGCACAACTCACTACATCAAACTGTACACACAGGGCCTCCCTGGTGGCGCAGTAGTTGGGAATCCGCCTGCCAATGCAGGGGACACGGGTTCGAGCCCTGGTCTGGGAAGATCCCACATACCACGGAGCAACTAAGCCTGTGCGACACAACTACTGAGCCCACATGCCTAGAGCCCGTGCTCCGCAACAAGAGAAGCCACTGCAATGAGAAGCCCGGGCACTGCAAAGAAGAGTAGCCCCTGCTTGCCGCAACTAAGAAAGCCCACGCACAGCAACAAAGACCCAACGCAGCCAAAAACAAAATAAATTTAAAAAAAACTGTATGTACAAAACAGGTAATTTCATGGTATGTAAATTATACCTCAATAGTTGGTTAAAAAAAAGCTCCACAGGACTTCCCTGGTGGCGCAGCGGTTGAGAATTCGTCTGCCAATGCAGGGGACACGGGTTCGATCCCTGGTCAGGGAAGATCCCACATGTTGCGGAGCAGCTAAGCCTGCGAGCCACAACTACTGAAGCCCGCGCACCTAGAGCCTGTGCTCCGCAACAAGAGAAACCACCACAATCAGAAGCCCGTGCACAGCAACGAAGAGTAGCCCCTGCTCGCCGCAACTAGAGAAAGCCCACACGCATCAATGCAGCCATAAATAAATAAATAAATACTAAATTTATTTATTTAAAAAAAGCTCTACAGGTGAGTCTGATACTAAGTGAGGGCTTGGAACCACTTTCTTATTGTCCACTGCACTGATTTCACATGACAAATGAGGGGCAGTGTGGAGAAGTGAAATGCCAGTGTTTGAGGCAGACTGGGTTCATATTCTTGCTCTACTACTTACTAGCTGTGTGACAATGGGCCAGTTAGTTAACCTCTCTGTGCCTCAGTTTCCTCAAATTTAAATGAGGTTAATCATGGGCTTTCCTGGTGGCACAGTGGTTAAGAATCCGCCTGCCGAGGCAGGGAACATAAGTTCGAGCCCTTGTCCAGGAAGATCCCATATGCCGCGAAGCAACTAAGCCTGTGCACCACAACTACTGAGCCTGCGCTCTAGAGCCCGCAAGCCACAACTACTGAGCCCATGCACCACAACTACGGAAGCCTGCACGCCTAGAGCCCGCGCACCACAACAAAGAGTAGCTTCCACTTGCCGCAACTAAAGAAAGCCTGTGTGCAGCAATGAAGACCCAACGCAGCCAAAAATAACTAAATAAATAAATGTACTGAAAGAAATAAATGAGGTCAACCATGGGCAGGTAATGAGAATTAAATAAGATAAAATATGTAAAGTACTGGGAAGAGTGCCTGGCATAGAGAAAACATTTAATAAATGCTAAAAGCAGACAACAGAAAAGAGCTGAGGAGTGCTTAACAAAGATGGTATAATGTTAATAGGTGGCAGAAGGAAGATGGAATACTTAAAACCCTTATTTTGCTTTTCTCTTCTCCATCAGAGATAACAATTTCCAGTCACCTGGTGACCCAGTGGGTAGGATTCTGGGCTTCCACTGACGTGGCCCAGGTTCAATCCCTTCAAATCTCCAAGTATAAATAATTTATATCTCAAAGAACTGAAACTCTTTGCAGACATGATTACATGCCAGGAGGTAAACTTTGAAAGATTAAGTGAATAGGAGGATTGCAGACAACAAAATGTCCCAATTTTCACAGATCATCGGAGCTTGATATATCTCAATTAAAAAACACAACAAAACTCTCAGAAGTTCTTGGAAACTGCCCCTGAAGGAGGTGAGCAGATGGGAGTCCAGAAATAACTGGGCAAACTACAGGCTTATCTGTAGAAAAAAAACAATGTTAGAATGGATAAATAGAAATGCACAGAAAAAAAATTTTTTTTTCGTCAACCGGGAGTGAACTGTTCCTTGAAAAGAACTTCATTTCACTTTTTTTTTTTTCTGATTTCACTTTTTGATGTAGTCACCAGCCTGAGAAATCATGAGAATACCTAGACAGTGTATCCTGTCTAGATAGGAAGGCATGTGAAAAGGTTTCTTATATTCTAAATAAATATAGAAATGTGGGCAGGACAATAAATTAGGTAAATTCCAAGCTGATTGGAAACTGTACTCAAATTAGTTGATTGCTGTTCTCCTGGTGGAAGTGTCTTCCTGGCTCCCTAATTGACTCTTATTTTTCCCCAATTTATATGAAGGTCCTGAAGCTGTACAAGGCATGTTTAGCAAATCTGCATAAAAAACAAGCTGGGAACCATGGCTTATTAACATATTTGTGAAAAGATAGACTATCTAGACTCAAAGTGATCTCAGTAAAAGGAAAAACAGACCAAAATTAACAAAATGAAACCAGGGATAAACCAACTGAGGTTAGAAAAAAATGGTTCCTGGAACAACAGGAAGGGTGACTGTGGCTTGAGAGCAGTTTCTGGGAAAATGACTTAGGGGGCTTTATCCACCATACCCTCTCCTGGACCAACACTGTGATTTAGCTTGTAAAAACCAAAGTCCAACTTAGACTGTGTTAACCAAGGGCAGCTCACAAATCAAGGGCAGTGATTAACTGCTCCTTCAGTCTTCTGCCCTCTTTGGGAATTTTAGTACAGACAGGCTTTCTCTTAAACACCCTCTTGTATGGAGAACACTGATGTTTTCATGAAGGAGGTGACACAAAACCAGTTTCGAAGGAGTAAGAGAGGAGGTAGTGGAAACAGGAGGCCAAAAATGGAATACGTAGTACGTAGTACGTTTCGGGAGCTCTGTTTGGGTAATTACAAATAGCCCCCCTGTGGCAGGAATCAAAGGAATGTGGGGGTAGTGGGAGGTGAGTGTGACAGTGTCTAAACTAGTGGTCTTCAAGGTTTTTTTTTTGATCCCATACTCTCTAAATGAATTTTGAAAAATTATGTACCCTTTCACAAAATTTCAATATCTAAAATTTTAAATAGTTTAAAAAGGATATAATTTCCAGTATATTTCTAAAACTGACATTTAAAAATAAGCTGTCACACCACTCTTTTAAATGTTTTCAGTGGAATCTAAATACCATAGTGAGTTAATACCCGCCTACATCATCGTTAAAAAACAAGGACAATAAATCCAAATTGATGAAAATAAGAGCTTTTCATCAAAAGATACGTTAAACAAACTATAAAGGCAAGCCAGAGTGGGAGAATATATTGGAAACACATTTAAATGAGAAAAGACACACATCCAACATACATAAAGAACTACTATAAATCAGTAAGACAATTCAATAGAAAAATGGGCAAAATATTTGAGTATTTCACAAAAGAAATTCAAATGGTTAACACACATGTAGAAAGGTATTCAGGCTCATTACTTATCAGGGAAATGCTACTCAAACCACAACAAGACACCACTAAATACTCACCAGATTGAAAAAATGTACAGGTCTAACAATACCAACTGTTGATGAGGATATGGCGCATACAGTGATGGGTGACTTTTTTTTTTTTTTTTTTTGCGGTACGCGGGCCTCTCACCGCTGTGGCCTCTCCCGTTACGGAGCACAGGCTCCAGACGCGCAGGCTCAGTGGCCATGGCTCACCGGCCCAGCCGCTCCGCGGCATATGGGATCCTCCCGGACCGGGGCACGAACCCGTGTCCCCTGCATGGGCAGGCGGACTCTCAACCACTGCGCCACCAGGGAAGCCCGTGCTGGGTGACTTTAAATAAGCGCATCACTTCGGCAGCATCAGGCAATACAGAATATATATTCTCTGATTCAGCAATTCCACAGCTAGTTTTATATGTATAAACACACACACACACCATAGAGAAACTCTTGCACTCATGCACCATGACACAAGGCCAATCAGCTTTGTACCTAACCGCCCCAAAGTGGGAACACCCAAATGCCCATCAATAGTAAAATGCAGAATTGGAGGGTAGTCCCATAAGAGACCATTCTATAGCAATGAGAAAGCATGACAGCTACGTGTAAAATGAATGAATTTCACAAAGAAAGACACAAGAGTACATACTATGTGATTCCGTTCATGGAATGTAAAAAAACAGGCAAAACTAAACAATATATTGCTTAGAGATGCATATATGGATCTTAAAACTATTACAGAAAAAAAGACAAGGTAATAATAAAAGTGAGGGCAGTGTTTATGTTTGGTGGAAACTGGCAATTTTGGTTGAAGAGGCACACAGAGGTGAAGGCTCCTGGTACTGTTCTATGTCCTGGCCTGGGTGTTAGTTATACCCATGTTTGCCAGAGTTATTTGTTAAGGTAGTCATGTCTGCTATATACATTTTCCTTTATATGTTATATTTCACAATTGAAAAATACCCCACATAAACCAGCTCTTCTGTAACCGTTGGAAACTTGACACTTTTTTCTTTCTAGTCTTGTTCCACAGAATTTTATCCTATTTTGTGTGAACGTAATTTACCGATCATCGTATCTTATTTGAACGATCTTTAACTTTTGCAAGAGTCCCTACAGTGAAGGCAACCCTTCACTTCCGTCATCTCTCTCTGTCAAGAAGTCCTCAAGGCTGCCCTAGGGCCGCCACTGCACTGCACGTTGTGTGCATTTCATACAGCCACGCTTACCATATGCCGGGTACTACACGAGGCGCTTTACGTGCTCGAGCGCATTTAGTCCTCGGGTGGATAGTGTTATCCCTATTTTAGAGCCGTAGAATCTGAAGTTCAGAGATATTAAATAACTTTTCAAGGTCACAGCTCGTGAGTGGCGGATCCTAGCCTCGGTGGGACTTTTCTGTCTTCCTCGCCCCCCACCCGCGCCCTTCTGCTTTGTTTTCTAGGGAAGGCGGAATGGCTAGGAGCCGGTAAGGAAGCCAAAACTGCGGGACACCCCGGTTCGCGAGGGTCCAAGAATCTCGGAGATCTCCGGTGCTGGCGCCGAACACAGGCCGCCCCGGAGAAAATTCGGAACAAACCTCTGGCCTCATATAACGATCCCCCTCCTTTCTTTTTTTTTTTTTTTTTTCCTGTTAACCTCCACGCTAAACGCCCACTCCATCCCGCGCCAGTCCCCCCTGCTCCTCGCTGCCCACTGACCTGAGGCTGCTCTCACAGTACACGCAAAAGTGGAGGTCGCCATCTTGCCGCCTTGCCTTACGGCAGCCGAATTGGATCTAAAAACTTCAGAGCAAGAGGGCACTAAGGAAAAGTAACCTGGGCGGAGTCGGGGAAGGGAGTTAAAAACATGAATAAAGGAACGTTGAAGTCTACCTTTATTGAATATCTTCTTTATGCCAAGCTGTCCTTCACCGCTGTAAAACAAGTGCCTATAGAATAGTGCCTGGCATATAGTAGGCTCTCAATAAATTCTTACTGAGCATTCGATTGAAAGATGTATTTAAGTACCAGCATATTTGAAAGAATTTCTTTTTGCTCATTTCATTAAATTAGTTTGAAAGAATAAAATGTATCCTTCCAAAGCTGGGATATGTTGGGCTAAATTGACAGGAAATAGCAACATTATTCGAATTTTTTAAAAAAATTGAATGCCAACTCTAATCAAATAAATGTAAGTATCCCGAGGACATCAGATACACACACACATTGTTTTTTTCTCTCTCTAATCAGTAAGACTGCTATTTGGTAGAACAGCACCTCAACTCTTCCTGAACAATCTACATACCTTATCTTATTCCTGAAAATCAGTGATCATACATTTTTAAACAATGTTCATTTAAACAGAAAATAAACAGCAAACCTCTCTCCCATCCTTGTAGTCTAAGATACTTGATGCATATACAGTATATGGCACTATTTACTGGTTGAAATGGGTAAGGGTCAAACACTGAGTCTCAAGGAGTTCACATTTAATAAGGAGACAACTACAGACCATAATAGGCAGATAAATGACTGATGGGGCAGTTCAAAGATAAGGAGGGAAGGCTTCTCGTTGGGGTGATCAGGGGACAAGGAGATAGAGTATAACACGGATCTTAAAGAATGGGGAGGATTTTTTAACGAGGGCAAGGTCACTGTTGGCAGTAAGAGCATCAAGAGCTAAGGTGAGAAGAGAGGAAGCCAAGACAGACACAGGATATATTTAGAGCAGTGGTTTTCAAACTTTTTGGTCTTGGGGCCTCTTTACATGCTTAAAAATTGTGGATCCCAAAGAGCTTGTAATTATATGGATTATATCTGTAAGAATGTATTATATTGGAAAGTAAAATTGAGAAAAAATTTAAATACGTATTGTACTAGTTTCCTATTGCTGCTATAACAAATTAACTCAAATTAGGTGGCTTAAAACAACACAAGTTCATTATCGTACAGTTCTGTAGGTCAGAAGTCCAAAATGGGTTTCACAAGGCTAAAATCAAGGTATCCAGGGCTGTGTTCCTTCTGGAGGCTCTAGAGGAGAGTTTGTTTCATTGTGTTTTCCAGCTTTTAGAGGCTTCTTGCCTCCTTCCATCTTCAAAGCCAAGAATCACATCACTCTGACTTCTGCTTCCATTGTCACACCTCCTTTTCTGATTCTGACCCTCCTGCTTCCCCCGTCACTCCTAAGGACCCTTGTGATTACGTTGGGTCCACACAGATAATTCAGAATAGTCTCCCCATCTCGAGATTCTTAATCACACCTGCAAAGTTCTTTTTTGTCATGTAAGGTAACATATTCACAGGTTCCAGGGATTAGGAGAATGTGGACCTACTGGGCGATAAGTATTCTGCCATTGCACTTATTAATTCATTTTAAAACAACAATTATAAGGACTTCTCTGGCAGTCCAGTGGTTAAGAATCTGTGCTTCCACTGCAGGGGCACAGGTTTGATCCCTGATAGGGGAACTAAGATCCCGCATGCTGGCGTGGTGCAGCAAAAAACCCCAAAAGACCTATTACATATTGACACAGATATTTTTATGAAAAATAACTATTTCAAAATTTTTAAAAAATTAGCAAGAGTGGCATTGTTTAACCTTTTTGCAAATCTCTGTAAGGTCTGGCTTAATAGAAAGCTGGATTCTGAAATTTGCTTATGCATTCAATTTGTTGTGGTATCACTTGTCATGTAGTCTCTGGGAAAACTCTACAATTATGTAAAATGAGTAAAAACAGCAAATAATATCTTAACATTACAAAGGTTGTTTTGATTTTTTAAAATATATTTATTTGGCTGTGTCGGGTCTTAGTTGCAGCACGCGGGATGTTCTTTGTGGCAAGCAGGATCTTTTAGCTGCGGCCCGTGGGCTCTCTAGTTGTGGCGTGCGGGCTCTAGAGTGCACATGGGTTCAGTTGCCCCGTGGCATGTGGGATCTTAGTGCCCCAACCAGGGATCAAATTCACGTCCCTTGCACTGGAAGGAGGATTCTTAACCACCGGACCACCAGGGAAGTCCCATATGAAGGTTGTTTTGATTTTGTGGACCCTCTGAAAGGGTCTCAGGCTCACCAGGGACCAGGGCCTTCCGTGCGGACCAGGGCCTCCCATACCACACTTTAAGAACCACTGAGTTGGTTATATTTTAGTTTCTCCGAGTTTTAGGGTAGACAAGCGGGTGATGAGCTTGAACCGCTATTGTTGCTATCTTGATCTCCCATCTCTGGTGGCCACTTTGAGCCATAAAACATGCACACAGGCTGGAAAAGTACTCTGAGACATTTCTTAAGGGTCTTTGAATTGGCAGTGGGAGTCACTGCCATGTGGCATGTTTTTGAACAAGGGAGTGATTTAAACTTCTGAGTTACTTTAGGAGAGTCCATTTTAAAGCAAAACAAAAAAAAATATCTTAAACCGCACGTGGAAGATGAGGATTAAGGACTTGGTTAAACGAGAGGTCAGGAGACTACAGAAATTAATTTTGGAGTTTGAAATCTTGAAGATGGAGAAGTTGCTAATGATGTTCAGGCTCAAGGCATACATGGCTGGAAGAGACTGAAAATGTTCACTGGCCTTGAAAGGTTTATGGCCAAGGATTTTGAAAAGTCATCACCCAGCATGACAGCAGTGGGCAGGGATGAGATGGGGGCAGGGGGACTGCAGTTCAATAATTAAAATTACTAAAAAAGATGGGAGACTGCTCTGGAGGCTATTAAGTGATGGCGATATGAAATACAGAGTGTAATGTAATTACAAAAGTACCCTGAAAAGCACTGAACCTATATAAACATAAGTCATTATTTCATTTTAGATAATTTTCAAACCTATATCTCTACTTTACAAATGGGATTTAGTAGCATTGTGTACCTCTAGGGAGAACACCATACTACAATAGAGCACCTAGTTAAGACTTGAAAGTACTTTGCAAACGCAAGAGACACACAAGTTATTTAGTTTCTACGATATATTGACGGTAAGATCATAATTAGTACTAATAGCATTGAATACGGTGTTCAGTATTTAACGTGTGTTACCTTGATTACAGACTCAGTGGAATACTTTTAACAGTGTTTTTGCACTGACCTCATCTTTCCATCCATCCCACAGATTGCGACCAAAATTATCTTTCTAAAATAAAAACTTGGTGAAGAAAGCGGTGTGGTTTAATATGAAGGAGTAGAAGCTGTGGAACCCGAAGAATCAGGGTTTCTATTCCTGCTGTACTATTTATTAGATTCGCGAACGACACATTCTGCACAAAGATCTCCCCAGTGTTCTTTCACCCAGTCTCCCACAAGCAGGATGACTCCCGGAAGAAGGGCTGCCAAACGAACAGAACGCGCAACCCGAGACAACACCACTGTTTACGTAACTTTGGGCAAATCCATTCCTTTCTACGAAATATCCAGCTGACAGAAACAGCTGAGATGCTTTCTTGCTTGAATTCTCCGGAGTCACACCTGCCCGGTTTCCGCGCGGACCAGAGCCCGAGCTCCAGACGCACTGCTACCCACCTCAATCACCCAGTAACCCGAGCTTGGGGTAACAGCCAAGAACCCTGAGCGCGACCCGGAAGGAGAAATCGCCCTTTCCGCCTAAGCAGGGCCCACCCTCTCCCAGCGGCCTGGACACGGGCGAGAGGGAGCTGCGCGTGCGCAGTGGCGTTGGCTGCCCTTCCGGTACGCCCGGCGCGGAGAGGCGGCACGGACGCAAGCACGCACGGACGCAAGGTTTCCCCTGCTTGCGCCGCCGCCCTAGCTCCCACTTACACCTGCAGCGCGGTCAGCCCCGCAGAGATGCTGCGAGCCTGTCAGTTATCCGGCGTGACCTCCACCGCCCAGGTGAGGACGCGGGCGCCGGGAGAGAGCGCGTGGTGAAACTGACTCCCGGCAGCCGGCGGAAAATAAGGGAGGCTTTGGCTCTGCCTAGGCCGGGGGACAGAGGCGTGTCTCAGGGCCGCCCTTATCGCGAGAGTCCCGGGTGAGCCCTTGAGGCAGTTAATTCGGCAGTTCGATGACTGGGATGACTTGAGGGTTATTGCTGAATAGGGATGGGGCGTGGAGAAGAGAAGGTGGCGGGGAGGCGGGCGTAGGACGGGAGGCACGGCTTCTGGGACATGCCATCCAATCAGCCCCGCGCTGCCCCAGTCTAGGACCAATTGAGGCTGCTGGCGCCCGGGTCGCCGGTTGGGCGCTTGATAGGTTTCGCGCAGCCAGTGGTTGAAGGTCGACGGGGGAAAACTGCAGTTCCCAGCAGGACATGCGTAGCATTGGCTTGTTGCATCTTAATAAGGAGGTGCCTGGACTGCTAGAGTCCGCGTTGTGGGGTGGGGTGGGGGGTCAAGGTTGTAATTAATCAGGAGGGGCTGCCTTTCTTTTCGTAGCGGAGAACACTTCTTGAGCTATTCTTACTCTGAACAAAAATGAAAGATTGTAATTTATGGAGCTCGAACACCTGGTACTCGAGGAAGGTTAGGCGTCATGACCTTGTGCTCATTTCTGAGATTAGCCTGAGGATCTGTGTCTTCAGGTGCTGGGACGACTTTGGCAGACATTCAAGGAGCCCAGACACCCAGTTATTTTTATTTCTGCATAATTATCAAAGTAATTTTCTGAAATTAAAAATAAAAAAGGAAACCTATTCCCATTGCTCACAATTTAAAGAAAATTGGTATTTTGGCAAAATGTGGTATTTGCAAAACAGGTACTGTGACTCAGGGAATTGAGCAAACTCCCTGGACACAGTGAGTTAGAAATAAAAGTCAAGCTTTTTTTTTTTCAAGTTTGCTTATCTCGCCTTTCGTTTCCAGGGTAGGAGAAGCAGTCTCTTCTGTAGGAAAGTGCGGGGTAGTGTTAGTTTTCTATTGCCTTATATCAGGTGCCACAGATTGAGTAGCTTAAAACAACACATTTATTATCTTAGTGTTTCTGGACATGAATGGTCGGGGTTCTGTGCTCGCTGTCACACAAGGATGCAAAGTGTTTTCCCTGCTGTGGTTCTCATTTGGAGCTTCTCTTCTAAGCTCCTTCAGTTTGTTGGCAGAATTCAGTCCCTTGCAGCTGTAGGGCTGAAGTCCCTGTTTTCTTGCTAGCTGTCACCTCACCCTTCCTGGGGGCTGTCTGAAGTTCCTTGCTGCAAGGTCCTCAGAGGCAGTTTGTAACACAGATGTTTACTTTCTTGCAGGCTACCAGGAGCTTGTCTCTCAGACTTCAAAATTTCTCTTCCCTGTTTCTGATCTCCAGACCCAGATTTAAACGGCTTATGTGATTAGGCCAGGCCCACCTGGGTAACTCCCTTTTGATTAGTTCAAGTCAACTGATTAGAAACCTAATTACATCTGCAAAATCCCTTTTGCCATACTACTCTAATCATGGGCTTAACCGCAGGGGGCAGAGGTCATGGAAGCCGACTTAGAATCTGGCCTATCATACTGCCCAAGTGGGGCTAGGAGGTTGGAGGAAGCATAACTGCCTTTCAGGGCAGAACTGGTGAGGTATGTTTTTGGAGCTCTCCTTTCAGGCCCAGTCTTGTTACATCATGGTTGTCACTGATCTGTCTCTGTCTGCCCTGAATTCCAAAATTACTTTTTCCTTCCTTGCCTTTATCAAAATATTTTCCACTTAATGGGATCCCAATTAGGAAATTAGGAGAAAACTGGTTAAAACTTCATATTAAAATATGAACCCTTTTCTAGCCTGCAACCAAGATTTCTTACCTTCCTAAAACTGCTATCTTGAAAAATTCATTGGCTTATTCTTCTTATCTCTTCATTCATTCTATAGTATTTGCTCCTGTTGCGTTGTGAAACTCTTTTTGCTCTTCTCATGTAGTATCTTGGGTCCCATTTTACCCTTCATCTCTTTTATTTTCCTTTGTTGAGTCGACTTCTTCTTGTACCTCTAGGAACTCTGGTACCCCAATGAACTTTCCCCCTCTCCCTCTCCCCCTTTCTCTTTTCTTTTCAGACATTATTTCAGAGCAGTTTTAGATTCACAGCAAACTGGAGGGCGTTCCCCATATACCATGTCCCTGAGGGATGCATAGCCTCCCCCTGTATTAACGTCTGCCACCGGAGTGTTACATTTGTTACAATTGATGAACCTACGTCGACATATCATAATCACCCAACATCCATTGTTGACACTAGCGTTCACTTTTGATGTTGTACGTTCTGTGGATTAAGACACATGTATGATGATATGTATCCATCACTATGGTATCATATAGAGTATTTTCACTGTCCTAGAAATCCTCTGTGCTCCACCTATTCATCACTTGCCTAGCCCCACCTCCTGGCAACCACCAGTCTCTTTACTGTCTCCATAGTTTTGCTTTTTTCAGAATGTCATATAGATGGAATCATACAGAATGTAGCCTTTTCAGATTGGTTTCTTTCACTTAGTATATTTCAGGTTCCTCCATGTCTTTTCATGGCTTGATGGATCATTTCTTTTTAGTGCTGAAAAATATTCCATTGTCTGGCTATACCACAGTTTATTTATCCATTCACCACTTGGTTGCCTCCAAGGTCTGGCAGTTAAGAATAAAGATGCAGTAAACTTTTCAGTGCAGGTTTTTACGCGGACATACACTTTCAGCTCCTTTGTGTAAATACCAGGGAGCACACATGCCGGATCACATGGTGAGAATATGCTTTGTTTTGTAAGGAACTGCCACTCTGTCTTCCAAAATGGCTGTACCGTTTTGCATTCCCAGCAGCAGTGAATGAGAGTTCTTGTTGCTCCACAGCCTCACCAGCATCTGGTTGTGGTCAGTGTTGGGGATTTTGGCCATTCGAAGAGGCGTGTAACGATACCGTCCCATCTCCTTATATGCCCTCTTACTGGGATTGCATCAGTTCTCAGAATTTTAATCCCTAAGCGGATGATTGTCTAGCCTCCGCTTTTGAACTTTGTACTCAAATTTCTAAATTCTTGTTTGATTTTGTCAAAATCCTTTCCACTCCATGACACCATCTTTTTTTTTTTTTTTTTGGCGGTACGCGGGCCTCTCACCGCTGTGGCCTCTCCCGTCGCGGAGCACAGGCTCCGGACGCGCAGGCTCAGCGGCCATGGCTCACGGGCCCAGCCGCTCCACGGCATGTGGGATCCTCCCGGACCGGGGCACGAACCCGTGTCCCCTGCATCGGCAGGCGGAGTCTCAACCACTGCGCCACCAGGGAAGCCCCACACCACACACCATCTTCTTAAATGTCTTCTGGCTTTTACTGTTGCCCTCCTAGAGTTAGTTCTTCACCTAGTTGTTAACAAAGGGCTTTAAAAAAGCATACAGACCATGTCATGCCCTCCCGTGACATCCCGTCTCATCAGAGTAAAATCTAAAGTCTTTACTGTGTCCCCTGGGCCCTTCATGATCTGGCTCTTTGCATATCTTATTTTTCTACTCGGCCTCATTCTCTTCTTCTCACTGCCTTTTCATTTGCTGTTTACTCTGAAGTTCTCCCACACATCTTTGCTTAGCTCTCACTCCCTTCAGATATTTTCTCAGCTATCACCTTCCCTTCAGAGAGGGCTTCCCTGTCTAAAACAGACCTCTGACCACTCTCTCCTTTGCATCACTCTGAACTTACCCTTACCCTACTTGGTTTTACTTTGTAGCTCCTACCACCACCTGACATACTGTGTATTTATTGTGTATTTTCCACATTAAAATGGAAGCTCCTCAAAGGGACTGTATCCATATCAGTATTCACAATAGTCCCAGCTCCTAATAGATGCTCAGTAAATAAAGATGTGTCATTTGTGACCTGTTTGAATGAAAGAATGACATGTTTGAATGAAAGAATAAATGTGTTCTGTGAATTTTTCTTAATTTCTGTAAGTGGATGTGACCTCCCTTAAGCTTAAACCTTCATAGGTTTTAGAACCTCTCCAGAGAAACAGAACCGATAGGATGTGCATGTAGATAGAAAGATTTACTATAAGGAATTGGCCCATGCAGTTGTGGAGGCTGGCAGGCTTGATATGCACAGTCCCAGAGGAGCTTGTGGTGCATTTTCAGTCTGAAGGCTGGCAAACTGGAGACCCAGGAGAGCCGATGGTGCAGTTCCAGTCTGAAGGCAGTCTGCCGGTGAATTCCCTCTTGGCTTGGGGAGACTGGTATTTTTGTTCTATTCAGGTCTTCCATTGACTGGCTGAGGCCCACCCACATTATGGAAGGCAACCTGTTTTATTCATAGTTCATTGATTCAAATGTTAATTTCATCCAAAAACACCCTCCAAGTTGACATATAAAATTTACCATCACGGCTGGCATCTAGCTTATCCTCAATGTCTGGACTTAATCATCCTTAAATTCCTTACATGTGGGTATTCAGCAGAAATGAATTGCTCTTTCTTTCTTTCCCAGAAATGAGCTTCAGTGCTCTGATTCTTCCTCACTTTACTTCCCAGACCTAACACCATCTGTCTTCTTTTAGTCCCAGGACTGCATGGCCAGGCCCAACCTTTTTTGAGGTGGGCCTTGGGTTTGGAGGACCTGGACTTTCAGCCTAGCCTGGCCCTCTCCCAGACTACAAATTTGGGAGTGGTCATCTGCATGTGCATTGATCTTATCTGCTTATAATTTTGAAAAAGCAAAAGAAACATTATTTTTGAGGGTTGACTAAGCTAGCTTATTTAACTAAGACCAAGTTTGATATCAGGGCTAATTTAGGACTGAACTTGTGTGTAGACATTTTTAGCTGTCATCTTCTGGAATTCTTTCTTTTCATTAGGGTTATAAAACACTGTTACTCAATAATAGATGTAGGTAGTGAGGCACATGTGGTAGAAAGTAGTTTAGTATATGATGCAGCCTGTTTGCTTCTATGCATATTAGAATCCTTTTTCTTTTAAAATAAATTTATTGTTTTAATTTTTGGCTGTGTTGGGTCTTCATTGCTGTGCACAGGCTTTTCTCTAGTTGCAGCGAGCGGGGGCTACTCTTCGTTGTGGTGCGTGGGCTTGTCATTACAGTGGCTTCTCTTGTTACGGAGCACAGGCTCTAGGTGCTTGGGCTTCAGTATTTGTGGCACGTGGGCTCAGTAGTTGTGGCTCGGGGGCTTAATTACTCTGCGGCATGTGGAATCTTCCCAGCCAGGGCTGGAACCCATATCTCTTGAATTGGCAGGCAGATTCTTAACCACTGTGCCACCAGGGAAGTCTAGAATCCTTTTTTATTATTCTTCATTTTCATTTCTCTGGACCAGTTGCTGTCAAACCATTTTGAAATACATTTTACATCATAACTTAGAACAGAAGATTGAGAGTATATAGGTAATACATATTTTCACACATATATGCAGAGAAAACTAGAGAAATATCACCTTCCTGCTTTTGCCATACTGATGAATGTCTGCTATTTCCTTGTCATAACTGAAAAGCACTTTTTCTCCTATAGAATATGCTTTTACTGGGAAATAATACTGCTTTCATGCCAAACTTAATTGGATTTGTGTATGTGATATATTTTTAACCTTAATGCATGATTCCTATAAAATATTTTTAGTCAACTATAGAAAGAGTTGTTGGATATTAATCTGTAATTTAAATGTAGAACTTGCCATTAACTTCGGGATACCTTTTGTTTGTGTGGGAGGAATCCTTATTACAAATCTCAAAACCGAAATGTCAGTTACAGCAAATGGCCACATCTAGAAGGGAAACCTGCAACCTCCAGATAGGGTTCACATGAGGGGACTTGTATTATAGTCTCTGTTTCCAGGATTGTGGTTTCTTTTTATATGTTCACTTTAATTTGGAAGAGCTAAGGAATAAGTGGTCTTTGCAAGAACATTACATGGGAATTGTGTGTTTTAACTTGCTTTTTTGGGTTTTCTTTGTTAAAATAATGTTTCTATAGGTTGGAAGCAGCAATGCTAACCTTATAACATTTATTACAAGGTTATATGTCAAGGCAAATTGTTTTGAAACAGTATTGTCTTTTCTACATTGTTGGTTATTATTAATAAAAAGGTATTCCAGAACTAAGAAGTGTCCAGTATTTTGTGTGTTAAAGTTAGGACGTTTAGTTCATATAAATAAAGAGAGTTTAGTTTGGTGCTTAAGAAAGAGGGTTCTGAAGGTAGACTTTGGATTTGGCAGTGGTTTCTTACACGTGACACCAAAAGACACAAGATAAATTGGATTTCACAAAATTAAAAAATGTTTTGGGGCTTCCCTGGTGGTGCAGTGGTTAAGAATCCACCTGCCAATGTAGAGCCAGAATGTAGATAGTGGCTGACAGGAGCTGGGGAGAAGGGAAAATGGGGAGACTGCTTAGTTGGTACAGGAGTTTACTTTTGGAGTGATGAAACTGTTCCGGAGCTAGGTAGCGGTGATGGTTGTACAGCATTGTGGATGTACTAAATGCCACTGAAACGTACACTTTAAAATGGTGAATTTTATAAGCGAATTTTACCACACAGAGGAAAAAAAAACAAAACACTTAACACCAGGCAGTTGCAGATGGCCTGATAAATACAGAGCTAGACTTAAATATATATATATAATTAAAGTAATATAAAATAATATATAATAAACTTGAAGTAGCATGCATTAGCCAAAAATGGGACAATTTGAGTTTTCAAAAGGATAACAATTGCAACTGGTTTAAGTTCATCAGAAGTGTTTAAATCCATGAGTTGATAAAGATCCTGTTTTGGTTTGCTAAGGCACCTTGAGCTTGGGGTAAAAGATTTATTGACTGCCTCCCTCAGTTCTGGGGGTTTCCTGGCCTCAGCTGGGCATTTTGTGTCCCTCGGGAGGTTGTAGTCAGGCCGTCGCTGGGGCTAGAGTCATCTCAAAGGCTTCCTCACTCCCGTGTCTGGCAGCTGATACTGGCTGCAGCTGAGGCCTCAGCTGGGTCTGTTGGCTGGAACACCTACATGTGTGTCTGGGTTTCCTCCCAGTTTGGCGGCTGTGTTCCAAGAGCAAGTGTGATGAGAGGCAGAGCCAGGCAGAAACTGTATCCCCTTTATGTCTTGGTCTCAGAAGTCACAGAGCCTCACTTTCACTGCCCTCTATTAGTAAATTAGTAACTAAGGCGTGCCCTTGTTCCAGGGAAGGGCTCAGTTTGCCGGAGGAGTAGCAAGTTTCTGGAAGAGCATGTGTTACAGGAAATATTGTTGTAGTCAGTTTTGGACAATACAGTCTGCCTTGTAGCCATGACAACTTGCATTCCTCCCACATGTAAATACATTCACAACCTTCCTCATAACCCTCCAAAACCTCATCCCATCACAGCATCAGGCTTAGACTAACGGACCAGGATCTTGCCATCAAATCAGATCCCTTTGCAGGTAAGACATCTTGAATGTGGTCTGTTGGGTACAGTTCCTTAAGTGCTTTTCCTTTCAGTCTAAAGACCTGTGAACTAAAGAGACAAGTTATCTGTTCCCCATATACCCTACACACAATATAGTGTGACACACCCATCCAAAGAGGCACACAGCAGTCACTGTTCATAACAAATGTCAAATCCAACTGACACATGTTGCTGCTTGCTTCATTAGGACTTAGTCCTCTTGCTTGGGAATGTTTCTCCATAGCTCTTTTTTTTTGTGGCTGCACTGCGCCGCATGTAGGATCTTAGTTCCCCAAACCCGAGCCCCCTGCCGTGGAAGCGCTTAGTATTAACCACTGCTCCGCCAGGGAAGTCCCTCTCCATAGCTCTTGGTTCTACCCTCTGGGCTTCAGGTTTCACCCTTTGAATCATCCTTCCTTTTCTTTTTATTAATTAATTAATTTATTTTTGGCTGCGCTGGATCTTGGTTGCTGTGCGCGGGCTTCTCATTGTGGTGGCTTCTCTTGTTGCGGAGCACGGGCTCTAGGCGCGTGGGCTCAGTAGTTGCAGCACGTGGGCTCAGTAGTTGTGGCTCGCGGGCTCTAGAGCGCAGGCTCAGTAGTTGTGGTGCACGGGCTTAGTTGCTCCACGGCATGTGGGATCTTCCCAGACCAGGGCTCGAGCCCATGTCTCCTGCATTGGCAGGTGGATTCTTAACCGCTGCGCTACCAGGGAAGCCCCATCCTTCCTTTTCCAGGTGTGTTGCCTGTTGGCAGCTGAATCGTTTTCTCAGACTGCTTTCTGTCTGTAGAAGTTCCAGAGGCCCAAAACCTCTATTTGTTTTATGCTCTTCACCTTTAAATCCAGGCCGGCCTGTTTTTCATCTTAATGACTCTGTGGGTTTCTTGTGGGTCTTACTGGGGTGTTCTCCATTAGACAAGAGCCACACCCACAAATCTGATCAGAATAAGCTCTTCTCCAATTTTGGGCTCCCTGTGAGGCTGCTGTGGTCTCAAACCCCTAAGATTCTCAGTTGCCCTGTTGTTTAATAAAAAGAATGTGGGATGCATACTCTTAAGGTCCTTAGTGGGCCTTTTCGCAGTATAAAAAGTTCTGTGAGGAGCACCTCCTGAGATCTTTCTGAGGTCTTAAAGGATCGTTGCTAACTGGAGAGGCTGAGAATGAGAAACAGTCTTATTTTTTAACCCACCAAGTACTGGCTCCTTTATATTTCCTTCAAATTTTGCTTGAAAGCTAAACAGGTTTTTTTGGTTTGTTTGTGTTTCAGAAGCTCGGCGCTATCCTTATACTCTGCTAAAAGGAAGCAGTTGGCACTTGTGAACGTTCTGCTTAGTACTGTCTTTAGCTAAATCCATCAGTTCATTAGGTATGGCTATACCTAATTTTCTATTTTCCACGTCTTACCACGGGTGACAATTTTGATAAACTTCTGCCACTACATACAAAGATCCCTTTTTCCTCCTGGTTCCAAATATATTTTTCTCACTTTTCTTAAGCCCTCACCAAGACAGCTTCTGTGGAGGCCATTAGGCTTCTGCTAACAGTCTCCTCAAGGCCCTTCCAACTTTGACTCCCCATCCCCCAGTCCCAAAGTCATTAACACGTGCTTTATGTTTTATAGTAGCACCCTGTTTCCAGGTACAAGCATCTGTTTGGTTATAGCTGTAAAACAGATCACCCCAAACCTAGTCTTTATTTATTCTTTTATGGTAAATAATATTTATTATTATACAGATAAAAATTGTATTGTATATACTTATAAGGAAATAACATATAAGTAAATATCTTTCATTTCTAAGGAGGTTCCATTAGGAGGTTCTTGGGGTCTCCTGAGCTTGCGAGGTTCTGGGGAAGTGGCAAGGTTCTAGAAAAGCATGTGAGCTGTGAAATATGGCAGTTTTGGAAAATACAGTCTGTCACAATTAATAAATGAAAACCAAAAAACCGCACAATTGTTCATCATCAGAGGATAACTGGATAAAAGGATAAAAAGAATCAACCATTTATCCTCCTTTCCTCTGTGACCTGTACTGTTGAGTAATCAAATTGTAGACGGGGGGAAGCATCTCTATAAAATACGTCAAATTATAAATGAAAAATAGAATTAGAGACCACTTTTTGCAACTTCCAATAAGTTAATGGATCTAGACATTGTACATTAGCACAGTTGATAACAGCACAAACAGAGAGGCAAGCAGACGTTGTGTACCTCCCAATGAAAGAAAACACCACCCCCTAAAGTCTTGCCAAAGAGAGTAAACCTGAGTCTGATCAAGTGTCTGGTTCCAGCTCCAGCTTGCAGGAAATACAGAGGACAGGAACGTGTTAAATTGCACCTTGAACAAAATCCAGTCTGTGAAAAATTCTGCAGGTTGAACAAGCAGATTTCTTCAACAGAATAATTACTGGAGGGAACACCTATAGAGTAAAAGACGTATGGATTAATAGACTCAGAAGATATCCATATTTTTTTAATAGGCAAGACTAAATTTTGTATCTAGGGATTCATACGTGGGTGATAAAACCATAAAAAACTTAAGTATTTTGACTCTTAAAGCTCTGTTTGGAATATGAAATGCAACATAGACTATGACGGTAGCCTAATGAATAGGATACTTAAATTTTTTAAACCAGGAGCCACTATTTCAGATAAAAAACCTGTTTATTTGCGTTAGGATACAGTCAATTTTCTTTTTTTTGTACAGAAGTATGAAACTTTTTTTAAATTAATTTTTCGGCTACGTCGGGTCTTCATTGCTGTGCGTGGGCTTTCTCTCGTTGCGGCGAGTGGAGGCTACTCTTTGTTGTGGTGCGCGGGCTTCTCATTGTGGTGCCTTCTCTTGTTGCGGAGCGTGGGCTCTAGGTGTGCGGGCTTCAGTAGTTGCAGTGCGTGGGCTCAGTAGTTGTGGCTCGCGGGCTCTAGAGCACAGGCTCAGTAGTTGTGACACATGGGCTTAATTGCTCCGCGGCATGTGGGATCTTTCTGGATCAGGGATCAGACCCATGCCCCTTGCATTGGCAGGCGGATTCTTAACCACTGCGCCACCAGGGAAGTCCCAAGTGTGAAACCTTTTATTGCTACTGTTTTTTGGTCATAAAAGCTAAATTTTTTCACGTTTTATCCCTTCTTAAATCAGGGTGCATATTACAGTTGGTGCATTTTACAATTGTTTAATTCAAAGCTCAGCTTTCAAAAACAAAAACAGAAGCAAGAATATCCAGAAAAATTCTGAAAAAGAATAGTACTAGAAGAGAGGACTAGCTCTACCAGGTTAAAGCCTAATTCTAAGATGCAGTAGTTAAAACACTGTGGGGTTAGTCTATGAATAGAAGTGTGTGAATAGGTGGAACAGTGGAACAAATTAGGAAATCTAAATGCATCAAGGAATTGAGTATATCTTAAGGTGACATTTCAAATTGTTGGGGAAAAAATGGATTATTCAGTCTATGATTTAGGGACAACTGAATAGACATATAAGAAAAAATAAAGTTGAATTCATGCCGTATGCTTTACACTGGATTCGAAGATTTAAATATAAAAAAAATGAAACCATGAGAGTAAAACCATGGAAGACTTATTTTATCATCGGAGGGTGGCTTTCTACAAATAGGAGAAGACCCGGAAATCATAAAAGATGGACACTTTTGGCTATAAAAGTATCACAAACTGGATAAAACCATTTGCAAGTAGCAGGGACATGGCTAATTTTTCTTCATATGTAAAAAACACTTAGAACATGAAGATGATCAATCTTATTTAAAAGTGGTCAAAGGATACACTCTGATAGTTCATAGAAAAAGAAGTAAAATAGATAATAAATATATTAAAAGATGCACAGTCATAACAAAGGAAACTGTGATTAAAACTGCACTGCAAGGCTGTTGGAGAGGCTGTGGAAACCCCCATCCCCTGCACTGGCAGGCGGACTCTTAACCACTGTGCCACTAGGGATGCCCCTAATACAGCAATATTTACCAACATTTCAGATTTTACTTTTAGGAATACTTTTAGGAATTGACCCCAAATGATGTATGTTTCTCATTGTTTATTATAGTAAAAATTTAAACAAAACCTCAGTCACCATCAAAAAGAGGCTGGTTAAATATATTAAGTGACAACGGTTGGAGGCCAGAGAGAATGAAATGTACCCACCAAACTGAGAGCGTCTTGAGACCAAAACACAAGGCAGGCAGCTCCACATAATCAACAGATCAGTTTATTATAGGGTAACTTACAGGGTGGGATCCGGCAGGCAATGATCCAGAAGCGTTCACAACTGCACTCCGCACGTCTGAGGGGCTATTGGGACGATTTTATAGTTAACCTAGAGTACAGGGGTCCGTGCTTGGGAACAGGACGTGCATTCCTAAGTCAAGATGATTGAGTGGGTAACTGGTCTCATGGGTAGGGGAATACGTCAGCAAAGGTCTTCAATGTTTGGGGACTAACAGAGCATAGAGGCCCCCTGGTCCTAATGATGATTAAACAATATCTATTAACTACAAAGCCTTTGATGACAGAGAAGCGATTTACCACACAGTACCATCCTGGGCAGGGTCTGTGGAAGGACAGGAGGAACTGTATGGGCCTAAGATGGCATCAGTTATGCTAACAGCCGTACAACCAACCATACAGTGGAGTACTGAATCACTCAAATCCAGTAGGAAGATTTTCATGTGCTGATATAGAATGAGCTCAAGTGTATATTGTTGAGTGAACTTTAGTACAGGACTGGGTGTATGTTATGGTATCATTTGTGTAAAGGGGGCGTGCCCGGAATTCTCCGTCACAAAATATCTGAATATATAAGAAACAGGTAGCATTGGTTGCCTGTGGAGAGGGAATCTAAGTTGCTGAAGACAGAAGCATGAGGGAGACTTCACTCTGTATGTAACTAAACATTTTGAATTTTGATTTTCATATTTTAAATTTACTTAATGCTAGGAACTGTAAACTTACAATCACATCAAATATATCTGTCAAAGGGAGGGAAGAGGGGCAGGGTAAGAGTAGAAGATGGATAAAGGAGCAGGTTAAAAAGTATATATTGCTGTGAATTAGGGTGTTCTCAGACTCTAGTGTTGAATTTGGCTCTGTATTCCACAGAATCAAGGATCCATTATTATGTTTGCTGCTTGACGTTCCAATTAGCTAATTGTCCGCCGTTAACAGTGCCTTAATTTTTGACTCAAATACCTTTTTTATACCCATTGAGGTAAAAAAAAATGCTTTCTTAAACAAAACACAACTTTAATGGTTTCCTAATATTTCATCCCTAAGTGAACAAAATGGAGTTGTTGATATATGAAAGTAGATGCAATTCTGTTTGAAATTTCATGCTACCTGCCTTATAGAACAGTAGGAAAACACCCTTTTCTTGTAATTTCAGTTGAGAATTCTACACTAAAGGTAATAATTGAAATACTTTTAAAATACCAATTATAGCTGCTTTACACATTGTAAAACATACAGTTTTTCCTCCCCCAAATGTATTAATATGTTAATTTGATGTTTACCTCTATGTGGGCTTTGGCAAATAGAATGTAAATGCAACCATAATTCTAGAGTAATTTCATGTGCTCTCTGATCATGTGATATATTTTCTTAAAATTTAAGATACTTTTAAAAGGAAGTTTGTGTTTTTCTGTTACTCCTTTAGATGCAGTTTCATCAAGGAACCTAGAGAAAGCATTTTTTTTTTCCCTTGCTGCTGTTTGATTTCCTACTTGGTATAAAGAAAGATTTTATTTCTGGTTACAATAAGTTTGAAATTTCTAATTGATAGCTATGCATGGCCTTAAGTTTATCAAAACCCTCCCCAAATAGTATTTAGATGCCCATTTATTTGTTTTATTTAAGGGATCTACATTTTGTTAAGAAACGTTTGATGTTATGTGCTTTACTTTGATTAAAACAAATCACACAGCATTGTCTTGATCATTTGCTTTTGTGTAAAGGTAGACAACTTATATGGAGATAAGTATTTACATGAACATTTATGACATGAGTAAACTTAGTTTTTTTTCTTAAAACTATTGACTTTTAGTCTAATTATATATTAGGAGAAACCAAAATGAACTTTTAGATTTAGATGAATAAATAAATTTATAAAAAAGAAAACATGGCAAATCGTCTCTAAGAAATACTTAGCATACATAACATTAAAAGTGCTAATTGGCACCCCAGTGTTATAGCAGCAGTATTTACAGTAGCCAAGAGATGGAAGCAACCTAAGTGTCCATCAATAGATGAAGAAGGTGTGTGTGTGTGTATAAAATGGAATACTACTCAGCCATAAACAGGAATGAAATTTTGCCATTTGAGCAACATGGATGGACTCGGAGGGCATTATGCTAAGTGAAATAAATTGGACAAAGACAAGTACTGTATGATATCACTTATACGTGGAATCTAAAAAATACAACAAACTAGTGAAACAGACTCACAGATATAGAGAACAAATCAGTGCTTATCAGTGGGGAGAGGCAAGACAGGGGTAGGGGATTAAGAGATACAAACTGCCATTTGTAAAATAAATAAGCTACAAGGCTATATTGTACAACACAGGAAGTATAGCCAGTATTTTATAATAACTATAAATAGAATATAACCTTTAAAAATTGTGAATCACTGTGTTGTGCACCTGAAACTTATACCGTACACAGCTGTACCTCAATATAAAAAATGCTAATTGGTCATGGTCTCATAGCCCCTGTTTTTTGAAATCTTAAAAGTCGTTTTATATGAGCCTTTGGGGCATAGGAAGCATCACTGTGTTTAAGGGTTTGTAAATATGTTTCATGGTAAGGTAAGTTGGTTTCTGAAAGTAAAATAAATTTTTGTTTAATGAAGACGTTTGTATTTGTAATAAAAGTACTACTACTGAGTCCCCAACCCTGAAGTCCTCCCAGATTCTTATAACTCTATTGGTTGTGGTGTTTTCTCTTTCTTCTCTAGAGTTGTCTTTGTGGGAAGTTTGTACTCCGTCCATTGCGACCATGCCGTAGATACTCCACTCCAGGCAGTTCTCGGTATGTAGCGTGTCTCCCTGTAAATAAATAGGCTTTTAACTGTATGCTGAGGGGTGTGTGTGTGTGTTCGTTCTTTGGATATGAGAATATCTGCATAAAATCTTTTTTATTTAAGGGGTACAAACACTGGAGCTTTGCCATAATATCTTTGGAGCATTATTTATTTGTAGGCGAAAATTTGTCATGGTGCTCCTTTTGGTTCTTTGGTGACTGGATGGCATCCAAGGTAGACCCCCCCACCCCTTTATAGCAAATAGATACACATCCAGAACTCAGCACGTTGGAACTTTAAAAGTATTTGTTCTACTTGACATTTGTTTTATTGTATTTACGGAAATGTTTAAGGGAGAGGACTGTTGAAAATTAGTGATACTTGTTTTTTGGGTTCAAAGGAAGCCTCATGATTTTGAACATGCCAAGGTTTTTGTTTTTTTTTTGAGGTGGACCATTTTTAAAGTCTAGGAAGCATGTGGGATCTTAGCTCCCTGACCAGGGATCAAATCTGCACCCCCTGCATTGGAAGGCGGATTCTTAACCACTGGACTGCCAGGGAAGTCCCTGAACATGCTAAGTTTTAAGTGTTAAAGGGAAGATTGCTTCATTCTTCCTATTCTAGATATTACTGTGTTAAAAACTTATCCGTAAAGAAATATTATTTTTTGTTGTGAACATATTAAAAAACAAATCAGGGAAAGGTGATGTGCAGCTGTGGTGATAAACTGGGCTGCTGTGATCTGAATCAGTGGTAGAGAAATAGAGGCTTGAGGTCTTTGAGACTCTTACATTAGTCTAGGGAAGTAGGTTTAGGAGAGCCAAAAAATAAAAATGTGTTTCCTGTTTCTTTCACTTAGGTGGTCTCCTACCAAAATTGCTGGAGCTGGCATCTTGTTTGTTGGTGGCGGTATCGGTGGCACTATCCTGTATGCCAAATGGGATTCCCATTTCCGGAAAAATGTAGAGAAAACCATACCTTACTCAGACAAACTCTTTGAGATGGTTCTTGGTTCCCCACCGTATACTGTTCCATTGCCAAAGAAGCCGGTAAGAGTTTTAAGCACAATTTCAGTTTATCCTAGAGAATACTTTGAAAAGCAGGTTGTTTTCATCTTGAAAATATTTTGCCGGGTATATGTTTTCATTTTTTTAAAAATTGAAGTAATATTACGTAGAGCTGCATTTTTATCCCTTTGGAGTCCCATAAGTGTTCTCCTTTAGTCCACATCGTATAGAAAATAATTACGTGGCACACAAGGCTAAATGGAAGGGGCAGCTCGGGAAGAAGTAACCCCAGCTGCCCTGTGGATGGAGGGGGTTCTGTGTCAGCCTACAGCATTGCAGCTCTCAAACTCTGACTTAGAAGACTAAAAACATAAACGTAGAATGGCCATGACACAGGACCCACATGTCATAGTTAGTAATGGCTCCTTTTAGATCTCAAAACAGCCACAGAATTTTCAGCTACATGCTGATTCTGTGACGGGAATACCTTCTAGTATTCCTGGAACTTTGTGCATATTCTTCAGTTTCACCCTTTTTCCCCCATTAGGCTTACAGATTTTTTTAAAACATGTTAACATATTTCTTCTTTCAAACGGGTGCTTGAAAAAAATGTATGAAAGAGAGCATGAATTTTTGCTGATTTGGTATTGGATATTTCTTTATGCTGTGAGGCTGGACATGGCTGACCAGTTCTTTATTAGAAACTGGGTAGACGTCTGTTCTCCATTATCTAACATGGTCTCGAGACCAATCCTATGACAGAGTTACTATGTGGAAAAGCAGGTGTCCTCTGACTTCTCTCACCTCCACCCCAAATGACTCAACATGTTCTTGGTCTTCTACAGCATTTATTCTTCCATCTGAACTTTAAAATGTCCACGTGGGCTGAGGGAGGTAGTGTTGCAGCTTCAGTAGTCAAGGAGCAGAATCCTATAGCTTCATTCTAAAGTCCTGGGCCTATTTTAAGCTCCATGACCTGGGAGAAAGAGCTGGAAGCAATTTCAGGAGCACACAGTCAGGCTGAACAGTTCAGAGTAGTGTTCTTTTCTCCCTTGACGTGACTTCAGGTGTCATTCTCAATAGCCTTGGCCTCTTCTTGCCCCACTTTCCCTACCCTGCTGAACATTGCCACTTGTGAACTTTGCATGTCTGTACTCCACCACCTCAAAACTTGCGCTCTTCCTGATTTGCTTTTTATGTATTAAAGATTGTACCACGCTGTCAAGTAGCTCAGTTAGAATTCTTGGATTCATCTTCACAGCTGCCCATATTTTGTAGCTATCCTATCTTTTTTTTTTTTTAATGTCATTCATTTCTTTTTTTTTAATTAATTCATTTATTTATTTAATTTATTTTTGGCTGCATTGGGTCTTCGTAGCTGTGCGTGGGCTTTCTCTGCTTGCGGCAAGTGGGGGCTACTCTTCGTTGTGGTGCGGGCTTCTCATTGCAGTGGCTTCTCTTGTTGTGGAGCACGGGCTGTAGGTGCGTGGCCTTCAGTAGTTGTGGCTCGCGGGCTGTAGAGCGCAGGCTCAGTAGTTTTGGCACACGGGCTCAGTTGCTCCGCGGCATGTGGGATCTTCCTGGACCAGGGCTCAAACCTGTGTCCCCTGCATTGGCAGGCGGGTTCTCAACCTCTGCGCCACCAGGGAAGTCCTAGCTATCCTATCTTGTTAGATCTCTAATGTTTATTCTTTTTCTTTCCACCATCTTTATCTCATTTCTGACCTTTATCACGTTGTATTTAAATTAGCCCTGTTCCTCTCCCCTGACACACAGCCTTTCCCACTTCCTCCCAGTCTCCAACTCCCCAGTCTCTCTTCCTAACATGATCTAGGCCATCCTTATATCAGTATCAGAGAATCTTCTAGAATAAGTGCTGTGATGTTTCCATGATATTTTCATCATATCACTTAATCAAGAACTTTGATTCCTATTGTTTTAAAGACAGAAGAGAGATTGTCTCATGTTCTGAATAAGGAAAGTGAAGCCAGGAGCGGTTAAATGTTAACCTAGGAGCTGGCTGTTGGTTCCTTTATTTCTGTAGTTATGACTTTTGCTGGTTCTTAGGTTGACATTTAGTACCCTTGGCATTCTGGCTCTCATTTACATTTCCAGTCTTATCTCTGTATGGTCCTGCTCATAAATACTTAGTTTCATACTTGTTTACCTTACAAATATGCCTTGTGCTTTTCATTCATTCATTTACTCAAATGTCAATCAAGTGCTTATTATGTACCAGGCATTCTTCCAAGGTCCTTGGTAAACTAGAGAACTAAAGAATGATCCTTTCCATATGTACAACTCTTCTCATGTTTGTCTTCTACTCAGAGTGACTTCCTTTCTTTTGTCTTTCAGTGTTCTCTTCAAGGCCTGCATCCTTTACTACACAGCTGAATTCCAATAGCAATTAATGTTTTTATTTTTTAATTTGTACCATTTATTCAGCACTCTATACTGTTGTGCTTTCTTACAAACTTGTTTCTTTTAGAAACTATGCATTTTATTTCATGGTAACCCTTTTAGTGTCAACATGGTTATTTATGCATAGACAATAAATACTGAGAGAAGATAAACCTAAAATCTTTTTGATGGACATAGAATAAGACCTGTCTAAATGGTGACAAATGTTATGTTCCTGGATGGGATGTAATATAAAAATGTCATTTCTCTTAAATATATGCATTTCTCTCAAATCTCTCTTAAATATGTATATATTTGAGAGAAATAATGTTTTTATGATGTGTGTGTATGTATACATAAGTACACACACAGACATCTAATATGAATTCTAATTGATTTTTCCAGAGGGTGAAGAACCAGACAAGATGATTTTAAAGTTCATGTGGAGGAATAAGTAATGTATAAGACTAGTCAAGGACATTTTTAAAAAGTGTTGGGGTAGGGGGTCAGAGGTCACTTGCTTTTCCAGATACTGACTGTTATAATCCTACTTTCATCAAACAATAAGGTTTTGACATAGGAATAGAAATTAGAGGAACAGAACAACGGAGTCTGGAAATAGATCGTATTTATACACAAACACATACACACACATTTGTTGTGAGAAGTGTGAGTTGCCAGAACCTTATGTGAAAGTGGTAATATCTTAAAAATATACAAGCCCTCTGACCCAGCACTCCCTCTTCTGGCAACTATCCTGCAGACATCACACTCTAGTGCTTTTCAGTTGTCTGTGGACAAGAATGCTTAACAAAAATCAGGAGACAACTTGAATGTCCATAAGTAGGGGAGTAATTGACCAAATTATGGGATTTGCCACTCCATTAGGATATACAATTAAATTAGGATATTATTCAACTAAAAAGAATTTCTTGACCAGAAGCAAATGTCCGTAATATGTTGTTAAATGAAAAAAAGGTTACATGATAATTTGTATAATATAAAATTAACTATTTTAGTTTGTTTCAAGAAATGAAAAATTGTACATATATACCTGAGCTCATGGGTGGAAGGATAGATTTCAGGGCATTAGCAGTGGCTCCCTGAGAGTGCTGGAAGGAGCAATGAAGGGGCAAAAACTAAAACAATGATGTATCTTGATGCATGTTATTTTGCTTGTTATATAGTGAGCATGCATTTCATGAGTTAAAAAATAACAAAATTTTAATAATAAGAAAATGGATATATTTCTGATTTCTGGTAGTGACAAAATCCAGAACCATTTCTATTATGTTTGAGTAGACATCTTAGGGATATCTGAGTCCCATTGCCAAGTTCTGGCAAAAAGGGGGACAACATAGGTGGTGAATGAAAATATTTCTGTTACTCAGTAATTTTCTGTGGCACATCACCTGGCAGTCCTATTAATGAGTGGTGCCTTAAACTTAAGGCAGGTGGTTATTGAAAAAGAGAAAAACAGGCATTACTCACAATTAGATCATATATCTTAGTGTGCAGGTACGGGAATCTTGGAGATTAAAGAGAAAAAAGATGAATTTTCATTTTTACTTAGAGCCTTCTAAAAAAACATTTGTTTTTAACTGAATTTATTTAGAAGACACCATAACTGGATTTAGAATGTGAATGGAAATAGCCTTCTCAGTGTTGTATATATAAAAGGAATGGTGTTTAAAGGGAAGGTCATATATCATGTACTTTATTAGTTGCCCTAAGAGAAGTCTTTGTTACTATTAAAATATAGACTAGTCATTTGGAATGACATTTTTGGACTGCGTTTTTCTAGTACAATGGCTTCTCTTACTATGGTTAATAAAATACATTGTTTTGGCACATATATACAATGGAATATTACTCAGCCATAAAAAGAAACGAAATTGAATTATTTGTAGTGAGGTGGATGGACCTAGAGTCTGTCATACATGGTGAAGTAAGTCAGAAAGAGAGAAACAAATACCGTATGCTAACACATATATATGGAATCTTAAAAAAAAAAATGGTTCTGATCAACCTAGGGGCAGGACAGGAATAAAGACGCAGACGTAGAGAATGGACTTGAGAACCCAGGGAGGGGGAAGGGTAAGCTGGGACGAAGTGAGAGAGTGGCATGGACATATATACACTAGCAAATGTAAAATAGATAGCTAGTGGGAAGCAGCCACATAGCACAGGGAGATCAGCTCGGTGCTTTGTGACCATCTAGAGGGGTGGGATAGGGAGGGGTGGGAGGGAGACGCAAGAGGGAGGAGATATGGGGATATATGTATATGCATAGCTGATTCACTTTGTCATACAGCGAAAACTAACACACCATTGTAAAGCAATTATACTCCAATAAAGAAGCTTAAAAAAATTAAAAAATAAAATACATTGTTGTAAATTGTTGATACCTTTATTATGTTAAAAGCCTGAAAAACTTGACTTTTAAAATGATACAAGATACTTTGTGCTGCCTGTTTTTAAGAACACTGTCATATCTGAAATGTTAAATGTTTTTCATTTCCAAGATTCAGTCTGGTCCACTAAAAACCTCTAGTGTATCTGAGGCAATGAAAGAATCTAAACAGCCTGCTTCACAACTCCAAAAACAAAAGGGAGACACTTCAGCTTCAACGACAGGTACCTATATTTAGAATCATTCTTTTAAAATTATAGGTAAATGAATTGTTTTAATGTATTTGTACCCATGGTCAAGAGGGGGGCCCGTCCCCATGAAGGACTCTTCCCTCACCTTGGGAGGGAGTATTCTCACCTGTCATCTTGGCTCTCCTTTTAAGGGTTGAGTGGGATATGAAATTGGGCTTTATTGTGAACAGCTACTAAGTAATGGTAACAAGAATTGTCTTGCCTTCAGCACACTTATTTTTCTGTTTCTTTTTCCTTTTCTCTGACTCCTAGCTTTCCCTCTCTTTAGATTTTAAGATTTGTTCTCTTTCCACACCTCTTTTTTCTGCCTGTTCACCAGCTCTTTCTTCTCTCTTCTTTCTTAGTGATGAAGTGTCTTGATCTAGTTTTGATCTGCAGATTTTTTCCCCTTGATGATTGTAATCCCACACTAATTTATAGCAGTGCCTAGTCCTAACCTGGTCTGCATGCATTTGAATTTATTATGTTTCTCCTTTCACTTCTGTCCTTGATTAAATCACCTGACTTTCACTCAGTAAATACTGAGTATCTACTGTGTGCCAAGTGCTGGGTGTCTTTTAGGCACTGGGGTTATAGCAGTGAACAAAACAGTAAAAACAAACACACAAATGCTGTGAAGATTCCTTAGTGGGATGAGGGGAGGGAAGTCGCATATAAACATACAAGTAAATTATGTATAGGATGTCATACAGTGATAAGTGTGGGAGGGAATATTGCAATTTTGAATGGAGTGGGTAAGAAAAGTTTCCTCTGGAAGGTGTCATTTGGGCAGAGACTAGAAAGAGATGAGGGAGTCAGTCATGTAAAGGGCTGGTGGGGAAGAGCATCCAGGCAGGATTAGCTAGTGCAAAGGCTTGGCGTATTCTAGCAAGGAGCAAATGAAACCGGGGTAGAGTAAGAGGAGAATAATAGCAATAGTAGAGAGGGAGCAGAAAGCCTATAGTGGCAGTCTTTGGAGGCCATCATAAGAGTTTTGTTTTCTAGTCTGAATAAGATGGGAAGTTGTTGGGAGGATTATGAGCCGGGGTTGATAGCTGACTTTTTTTTTTTTTTTTTGATAGCTGACTTTTAATAAGATTACTGGCTATTGTGGAGAATAGATAAAGGAACCACGGACAGAGCAAGGAGACCAGTTAATGGGCCTTGTGATAATCCAACTTTAACTCTTAAATGGGACCTTCAGTTTATTTAAAATTTTTTTTCTCCATTTTGTTGCTCCCCACCCCACCATCTATTCCACCTTCAGAATTACTCATTTCTCTTCCATCAACACTTTTATTTATAATTTATAAGCTCTTGATTTTTCAACCTTCTTTTCTTTAAAAATATGTCTATGAAGTAATTTTTTTAACCGAGTCCTGTCCTTTACTCACTCACCATCTAAACTGTGAACTTGTCTTCTTTGTGTTTAAAATTGCCATCCTGTTCTTGCCCACACCTCTTTCACCTCTGCCACTCTTCGGAGCAATTAAAAAATAGTTTTTGGTTACTTTCTTTTATCTACCTTCTTCATTACAGGCTCTTTTCTCATTTGTTGTTATTTTTCCATGTTATGTAAATCTTATGTCCCCTTCTCATGTCAAGATTTAGTACCATTTAGTACTGTTATTAGAAGGCTTGCCTGAGAATAATGGTTAAAATGCAGGTGGATGCTGACCAGACTGTCTTCTCTTGTGCTTTCCCAGCCATTGCTCATTGTGTGGGGGTTTGTGCAGTGGACAGCGCCCCTGACTGTGTGTTTGAGTAGTGGCAGCACATGTGTTTGTGTCTTTAAGGAGTCAGATGTGAAGTGGGAGGTAGTAGTAGTGGATTCCTATGTGTTTCTCTGTTAACCCAGGAAACTGTAAATACCGTGTGTAACATGTATTTATAGCACCGACAGAGGCAGCTCAAATTATTTCTGCGGCAGGTGACACACTGTCCGTCCCAGCGCCTTTGGTTCAGCATGAGGAATCTACAGAAACTGATCACCCTGAAACTGGTGAAGGAAAACCCAAGCCTGCAACTTCAGGTAGTTAAATTATCTGTATTTGTGGTTATGTAAATGATATGCTCATCAGAACTATGCAATGTCTAGGCATTCCCTAAATTTCAAAGTCTGAATAAATCTTTGAAAACAAGGGGTTTAAGAGCTGACCCTTTATTTATTTATTTATTTTTAACATCTTTATTGGGGTATAATTGCTTTACAATGGTGAGTTAGTTTCTGCTTTATAACAAAGTGAATCAGTTATACATATACATATGTTCCCATATCTCTTCCCTCTTGCGTCTCCCTCCCTCCCACCTTCCCTATCCCACCCCTCCAGGCGGTCACAAAGCACCGAGCTGATATCCCTGTGCTATGCGGCTGCTTCCCACTAGCTATCTACCTTACGTTTGGTAGTGTATATATGTCCATGCCTCTCTCTCGCCCTGTCACAGCTCACCCTTCCCCCTCCCCATATCCTCAAGTCCGTTCTCCAGTAGGTCTGTGTCTTTATTTCTGTCTTACCCCTAGGTTCTTCATGACATTTTTTTTTCCTTAAATTCCATATATATGTGTTAGCATACGGTATTTGTCTTTCTCTTTCTGACTTACTTGACTCCGTATGACAGACTCTAGGTCCATCCACCTCACTACAAATAACTCAATTACACTTCTTTTTATGGCTGAGTAATATTCCATTGTATATACGTGCCACATCTTCTTTATCCATTCATCCGATGATGGGCGCTTAGGTTGTCTCCATCTCCGGGCTATCGTAAATAGAGCTGCAATGAACATTTTGGTACATGACGCTTTTTGAATTATGGTTTTCTCAGGGTATATGCCCAGTAGTGGGATTGCTGAGAGCTGACCCTTTATTTCTTCATGTTGGAATCATCGAGTGATGATGTGGTTTTAGAATCTTTATCACAAAAATGCCCTCAAGTTGATACATCTGGCAAGCACAAATAATGGTGTTTTTATGTCCCCATTAGCTGTTGAAATTCTGTGCTGAAATTTGATTGCCTTTCATTTAGTTTTACTGCAAGAGGAAGCATCCTCAACTTCTGTAAGGGAGCGGCCACCTGAAGAAGTTGCAGCTCGGCTTGCGCAACAGGAGAAGCAAGAACAAGTTAAGATTGAGTGTATGTAAACCTGACGCTTCTTAAGTACTTGGGTCATCTCTCTCGGTTGCTCTCTTCTTTAGCTGTCACACAAGTTTCTCATCCATCAGCTCTTTGTGGTTTCTTTAGTGGTGTTGCTCTGTTCACCATCTTTATTTCATCATTTGTGTTCTTGCCATCTTAAACTTTTACCCAGGTGACAAGGGCTATTCTAATACACATAAGTTCAAGTGATTCACGTACTTTGTCCTTTTGTTTTTATCATGGTTAGTGCTGAAGATTCTTTATACTCTGTGGAACACAAATTATTTATGTTTTGGCCACTTGCCTAAGAGTCTTCTAACTGTTACACTCATGCATTTATTTGTGCAGGTTGGAATGGCTCCTACTCTGGTTTATTACCTGGCCTCTGGACTCAGCCTGGCCGCCCCCTTATCTGACATCATTGGGGGATGGAATGTTCCACACATTGCTAGTTTCCACCTAACCGAAGCATATTCCTTTTTAAGTTTCAATTTTACATTAGGTTTTTTGATGGCTTAAAGAAAGATGTTAGTGGGACTTCCTGGCGGTCCAGTGGTTAGGACTCTGCACCAAGGGCCCAGGTGTGATCCCTGGTCGGGGAACTAAGAGCCCGCCTGCCACAGGGCCAAATAAAACACAGATATTAGTTACCTAAAAATGTATTTTCCTGTCTTAAACGAGGTACCTGGAACATAATTTATTGTACTGTGCTATAATATATTGATGTCCCTGGAGGTAGTGTGCATGTAGCTTTTTGCTGGACCAAGAGATGTTAGTTTTAAATTCTTAGGACAGCTGTTTATAGTTTTTCAGTTTTTTTGTTTTTTGTCTCCATCACATTTTTCTGTTTGTTTTTTTTTTGTCTTGAGTGGTTCTTGTTTTCCTTCAACTTGCTGGCTCTGTCCTACTCCTAGGAGGCAAGTTTGTTAGAATTGTGTACAGAGTAGAAGGGCCAGAATGAGCACAGATGTAGGGCATTCGTTTGATTACTTGGATTTGGTTTTTGGTCTTAGCTGTGTGGGTTTATTTTGGGGCGCTTTATTCTGTTCCATTGATCCATATGTCTCTTTTTCTTTCAGTACCACACTGTTTTGATTACTGAGCTTTGTAGTGTCGCCTGAAGTCTGGGAGGGATATCTTTCCAACTTTGTTCTTTTTCCTCAGGATTGTTTTGGCAATTCTGGGTCTTTTCTGGTTCCATATAAATTTTAGGATTATTTGTTGTAGTTCTGTGAATAATGTCATGGGTATTTTGGTAGGGATTGCATTAAATCTGTAGATTGCTTTGAGTACTGTGGACATTTTAACAATATTAATTCTTCCAGTCTAAGAACATGGGATATCTTTCCATTTCTTAGAATCATCTTCAGTTTCCTTTATCAGTGTATCGGTTTTTCACCTCCTTGGTTAGGTTTAGTTGTAGGTATTTTATTTTATTTTTTGGTGTGACTTTAAGTGGGAATTGTTTCTTTACTTTCTCTCTGATGTTTCATTGTTAGTGTAAAGAAATGCAACAGATTTCTTTATATTAATCTTGTATCCTGTCACCTTGCTGAATTCATTTATCAGTTCTACTAGTTTTTGTGTGGAATCTTTAGGGTTTTCTATATAGAGTGTCATGTCATCTGCATATAATGACAATTTTACCTCTTCCCTTCCAATTTGGATCCTTTTTATTTCTTTTTCTTGTCTGATTCCTGTGGCTAGGACTATCCAGTACTATGTTGAATAGAAGTGGTGAGAGTGGGCATCCTTGTCTTGTTCCACAATTTAGTGGGAAGGCTTTCAGCTTTTCACTGTTGAGTATTATATTGGCTGTGGGTTTGCCATAAATGGCTTTTATTACTATGTTCTCCCACATTGGTGAGAGTTTTTATCATGAAGGGGTGTCGAATTTTATCAAATGCTTTTTCTGCATCTATCGAGATGATCATGTGGTTTTTGTCGCTGTGGTGTATCACAGTGATAGATTTGCATATGTTGAACCATCCTTGTGACCCTGGAATGAATCCAACTTGATCATGGTATATGATCCTTTTTATATGTTGTTGTATTCAGTTTGGTAATATTTTGTTGACGATTTTGACATCTCCATTCATCAAAGATATTGGCCTGTAATTTCCCTTTTTTTTTTGTAGTGTATTTGTCTGGTTTTGGTATCAGGGTGATATTGGCTTATAGATTGACCTTGGGAGTGTTCCCTCCTCTTCAGTCTTTTGGAAGAATTTGAGAAGGATAGGTATAAGTTCTTTGTATATTGTTGTAGAATTCCCCATTGAAGCCATCTGATCCTGGATTTTTGTTTGCAGGGAATTTTTTTAAAGTATAGATTCTATTTCACTTCTAGTGATTGGTCTGTACAAATTATGTTTCTTCTTGATTCAGTTTTGGCAGGCTGTATGTTTCTAGAAACTTGTCCATTTCTTCAAGGTTGTCCACTTTGTTGGCATATAACTGTTCATAGTATTTTCTTCTTAATGATTTCTTTTGTATTTCTGTGGTATTAGATGTTATTTCTCCTCTTTCATTTCTTATTTTGTTTATTTGGGTCCTCTCTTCTTCTTGGTGAGCCTGGATAGAGGTTTGTCGATTTTGTTTACACTTTTAAAAAACCAGCTCCTGCTTTGATTTTTTTTCTATTTTTTTAATCTCTGTGTTATTTATTTCATCTCTAATCTTTATTATATCCTTCCTCCTGCTGAATTTAGGTTTTGTTCTTCTTTTTCTAATTCTTTTAGGTGGTAGGTTAGGTTATTTATTTGAGTTTTATTTATTTGTTTTAGAGGAAGGCCTTTATTGCTATGAATGTCCCTCTTAGGACTGCTTTTGTTGCCTCCCATAGATTTTTGTATGGTTGTGTTTTCATTGTTGTTTGTCTCGAGGTATTTTTTGATTTCTCTTTGATTTCCTTGTTGACCTATTATTGGTTTTTTAGTAGCATGTTGTTTAGTCCCTATGTAATAGGTTTTTCCTCGTTTTTCTTTCTGTGGTTGATTTCTAGTTTCATGCCTTTATGGTCGGAAAAGATGCTTGAAATAATTACTATCTTTAATTACTTATCCTCAATTTCTTGGGCTTGTTTTGTGTCCTAGTATGTCGTCTGTCCTAGAGAATGTTCCATGCACGCTTGAAAAAAATGTGTGTTCTGGTTTTTTGGATGTAGTGTCGCTGTAGATAGCAATTAAGTCTAACTGTTTTATTGTGTCATTTGGGATCTCTTTTGCCTTGTTGATGTTTTGTCTGAAAGACCTGTTGATGTCAGTCTCCTACTATTAATGTATTCCCATCAGTTTCTCCCTTTATGTCTGTTAGTATTTGTTTTATGTGTTTAGATGCTCCTATATTGAGTGCACATAAGTTAATGAGTGTAATATCCTCTTCTTGTATGGATCATTTTATCATTATATAGTGTCCATCTTTGTCTTTCTTTGTCTTTCTCCATGGCCTTTATTTTAAAATGTATTTTTTCTGGTCTGAGTATTGCTGCCCCTGCTTTTTTATTGCTTGCATTTGCATGAAATATCTTTTTCCATCCTCTCACTTTCAGTCTGTGTGTGTCTTTCACCCTAATGTGGGTCTTTTGTAGGCAGCATATTGTAGGTTCTTGTTTTATTATCTAATCTGCCACTCTGTGTCTTTTGATTGGAGCATTTAGTCTATTGACATTTAAGGTAATTATTGATAGGCATGTATTTTTTGCCATTTAAAGTCTTGTTATCCAGTTAATGTCTTCTTTGTTCCTTTCTTCTTCTTTTTGTTCTTCCTTTTGGGGTTTGATGGTTTTCATTTGTATTATGCTTGAATTCCTTTCTTTTCGGTTTTTGTGAATCTGTAGCGTGTTTTGATTTGTGGTTACCCTTGTTTTCAAGTGTGTTAACCCGTTGCTATATCTGCTTGCTTTAGACTGGTAGTCATATAAGCTCAAACACATTGTAAAAGATCTACATTTTCTTATTCCCCTCCTCCACATTTTGTGATTTTGATGTCCTATTTTATATCTTCATGTTTATCCTTTTGCTGTTCACTGTAGTTATAATCGCTTTCACAAAATTTTTCTGATTGTTTCTTAAACTGTATGCTGGCTTATTTAAGTGATCTTCAATCTTTTTGTATATTTGCCTTTCCTATTGCGATTTTCCCTTTCACACAGAAAACCCAAAACATGTTTTATTTTGAAAAAATTCAGATATACATAAAAGTAAAAATAGTGTAATGAACCCACATAGATTCACCATCTGGATTCAGTAATTATTAATATTTTATCATACTTTTAAGTGAAATTTTGATTCACTAAATCTGTATTTTGTTTGTTTTGAGGGGGAAATGCAGTGTAGGACTCAACAGGTGAAGAGGGAAAGATTAAAGTCATTTGGCAGCAGGGATCTAGTTTTTAACTTTTTTTTTTTTTTTTTAACTTCAGCACTAGCCAAGAGCTTAGAAGATGCTCTGAGCCAGACTGCTTGCATTACTCAGCAGGCTATTGTGGCTCAGAATGCTGCGGTCCAGGCTGTCACTGCCCACGCCAACATACTGAAAACAGCCATGGACGATTCTGAGGTGGGCCAAAGAACGTTAGACACGATTTCTTCCTTCTAAGTTGGGCTTTCTCTCACTAAGTGAAAACGAACTAGAATGGTTGTCTTTTTAGAAAAACAAACAAAAATGAAAAAAAAATTTCAGGTGTTCTTTTTAATGAATTTTATAAATGGTGCTTTATCTCACAACGGTGATATGATATAAGAATTAGTTCAGATGTGCTTTCATATCTTAATAGTGCTTGAATGTATTTGTTGTTTGCCTATTTTCTTTTGCTTTAAAATCGCCAGCCATTTTTTAAAATAAACTTTTTTGTGTGAGATACTTTTAGATTGACACACAGTTAAAAGAATAATACAGAGATCCCAGGTACCCCAAAACACCAGCTACTTTAAATGCTTATATGTTGATTATTTAACTTACATTGGACACTTCACAGAATAAAGTAATTACACTAATTAAAATGTAATACTGGGACTTGGGGCTTCCCTGGTGGCGCAGTAGTTAAGAACCCGCCTGCTAGTGCAGGAGACCCGGGTTCAAGCCCTGGTCCGGGAAGATCCCACATGCCATGGAGCAACTAAGCCCATGCGCAACAACTACTGAGCCTGCACTCTAGAGCCCGTGAGCCACAACTACTGAGCCCATGTGCCACAACTACTGAAACCCATCTGCCTAGAGCCCGTGCTCCCAGCGAAAGAATCCACCACAGCGAGAAGCCCGCATACCACAACAAAGAGTAGCCCCCACTTGCTGCAACTAGAGAAAGACTGTGCACAGCAGCGAAGGCCCAGTACAGCCAAAAATAAATAGATAAATATATTTAAAAAAATGTAATACTGGGACTCAATAAATTTCCTTTATAGTTACATTCAGTTATTCAGTATATAAAAATGTATCTTGACACCAAGTCATTTAAAGAATAAAATGAAATAGAGAACCTATAAATCTCAGGAATCAGGATCATGCATGATCCGTAAAGTTACTTTGCCACCATGACTGTGGTTTTTAAAAAATTTAAATACACTTCAGATTGCTTTAGTTGTATGTACGTGCATCACAAAGGAGTTAAATTAGAGCTCTGATGCAAACAGTCAAGAAACTACAACCTTTGAAAAATTAAAAGAAAATTCTGTTTTGTTCAAAGTCCACGAGAAAAATTTAAATCTTAGTCAGAGTTCAGTCAGGAAAGTAGAAACCACACAGGAAATATTTACTATGCTGGTTATACACATGTATGGAGAAGGCTGGAAGTTGCATGATATCAGGAAGTTGAGTTCAAACCCAAGTAGGTTCTTTCAGAAGGACAGTGATTAGAAGCTTTAGATGTCCATGATACTGCTTTGGTGGAGGTCTGCATAAGAGGGTATTTCCTCTTCCTACTGAACACATAACGTAGTGCATGTGGATTAGACAGTATGAGATCGTTTACAATAAAGATGTTACAACTAAAGGATACTTTATAGCAGCACAGTTAACCAGATTAGGGAATATTAGCTGGTGTTAACAAAGTAATCAGAAAAACGTATTGAACACAAGTTTTGAAGTGTTAAAAATTGATCCCAACTCTGTTTCTTGTAGTAAAAGAAGCTGTAGGTGCACATGGGCTTGTTCTATAATATATACTGAGTTAATTTCTCAAAGCATTGTTTGTAAACAGTTGGACCAGGCTTGATCGTAGGGGAATCCGATGTCTGTTTTACAGGACAGCTTATCCTTGGACCTCTATAAACAGGAATACCTTTAACAGAGGGAGACACATTTTGGCCCCCAGATATGTCATTGACATTTACATGATTCATGAGTCTGTTTGGGTTAGTTATGAAGAGTTATCTTAATACAATACCAGGGTCTTATAACAGCATATGATAAAGTCTTGGAAAATTTTTTATACAGGATACTGATATGGCCCAAACCAGCAACATTTTTTGATGTATTTTATTTTGCAAGATGGCTAAAGTGGCAGTTCACTGAGTCTTCAACTAGATTATCCACACCATGAAATTAATTGGTTTTGTCACTTTGCAACAATCTATGTAGAACATAAAAATTAGAAAAGTGAGATACAAAGATAGAAAAGAAGTACCAAGTATTTCTTCTAAAAGCAGGGGTTCTTAATCTAGAGTTGGGTCTGTGGATAGAATTCAGGGGCTCGCTGAACTTGGATGTAAAACATCTTTATTTTCCCTAGCCTCAAAAGCTTTTCTTCAGTTACGAATAGTGACAACAAAAGCAGTAGTGTTAGTATAGTAGTATCCATAACTTTATTACCAAGAGAAAGCATAGGTATTTTCATATTACGTTATGGTACTTGCAGATCTCTTGAAATATCATTTATGCCCATCACTACTTCTGGATTAGGGTATTTATTAGTTCTACTACTAGATCTTGGTTTCTATTTCATAAAATTTAAAAAATGTATATTTTATGACCATATTTCAATGTAATTGGGCTTCTCTGCAATCTAATAGTTTCATTTTAAGCATTTAAAAATGTTACCCCGAGAGGCTTCCTCAGACTGCCACAGTGGTCCGGTGGCAGGGTTAATCCTGCCTTAAGGAACTTGGTTGTTTAAACTTTCCATTGATAATGGATGTACCTTTAAAATTGAGATCACACTAGATGTCAGTAGGAACATAATGTGGAGAATTGCTTGTGAATGACCCAAACCAGAGGCATTACTTTTGCTGAGCCCTATTCCCCTTAAAGTAGCAGGCTTAGGGCTGCAGAGGCAAAACCACTTCTGTTTCTAACAAGGGAAGATACGGGTTGGGCATCCAAGACCCAGGACACCACACTGAGATTGCACTCATGTTTTAGGTGTGCAGCAGCCCCTGTAGTGGCTCTCTTTGGGCGACTTGAAATATAATTATTGAACCAATTCAGTCGTGTTTTTCTTTGATAAAAAATATTTCATTCTTCGGTAATTTAGTATGTTCCTATTCCTCTCTAAGGTCCTAGCGTAGTATATAGTTACCTGTCAGTATCTGCAGGGGATTGGTTTCAGGACCCACCACGGATTCCAAAATTCACGGGTGCTCAAGTCCTGTAGTTGGCCCTCCTGCATCTGTGGATTCAGCCAACTGCAGATTGTGTCGTACTGTGTTGAAAGAAATCTTTGTATAAGCGGACCCATGCAGTTTAAACCTGTGTTGTTAAAAGGTCAACTGTACTTTGAAGAGAAGCCATAAGGTGGTTTTTGCTTCATATCTACACATAATATACTACTTTAAACTATATGTACTTGGCAAAAGAAAAGGGAGGGGAAAATGTCATTTAAAATAGTTAATAACTAATTTTAAAAATAGTTTTAAAGAGTTGAAACAGTTCCAAATAGCATTCTGCTCATTGTTTATATGATGCAAAGTGAGAGGGGGATGCAAGCTGGACTCGCCTACGCCACGCCTTCAGTGACCGGCTTTCTTGTGCCTCTCTTGTGTGAGCATCTTGCTGCACTGTGATTATAGTGTTAGAGGTGGTTTTTGGTTTTGGTATGATGTATCCCCTAAGTATTAGCCAACTCTGCTCAGTTGAAGAAGTGGCAGTCAGTTCCAGTGCTGGAGCAAAACATGTTAGACCTGCCTAAGGAATTTGCAAGGGAGATATATATATAAAGATAAAATTCACATTCTGTAGAAGTCAGGTCAGGGTGGAGTGGGGTTCTTGACAGTAGTTGATTTTCTCCTTAAAAATTATGGAGGGTCATTCTTTAGGGTAATGTTTTTGAAGGAGTAAGGACCCTACAAATGGGTAAACTTTCTACTTATTCTTACTGTGATTTCAGTAGACCTGCAAATAAGAAAAGTTTAAGCACCGGTGCTTCATTGAAGAATGATTTAATCAACAAACAATTCATGACAAGTTATTGTTCTTACTAATCTTTTCTGCTTCATATCTCCTTTTGAGACTCTGATAAAAAAATATCATGTCTCCTTAGAGAATGCTTGTGCGCTGGAGCACAGTCTTTTACAGTTTTGGTGTGGGTGGTTGACGGGAGACGGTTCATGGATTTCTTTGAGCCTGTCCGTGAACATTAGATTAAGAGTTCCTCTTCCGGAGAAATAGTGTATATAACTTTTTACCTTTGACTTTTATGTCACTGCTTTCTGCATTTAGTCATGTTATTGTGACAGTAATAGCAGTTATTCGTGTTTACATAATTAAAACTTTTTGTTTAGATTGCAGGTGACAAGAAGTCAGCTCAGTGGCGCACAGTGGAGGGTGCATTGAAGGAACGCAGAAAGGCAGTAGATGAGGCTGCCGATGCCCTTCTCAAAGCCAAGTAATTACTCATGGACTGTAACAAGTAATTAGGGCCTCCTGGTGGCTTTCTTTGTACTGTCTGCATAGGAAGAGGAGGCAGAGAAACCCTTCCCTCCCCTCTCCGCCTGTACTGTATTGGTGATAGTAGCACGGAAGCTTAAAAGGGAGAGAGGGAATAAAATATTGATACATAACCCAGCCAAAATAAACTTGGCAGAAGCCTATATAAAAGATCTTGTATAAAAATCAAGTTTTTCTTTGGGTTATTATTGAGGTGATATGTGTTCTACAGATTGACTGAGGCTCTGCCATCATTTCAAGATGTTTCTGGGATGTCTTGAGCAGTTTTATCAGAAATTAAAGAGTATGTCACAGTCTCTTTGCCTTAACTACCAAAGTAGTTAGCGTATAATGAGTCTAGTTTTATGCCACTTGACCTTTCCTGGAAGTTGGCTAAAACTAGGATCAAGCAAGCAAACCAGGTACAAGATCAACCTCTGACAATGGGAACCTACATTTGAATAAAGGGCTCTCATCAACATGATGGAATTATTATTGGGTGGGCCAAGAAGTGCCTTCGGTTTTTTAAGTAAAAATGAAAAACATATTTTTCATTTTCTCGAAGAACTTTATTGAACAGTGTTTTCACCCTTTTGTTCCACTGCCTTCCTGCCATTTTTCAGGCAACTTCATAATTCCATCTTCCCGAAACTTTTTATCTTCTTGAGCAAAGAGCTGTTCCAGGTGCCTTTTACAGTCTTCCCGGGAATTGAAATTTTTTCCATTAAAAGAATTATGTAGGGCTTCCCTGGTGACGCAGTGGTTGAGAGTCCACCTGCCGATGCAGGGGACATGGGTTCGTGCCCCGGTCCGGGAAGATCCCACATGCCGCGGAGCGGCTGGGTCCGTGAGCCATGGCCGCTGAGCCTGTGCGTCCGGAGCCTGTGATCCGCAATGGGAGAGGCCACAACAGTGAGAAGCCCGCATACCACAAAAAAAAAAAAAAAAAAAAAAAGAATTATGTAAAGACCAAAATAAATGAAAATCCAAAGGTGCAGTCAGTGTGCGGTGAATACGGTGGATGAATCAGAACTTCCCAGCCAAGCTGTAACAGTTTTTGCCTGGGCATCAAACATGCAGTCTTGGGTTATCCTGATGGAAGATTACGCGTTTTCTTTTGACTAATTCTGGACGCTTTTCGTCGAGTGCCGCTTTCAGTTGGTCTGATTTGCAGCAGTACTTGTTGGAATTAATCGTTTGGTTTTCCGGAAGGAGCTCATAATAGAGGAGTCCCACCATAAACACATCACCTTCTTTGGATGAAGACCAGCCTTTGGTGTGGTTGGTGGTGGTGTATTTCTCTTGCCCCATGATCTCTTCCATTCCACATTATTGTACAGTATCCACTTTTCATTGCCCATTACAAATTTGTTTTAAAAATGGAATGTTTTCATTACATTTCAGTAGAGAATCGCAGGCGGAAATACGGTCAAGAAGGTTTTTTTCCGCTTAACTTACGTGGAACACAAACATCAAAGCGATTCACATGACCAGGCTGGGGCAAATGATTTTCAATGCTTGATTTGGATATTTTGAGTATGTCGGCTATCTCCCATGTGGTGTAACATAGATTGTTCTCAGTTATTGTTTCGATTTGATCGCTATCGACTTCAGCTGGTCTACCTGACCATGGACATCGTCCAGGAAGAAATCTCCAGCACGAAACTTCGCAGACCACTTTTGACACGTTCGATCAGTCACAGTGCCTTCTCCATACACTGCACAAATCTTTTTGTGCGTTTCAGTTGCTTTTTTACCTTTCTTGAAATAAAGTGTAATATGCCGAAAATGTTGCTTTTTTTCTTCAACCTTCCATATTAAAATGGCCACACAAAAAATTCACCAATTTTGATAATTCTTTTTTTTTGCGCGGGCCTCTCACTGTTGTGGCCTCTCTCGTTGCGGAGCACAGGCTCCGGACACGCAGGCCCAGCGGCCATGGCTCACGGGCCCAGCCGCTCCGTGGCATGTGGGATCCTCCCGGACCGGGGCACAAACCCGCGTCCCCTGCATCGGCAGGCGGACTCCCAACCACTGCGCCACCAGGGAAGCCCTGATAATTCTTTTTTTTAATGCGTGCTGATACGACAGCTGTCACATACAATCTAACAAAATTGTTTAAGTGCTACTAAAGCCATCTTACGGAAAAAACTGAACAAACCTTTTGGCCCACCTAATCAATATTTGTCATTCAAAATTTTGCTGTCTTAACAAAATATTTAGAGAAAGAGAAGCCTTCTAATAAAGCCAGCATATCTTTTAGGAGATTGAAGGCATTATGCTCACATCAGTAGACCATGAGTCAGGGCTCTGAGTTCTGTGTTTTGTGGTTGGGTAGACCATAGTCCATCCAGCCTGAATCGTGAGGGCTCCTGAAGACCCATCTATTTGCTTAGTGAGCTCTTAGGCCTCCTCCCTTGCCTTTGCTTTCCTCAAGCTCTCATTGGCAGGGGAGTCAACCTAATCCTTGCAAAAGCTGCCATTTATTGAGTGCTCCTGATGTAGCAGGCCCCGTGCAAGTTACTTAGCATGAATTACCTCTACTCCCTGTATAAGGGTGAGCAGCAAAGGAGAGGCCGGTCTGGGAGCTGAATCCAAGTCTCTCTGGTTCTGAAGCCTGTGTGTTTTCCTGTACACCATGCTACTCGTCCGGTTCACTCTATAAATCTAGCTTCTCACCAAGGTGTTTTCAGTTGTTGGTGAGGAAGGGTTCTCTGCCTGTTGACTGGAGAATCATTGAGTAGTTTTTTCCAAATTAAATTTTTCATAGACTTAACAAATTGTTTGTCATATTCTTTAATAAAGTTGATAAGGACTAATACTAAACCTTTGTTTTGTTTTATTGGTTTCCAGAGAAGAGTTAGAGAAGATGAAAAGTGTAATTGAAAATGCAAAGAAAGAAGAGGTTGCTGGGGCCAAATCTTATGTAACTGCTGCAGAGGGGAAACTCCACAACTTGATAGTTGATCTGGATAATGTGGTCCAAAAGGTGTGTTTCTTAGATCTTGTACAAGTGTTTTTTATTTTTAAATGTAATTGTTTTGTCAAAGGATTTTTAAGAATTCCGGAATGTAGTAAGATTCCTATCATCTTTCTCCCTTTTCCCTTGAAAAGAATATTAGTTGTAACTAATTTTAAAAACTTGCTTTGGACACAAAGTGGATTCTTCAGTATTGTTGATACTTTTTATAATAGGTAAACATTTGCTCATGGTCATTACCATTTATGGAAATTTCACAAGTCTGCATTTGTGATGTGTATGGGTAATTTCCCGTGACCCAGAGAAAGAGGGACAGGGGCACAGTGAGATGGGACAGGGCCTGTCCATGGCATCTGAATAGAATTAGAAGGAAACAAAGACAAGACTTACGTTCCTTTTTCTGAGCTTGAGATTTCTTTCTATATATTGCTTATATATTCACAACCAAATGTAAATAAATAAATGACTATGACTTAGAGTATTTTGGAATGTTTATGGTACTTTTTGTTCACTTTAACCATATACCCCTTGTATCTGTTCAGGTTAAAGCAGCTCAGTCTGAGGCTAAGGTTGTGTCTCAGTATCATGAGCTGGTAGTCCAAGCCCGGGATGACTTTAAACGAGAACTGGACAGTATTACTCCGGAAGTCTTGCCAGGGTGGAAAGGGATGAGTAAGTACAACTGAAGTGTTGGTACTTTCCCTTTTTTTTTTTTTTTTTTTTTAACAACTGATCAACTGATCTAAACTTGCTTCGGCTCCATTCTCTAGTCTAAACCCCTCTGGCATGCATATCTCATCTGAGATTTCAACATTTTATTTTCAGTCACACCTGTGACAGGTGACACACCTGGTTTAGCCATGGTGGACACAAGTTCCAGCCAGTGTAATTTGGAATCTAAGTGAGTGAAGTGACATAACCTTGACTCTGTTAGCATATTATATATATGTAAAATTATTCAAAACCTTTGTGACTTTAAAAATATTCATAATGAATTACTTAAGGCACACCTTATGACTGCTTTGTGACAACACTGTGGTTGAGAACTCACCCAGGGGTGCTGGGTGGAAAGGAAATCTGTGTGGCCTTCAACTTGCAAATAGCTCAGACTGCATGGAACTTTGATGGCTCAACAATTACACGTTGTAACTGCAGGGAATAGTCACATTTCCTTGAAGCTCTGTGAGAGTAATAAGAATCACGGAGATTACCAGGCTCAACAAAATCAAAATAGTACTTCTTAAATGCCAGCGTCTGTTAGAAACTGAACATCAGGTAGCACCTGAAGAACTGGCATTATAGACCTCTCTGGGGTGAAGGTGTCAAGGCTGCATCACAGAACCGTGGCTGGTCTAAGGAGCTCAGGTAATAAAGACAGTGCAGGAATTTTCACGGCATCATAGCCAACCAAGGAGATGTCACGGCAAGAAGTGGAGTCAAGGCTGTTATTAACTCAGATATGTAGTTAGTTTTTTTTAATGTAGTTGACTCACTTAAGAGGGAGATAGATACCAGATTCTTGTCAAAGCAAAAAATAAAAGCAGGATTTGTAAGAGAGGATTAAATGGAGAATCACACAAAGTTTAGTGTGGTAACAGTGCGTCAGTCTTATTTGAACATTGTTGGTTAAACTTGTTTGAACTGACTAGCAGCAGAGGGGACAGTGTGGACAGTGTGTCCTTGAGCAGGCCTGCTTCAGCCACATCTGTACCGTTTCCCTCACCAGAATCTTTCAAGGGTTGGGCTTCATTGAGGTTACAACTGAGACAGATGTGATTATCCCACAGACACCCTCCTCCACAAGTCATTCTACCACGTTACCTTTTTTTAATCCTTCTGAAATACTTACTCACCGGTTTTTGTTTGTTGTGTGTGTATCTCTGTCCGTTGGATGTAAGCTCCTTGGCTTAAACCTGACGTTGGTAGATAGCAGGGAGTCTAGGTTGGCTGCAGTAAATTAAATAAGGTTGAAAGGGCAGGTCAGGCTTTGCCTATGGAGAGTTAGTTATGAGTGCCATCCCTAGAAATTTGCATTCTCTCATCTAAAATACTTGTCTTTGGTCTTCCCAGTAGGCTAAATCCTACTAATTTTTCCATGCCAGCCTGTGAAGTTTTTAGCTTAAAAAGTTTGGGGACCTGGGTCGGGGGGAATTCGTTGGTGGTCCTGTGGTTAGGACTCCGTGTTTTCACTGCCGAGGACTCCCTGTTTTCACAGGCAGGTTCCATCCCTGGTCGGGGAACTAAGATCCTGCAAGCTGCGTGGTGCGGCCAAGATAAAAAAAAAAATAAAATAAAAAAATTTTTTTTTCTGGCTGATTAGAAAAATGCCCATTGTAAAGCATGAAAACATTAAGGCAGGTGTTCTCAGCTCAGGGCATTTTTGCCCCCAGAGAATATTTGGCAATGTCTGGAGACAGACTGGTCACATTGGGGGGTTCTGCTGTCATGTAGGGTAGAGGACAGAGGTGCTGCTCAGCACCCTACGGTGCACAGAACAGCCCCTCCAACTAACTGTCTGGCCCAGAAAGTCAGGAGTACCAAGGTTGAAAACCCAGCATGAAAGAAACGCATCATATAGAAAGGGAAAATCTTCTGCAGTGTAATCTTTGGATTATTTTTTAGAGGGAGGAAGGCAACCTCCATTTAATTTCTTATTTTTTAAATAGATTGAAAGGTACAAATGGCACCTGCTGAAGTTTTTCCCTTCCAGCCATGCCTACAGCTGCAGAGTTTTCCTGCCAGTGCTACTGACTGCTTGTGTCCCTCTGGAGATAATGACTTATTCCATGATTACCTCAGCCCTCAACATATGTTCTCGCTTCTGAAATCTGAACTCTTTTAAGACCTATACTAAGCTCATTAGTACTGATTTGTGTTACCAGTTATTTTTCTCTTATTAGTCTTATTTCCCTAAGTTATAAGTATCCTGGTGATACTCATCTGTCTAGTACTTTTTCTCTTTTCTCCATAGCTGAGCACAGTGGCAAACATAACAATATTTAGCTAACATTGTTGAGCATTATTTTATTTCTAGCACTGTGTTCTGAGTGCTTCACATGTAGTTAACTTTTTTAAAGTTCATAACAGTCCTTTGAGGTGAGTTTTATTATTATGCCCGTTTTATAGATGAGAAAACTGAGACACAGAGGGCTTAAGTAGTTTGTCCACGTTTGGGGCTAGGGCCAGGATCTCATTCTTACCTACTAGCCTCACTGTTCTCTGGCTGATTGATTCGTATTGGCAGCACAGGACCCCCTTTTGAGCTTTTGAGAAGAGGGATGATGTGATTATCATAAGTAGGAAAATTCATTTTTATGAGCTTGAGGGTGAGTTTGACGTAGGGAGGGATGCTTCAGGGTAAGGAAGCTATTCAAAGCTGCTGGAGTAATCTGAGGGCGAAGTGATATGGGTCACCCAGTGTGTATGCCAAGGGCACTGAAAATGAGGAATAGGAAAGAGACTTAGAAGTGATCATTCACCAATTGTTTTGTTTTGTTTTTGGCTGCCCCGGTGCGTCTTGTGGGATCTTAGCTCCCCAACCAGGGATCGAATCCAGGCCCCTGTCAGTGAAAGCGCTGAGTCCTAACCACTGGACTGCCAGGGAATTCCCAGCAACTGGTCTGTTGAACCATAACTTGTATCTAGTGAAGTTGGCAGTGTATATACTCCCGATCCAACAGTTCAGTTCCTAGGTATGAGCTCAGGAAGACTCACACAGGTGCTCAGGAAGATTCACTAAAATGTTTATAGCAGCACTGTTTGTAAGAGCAGAAAAATCAAAGACAGTTAAATACCACACATATGGCAGTGCAGATGAACGACCCAGAGGAAAAGCAAAAAGTTGCAGAAGAATATGTAAAATAGGATACCGCTTACATGAAGCTTAAGAACATGTAAAATGAAACTATATATTGTTTAAGGATGCATGCGTATGTGAAGTATAACAAAATGAGTGATAAACACCATATTCAGATAGCGGATACCACTGTGGGAGGAGGGAGGAGGAGCCACTAGGAGGTGTGCGCATGGGTGTTGCCAGGAAGAGAGAATGAGGTGCAATTTGTAGGTTGTCAGTATTCCCGAGGGACATTTCCTTTATTGCTAGTAGACTAGTATATGTAGCCATACTTGCGTGCCACGTTGACACTGACCTATTATCTCTTAACCTTGTCCATCTTTTGCCGGTTTTTCCTGCAGCATTGGGACAGATCCCTGTGTCTTTGGTTGAATACCAGATTAAGTAGTTGAACTTTTAGAGCCATTTTGGATGAAAAATACTTGTCTTTGAACTTGTTGAATCCAAGGGTCATACCCAGGATATTAAGAAGCTTATTCTGAGAGGCAGGAGACTGGCTGCGGGTCCTCTCCTGTCAGGGCTTCACGCAGTGGTACTTGTGATCGTGGCGGGGAGCGTCATCCGAACTCTTCAGAATGTTATTTTTTTTTCCTTTCCGCCACGTCAGGCAGTCATAGTTCTTAGTTTAATTTGCACCCATTAAGCACAAATTTAATGTGAGTTCACTGTTTTCAAATTTCCAAAGAAGAAAAATTAATTTCTTAAGTATTTGCAATGTTAGGAGCGGCGTGGTATTGAGAACACAGTCAGGACTGTGCCTTCGTGAAATAGTCTATGAACTAATGCAAATGGGATAAACAAGAATTGTAGTTTCCATGTAAAAACTAACCAAGTTGATTGCTTTACAAAAGTAGTTAGAGATGAGTCCCCAGAAACCAAGACTACTTTAATATCATTGACTCTCTTATTTTCTGAAATGTTAGAATTTACCTTGATTTATATAATGTCTTCTGATCCTTTAAAAAATTTTTAGGAAATAGACTCATCATTTTACTTTTCAGTACCAAAATATGCTATTTCTACTACTAGCTTCTGGTTCCTTCTTGCTTTCTTTTGGATATTCCTATTTAATGATTAATAACTGAAACATGTACTTACTTTTTTTCAAACTTATTCTTTTTCTTTGTAGGTATTTCTGACCTAGGTGAGTAATTATGTGTATTTTATGTTTAAAGGCTTCTGTTTTGAGTCTTAAAAGACTCAAGTCTTTTTGTTTTGCCTATGATTCTTATACTAAACCGTCTAAATTAATCTAAAGTAGAATTATGTTGCATGTGATAAATCTGATTTGTATATTTTTGTCATCCATGTGCTCTCAGGAACAAAAATGTTTTCACTATGTGATTGGAAACCTGTAGATATGATATATATATATCTTTATAAAAGATATATAAGATATATATCTTTTATAAAAGATATATATATCTATATAAATATATATATTTAAGTTTTTATTTTGTAAAATGTGAAACATTAAAAAGTAATAAAACTATAATGAACCCCTGTTTACCCATCACCCAACTTTAGCAGTTACCAACACATGGCTGGTTTTGTCTCATTTATTCCCCCAACTTAAGTTGAAGCAGGTCCCAAACATTATATTCTTCAGGTTGTAAAAACTTTCAGTATGTTTTTTAAAAAATATGATGACCATACCATTGTCCCAGTCAACAATAATTCCTTAATGTCATCAAAGATATCTCTTAAGTGTTCAAATATCCCTAATCACCTTATAGAATGAGTGTTTTTAGTTGTTTTGTTCAAATCAGTATCCAGAGGAGCTACACATGGTGAATTTGGTCAATAAATCTCTCATCCTCACTTCGTTTTTTGCTTTTCAATCTACGTATCGTGGAATTGAGTTGTTTATCATAGTATTTCCCACATTCTTTATTTTGCTGTTAGAGCCATAATTCCTAACCTGTGGTAATATATCAGAACACTTCTGGAGTGTGAGATTGGGGAAAGAAAAAAAAAAAAACATCAGAATCAGAATCCTTGGGTATGATTATTTTTAAAAGCTCTACCAGTGATTCTGATGGACAGCTCTGGCTGCAGATCCCTGTCCTGGATCATATTATCTGTGTAAGAAAAAGTAGAAAACTCTTATTAGGGAAAAGTCTGAGAGAACTTGGATGTGATTCACGTTTTAGCAGAAAATGTAGAAGTGAGTACGTTTGTAAGCTTTGTATTTAATTGTAAGCTTTGTCCTTAGAGGCAGAATTATGGTGAGTTCTAAAGCCAATGTATAACCAGTTCACACTGGAAGTACTGCTCATTTGGGTTCCTGGAAAAAAACTGATTCTATACTTGGAGGCCTCCCTGAATTATTTTGCTTGGGATTGAAAATGCTTAGTTGCTGGCCATGAGCTGTGAATTTCTGATTACATGGCAGCCTCTACATCTCTTTTTAAATGTCAGCTCCTTCCTCTTGGCTTTTCTTCCTAGCTGTTTAAGTTACAATCAGTTGAGACAAGTTACCTTGTAGATGTATGCTTTTGGTGAAATCATTAACATTTTCATGTGGTTTTGTTTAGCTGACAGGCTGTCCCCCGACGACCTAAACTCCCTGATTGCTCACGCGCATCGCCGCATCGACCAGCTGAACAGAGCGCTGGCCGAACAGAAAGCCACGGAGAAGCAGCACATTGCCTTGGCCTTGGAGAAACAGAAGCTGGAGGAAAAGCGGGCGTTTGACTCTGCAGTGGCAAAAGCATTAGAACATCATAGAAGTGAGATACAGGCTGAACAGGACAGAAAGGTAAAGAAATGAGCAAAACTGCCTAATGTTTAAAGTGAATCTAACTTGTTTGCTTCTAGAGGTAATACCAGCAGTCGCTGACTTTAAAATACTAGCTGTAAGTCAGGCCAACCCCCCTCTTGAATGGAACTTTGGCCCTTGTTCTAGTCAGAACTTCTAGGGAAGGATTGGTCTAGCAGAGAGCCTTTACGTTGAGCTGATGCAGGAGTGTCAGAAAGTAACGAGCTGCTGTCATCCAGGATTATCTAGCTTGCCTTTTCCCAGCGGAGCCTCTGTCCCCTTAAGCAGTGCTGAGTCTGTTGGATTCCGAGTATATTTTTCTCCTCAAGGGTTGTTTTTTGTTTCTTTGTTTGTTTATTTGGGGTTTCTTTGGCTGCAACACATGGCCTGCAGGATCTAGTTCCCTGACCAGGAATTGAACCCGTGCCGCCTACAGTGGAAGTGCTGAGCCCCAACCGCCGGACCCCTCTGTGCAAGCGTTTCTAAGGGTTAGTGGTGAAGCATGGATGAAATAGCTGTAGTCTTCTGTCTGAGCACATCATGTATTAAATGGGTGTCGACAGGCTGATTTGGGAACCTGACTACTCATCGTACCGTCGCATTTTCTCAGCTGCACAGTTGGCCGTTCCCTCCTCCTTTTTAAAAAAAATTAATTAATTTATTTATTTTTGGTTGCGCTGGGTCTTCGTTGCGGTGCGCGGGCTTCTCATTGCGGCGGCTTCTCTTGTTGCGGAGCACGGGCTCTAGGCAGGCAGGCTCAGTAGTTGTGGCGCACGGGCGTAGTTCTCTGCGGCATGTGGGATCTTCCCGGACCAGGGATTGAACCCATGTCCCCTGCACTGGCAGGCAGATTCCTAACCACTGCGCCACCAGGGAAGTCCACTTCCTCCTCCTTGAAGCTCTTTCTTCCCTAGGCTGCCAGACCCCACACTTGCTGGCCTTTCCCCCTGCCTTGCTGACGCTCCTTGGCTTCCTTTGCTCAGCCTTCAAATAGCGGCGTGCACTGGCATTGTTCTGAAACCCTTTATCCATCTAAGCTGCCTCCAGGTGCTCTTTGCTAGTCCTGTGGCCTTGAAGTTCAAATACCGTCTATTACTGACACTTATATTGCTGGCTCTGACCTCTGCCTTGGCTTCAAGGGCTGTCCAGCAGCTGACTTGATATCTTCAGCTGGATTTTCAGTAGTCATTTCAAACTCAACATGTTCAAAACAAATTTCTTGATTCTCTCCAAACTGTCTCCCAGCCCCTCAGCTGCTTCTCTCTAAATAAACCTCCATCCACTCATTGATCAAACTAGAAATCATGCTCAGTTGTTCCTCCATCAGTTTTTGCATCCAGACCATTGACAGAGTCTACCAGCTCTGCATTCAGAATAAATCCCTAAACGCTCCGCTTTTCTCTCCTTCAGTCACCACCACCTTAGTTCAGAGTATCGTCTTAACAGGGCCCCTGTTTGCATACCCATCTTTCTATGTCTATTTACACGGGCAAGTGGTCCTTAGAAAATGTATTCTCCTCAGACACTATGCTGCTGAAAATCCTCCACTGACTGCCGACTGTATTTAATATAAAGTCCAAATTCTTAACTGATACCAGAGAAGCCCCTTGATCTCATTCCTGTTGCTGTGAGCCAGGCTTCCCTTACTTCCCTATTTCCCTAGTGTACCAGGTACCTTGGGCTTTCTTGCTGTTGTGTTGGTGCCTTGACTACATCTTTTGCCCTGGGGTAGCCCCGTCCTGTTCCCTTCAATGTAAAGTAGAGTCTCTGTATTACTTTCTCTCATATTGCCCTATTTATTTTCTTAAAAACAAGTACCACAGTCTGAGATGTCCGTTTTGCCTGTCACTGATTCCTCTCTTGAAATGTATACTGCAAAAGAGCAAGGAGTTTGTCTGCCTTGAGCACCATCGCATCCAAGCTTACAGTAGGCACTGCCTGGCACAGGGCTGGCACTGCATAAATATTTATGCACTGACCGAATGGATTCATTTATTAACTGTATTGTTTCTGAGAAAAAGGAAGTTATGATTTCCAGGTAATTAGTATTAAATAATTGGTAATATGACCCACGGCTAATTGTTAGGCCAGACATTGTAGGCTTTTCATAGTTTTGGCTTGATTTGGCCTGTGTTGAGTCTGAATTCATACTAAAATAAGCAGTTTCAGAGGCGCTTTCTTTGTTGAGAGAAACTGTGTTCGGTAACTGTCAGACATTTGTTACTTTTCTTAACAGTTCTGCATGGTAGGCGTTATTATTCACAGACAAGAAAATGGAGACTTCGAAGATGAATAATCTCCCTAAGGTCACACAGATGGTTGCGGTGAAGCTGTGTTTGATCCCAAGTCTTTGTAGTTATTTCTGTGGTCTCGGATTTCTTGATTCTCAGGGGAGTATGTGATGCAGGAAATGACAGTGTTTGCTTTGTACAGGAGGCAGCCTGGTGATATGGAAGAAACTCAAGTCTGGGGGTTAGAGAGACCCCTGTTTGAAATCTGATTTCGCCACAGCCATGCGACATTGTTTGAGTCACCTTCCAACATTCAACTTTCTGATTCATACGAGAATTTGAAATAAGAATGTGTTCCCATGCACGGCTCATCGTAAGGGGTTCTGGACGTGGAAGCTGCCATCATCGTGGTTACTGGTCTTTCTCTTTTGCTAAAAGCGTATGTGGAGAATTGAGAATTCCTCATCACTGTGCTTGGCTTCACAGGTGGAGGAAGTCAGAGATGCCATGGAGAATGAAATGAGGACCCAGCTTCGCCGCCAGGCTGCTGCCCACACCGATCACTTACGAGATGTCCTTAGGGTCCAAGAACAGGAACTGAAATACGAGTTTGAGCAGGTGAGGACCTGTCGTAAAGCATCATCTCCCCGTCGACCTCCTTTTTTCCCTTTACACTATAACAGTCTCTGCTTTCCTTCTAATGTGCTCCATGTCATTTAGTCTGAGAGTGTGGAAGAATGGGGAAAGATTTCTAGTGGTGCCTCCTTGCTGGAGGGGGACTTTTGTATATTTCACATCTGCTCCTTTTTACATAAAGGTGTACCTATGTGTTACTGATCAGATGTGTTTTGTATTTATGTCCTAGTCATTTGGAGCCTTTAAGCTTTAAGGAGGGCTGGTACAGGGGGTTTCAGGAAAGCAGGTAATAATACTTGACACATGTATTGCCTGCTTTATCTCCACAAACTCTTGTGGATTATGTGGTAGTTCTGAGATTTTTATATTTGAGGAAACATCCCGGAGAGGTTAAGTTTGGAAACCACAGCAAACCATCAGGATACCTTTAATCATAATTAGTTTCTACTCAGCAAGTCATTTATAATATATTAACTTATCATTTTGTCTCACAAGAAGGGAATGAAATTTTCCAAGTAAGGAAATCTTCCAGAAAATTGAAACTTATACCAATATGAAAAGGTATATTACTTTGAATTCTCTTTGATGAGTATTTTGAGAAAAATGAACTCTTAAAGTGGAAGATATTGAATACAATTTAATGTCTGGGTGGCCACACAGTTACTGTATTTTCTAAAGTTGTCATTTTCTCATTTTAATAGACTTCTTTCTTCCCCTCCTGGTCCTCTTCCTCTAATATTAGGCTCCACCAGTAAATTTGTAGAAGATGAAACATCACATATGCTTTAGGAAATTTTTGAAACCTTACACATAATGTAGGAGTTTCATGACACCTGTTTTGAGATTAGTTAAAGGCCCTCTTTACTTTTGGAGGCTGCAGTTACTGGAAGACTTAGTGGCCCGATAAGTGACATGCACTGAGGTAGCATCACTTTCTCTGTGCACTGTTTACCATTTCAGGACCTGTCTGAGAAACTCGCTGAACAAGAATTACAGTTTCGTCGGCTCAGTCAGGAGCAAGTTGACAACTATACTCTGGATATAAACACTGCCTATGCCAGACTGAGAGGAATCGAGCAGGCTGTTCAGAGTAAGCACGTGGACCTCTTACAGCTAATTTCATTAGCCCTACTTCTCAGGGTAAATTCTTGCTATGAGGATAATGGTATACATGCATTGACATTAGGCAATAAAGATGCCAAAGTCCCTCTAATAAATTTTATTCATTTCATAGAAAATTAGCCCCAGATTTGGTAAGTTTGTAGTATAGAGAGTTGTGAGAAGAAATTTAAAAGGATCTAAAAATTAAACCTAAGTAACTTGAAGTTTTACTCCTTATGACCGGCATGAGATCACCATTTACAAGGCAGTTTACCCAACACACTTTGGTGGTGTCTCACGTGCCCTGAGTGGAGAAAAAGGTCAGTGTGCTGCATGTTCGCCCTCCAGGCTCTGCTGTTGGAGGGTTACCTGGAGGTGGTGACTTGCTTGTTCCACCCACCAAATGGATGGTAGTTATGCTGAGGCCTCCATGTGCCACACCGGAAGGGAAATGTCCTGACAGTGAGGATTTTATTAAGAAAATGGGTTTCTGTGGGATGTGATGGAATCTTTTTTGTCAGATAAGCATAGCAATAAGCTAAGTACTCGTGAAGTTTCAAGATCCAGTAGTCCGTTCCTTTGTAGAAAGTAAAGTTTCTGATGGCCTTAATGTAAGTCTTGGCTTAATTTAAATATCACATTTCTTTCTCAAACATTTCTAAAGATAAATGTATCTGAATTAGATACCCTGCATTCTCCTAGATGTCACAGGAAGAAAGAAGGGAGACTCATCTGTGCACATCCACCCTCTCAGCTTTCTCCACGGCTACAGTAAAAACAAGTCCTCAGCAGATTATGTCGTGCCTTGTTGCCTCATGTGAAGAGGCCAGCTAGGAAAGAACGCACCATAAATAAGTGGTGGGATGGGCTTGGAAGAGGCTCTCTCCAGCCCCGTCTTCCACTGCTGTGGAAGGTGTACCAGTTCTCTCTGTGTATGAGGACATAGTCAGGTGGAGAAAAAAGTCTGTCTTTGCCTTTTTTTTTTTTTTTTTTTTTTTTAATAGGTCACGCAGTTGCTGAAGAGGAGGCCAGAAAAGCCCACCAGCTCTGGCTCTCGGTGGAGGCATTAAAGTACCGCATGAAGACGGCATCTGCAGACCTGCCCACTGTTCCCCTGGGTAGCGCAGTGGAGGCCATCAGAGTCAGCTGTTCCGATAGTGAATTTGCCCAGGCCCTAAGCGCAGCCCTCCCTCCAGAGTCCCTGACCCGTGGGGTGTACAGTGAAGAGACCCTTAGAGTCCGTTTCTATGCCATCCAAAAACTGGCCCACAGGGTAGCCATGATCGATGAGACCAGGAATAGCTTATACCAGTACTTCCTCTCCTACTTACAGTCCCTGCTGCTGTTCCCACCTAAGCAGCTGAAGCCACCGGCAGAGCTCTGCCCCGAGGATACAGACACATTTAAGTTACTGTCATACGCCTCCTATTGCATTGAGCATGGTGACCTGGAGCTGGCAGCAAAGTTTGTCAACCAGCTGAAAGGGGAGTCCAGACGAGTGGCACAGGACTGGCTGAGGGAGGCCCGAGTGACCCTAGAGACTAAGCAGATAGTGGAGGTCCTGACAGCGTACGCCAGGGCCGTAGGCATAGGAACCACTCAAGTGCAGCAGGAGTGAGTCTAGGAAGAGTCTTGTAAAGTCACACTTCACGTCAAAGGAAACTGGCAGTAATACATGAAGGGTTTGCTTGCAACAAGGTCTCAGAACTGCCTAGAGATGAGCAGGTGACAGGTACTGTTCTAAATGTTAACACCTGTTGCATTTATATTATTCCTTCCTGCTGTCATGTCAGTCAACTCCAGGAGCACTTTATTTGCAACTTGGGTAACATTTTCTGTTTCTCAGGTTTTACTGATCAGGCTTGTGAGCCAATCAAAATAATGTTTGTGGTCACTGTACTGTTGGTTTTGCCCTTGGAGCAAACTGAATAAAACAGAAATGGAAAACTGAGCAGCTCATCCCTTTGCAAAAAGCATCATTTCTAGTTTGTTGTGTATATGGAAAATCTCCTTGAGAAGCAGAAGTAGCAGAAGTAGCAACTCCTGGGCGCTCAGAGTTGCCAGGCTGTGAACCGGGTTTCAGAAGCCCTAGGCCTGTTCTTGGCTTTGAAGGTCCTAGTGAACTGATTCCTGCTGGTGAAACTCAAGAGGGATGTAAATATAAGCCAAAATGCCAATACATTTATAATTGGAGATATGTCATTCCAGTGATTCAAAGGCACTAGAAATAGTCTGTATCCCAAACTTCGATTGCTACCACAGGGAAAAATAATATTTTATACTGGGATCCAGTACACCCGCACGCACCCTTATATGAATGTATACACGAAACGGTTTCTGGAGCCATTGCTTCTCCTTTCTACTTGCGATGTACTGTGTTCTGGCCTGTGGCACTAGAGAGATGTTGGTGTCTTCTCTACCCACAAATTAATTCCACGGCCCTCAGAGAAGTTCATGGCTCCCGGTTCTGGAACACTGGTAGTTGACCTTGCTCCTTTCTGGTATGTGGACCGTGAATCTCCCCGCTGAAGTGGGGCTGGTGAGCCTGGAGTCTGAAAGGGGTCCAACAGTTTTGTGGTATATCTGCGCTGGATGCTGTAAAACCCAGAGAGCTTGCTTACGTAGTTCACGTCTCCGAAGATGAGAGCCGTTGCCATGGTGGGTAAACATTAGCCGGCGTTTCACCTTTCATGTTTTACTTCATGAAGTTACCGCCAACATATTTTTTCAAAATCATGATTTTTTGTTGAGGGTTTTTTTTTATATATATAAATTTATTTATCGTATTTTATTTTTGGCTGCGTTGGGTCTTCGTCGCGGTGCACGGGCTTCTCATTGCAGTGGCTTCTCTTGTTGCGGAGCATGGGCTCTAGGCGCGTGGGCTTCAGTAGTTGTGGCTCACAGGCTCTAGAGCGCAGGCTCAGTAGTTGTGGCTCACGGGCTCTAGAGCGCAGGCTCAGTAGCTGTGGCGCACGGGCTTAGTTGCTCCACGGCATGTGGGATCTTCCCGGACCAGGGCTCGAACCCACGTCCCCTGCACTGGCAGGCGGATTCTTAACCACTGCGCCACCAGGGAAGTCCTTTTTGTTGAGGTTTATGTGTTCATAAACAGATTATTGAAGAGGCATTTTTATCTGAGCAGCATATCTGGAAATCATGAAAAAGGGTTGTCTGTGTATTTTCTGCAGGCCTATCCCGGCTCCTGATTGTTACATTCAGGTCTGCATGGCGCCTGACGTGGTCCTTTGATTTGGGGGACCCAGTGGTTCGTTTGGCGTTATTAACGGTACTTATGTTCCTCCTAAGTGGATTCTTAATTCAGCACATCTAGTTTCTCTGACTGGAACACACACTTTGTGTGATGTCCTTAATCTCTGCAGGTGGAGGTACTCTCGGTACCTGTGGGCCATTAAGCTTTGACTAGAAGATAATGAGGCTGTTCTAAATTAAGCCTTTCTTCCCTTTGGAATAGCATGAAATTGTAGAATGCATTAACTTGCAAAGCTGACTAACTTATTTGTCATGTTAGAAGCGTTCATAATTTTTATTTTACTCAGGAAATGTGTAAAACATTACAGATTAGAAGGAAGTAAATTTCTCTAGGAGCCCAGGAGTAACTTCCTTCGGATGTGATTATCTGAGCTCACAGGAAGCAAGCAATACTGAGCGGTTTATTTCAGCTCTCTAAATCAAATAACAAAAGCCACTGGCTTTCAATTTTAGTATTCCTTTAGCAAACCTCCCCAACCCTCACTGCATATTGAGAAACCAGATGATGTTGAAAGGGGACTCTGCTTGTCCAGACCCTGATTTTTCTTCCTCATGCCCAGTAAGATTCACATCCTCCTGAGCTATCACTCAGCAACCCCTTAGGTGAAAAGGGCCTTCACTTGGGCCTAAAGAGCCTTTACGTGGGTTCTCAGTTCTACCTTCAAAGGAGGTGGAATCATTAAAACTCTGATATTTGCCTTAATGTTGTTTAAAGTTTCTAAATCAGCAAAGCAAGTAAATGTAAACTTAGGCAGTCTCTTTTTTTAAGGCACGGTACTTCTGTGTTCCTTAGTATTGACTTAAACCCTCTGCTTTCTTAACAGGTTCTGCATAAAAGCAGTCTCCAAGTCCCAAATTAGTTGTCCCACCACTTTTAAAGTAATTTGAACTCAGTGCAGAAGAAAAGATAATTTAACATAAACAGGAAATAAAAAGTGATTACATTTCAGGCAAATCACTCATCAGGTCCAGTGGGCACCATTTACCTGAAGCAGGGCTCGGCTCAGCTCCCCTGGTTTCCTCCCTGCGGATGCATTCAGGGGCTGGGGGATCTGAGAAAGCAGAGGGAGCACTGAGGAGGAGGGGCTTTGCCTGGGCACGCCACCCTTTTCCACAGGGGGTGGTGCCACGGTTTCACTGGTTGGTCCAGGTTAGCTGTACAGACGCTGCCCTGGGGTCTCAGGAAGAAAGAGGAGGGGCTCTGCAGGGACTGTGGGGCACCAGCCAGCAAAGGCGCTGCTGTTGTGGGAAAAGATGGCGCTGGTATCGGCAAAGCTTAGGTTTTCCTGGGGATGAGTTCTATTGTGACCTTCACTTCTCTTGGACGTTCTCAGTTTTCAAGAGTAAAGTCTTGCTGAGCTCTGTAAACTTGGGTTTGATCTCCAGTGTTCCTTCTAAAATCTTCTATAAAGTCCACAGCTATGCAGGTCGGCTAGACAACTTTTTTTTTTAATAAATTTATTTTACTTATTGATTTTTGGCTGCGTTGGGTCTTTGTTGTTGCGCGCGGGCTTTCTCTAGTTGCGGCGAGCGGGGGCTACTCTCCTTGTGGCGCACGGGCTTCTCATTGCGGTGTCTTCTTGTTGTGGAACGTGGGCTCAAGGCGCATGGGCTTCAGTAGTTGTGGCTCACGGGGCTCAGTACTTGTGGCACACGGGCTGAGTTGCTCCGAAGCATGTAGGATCTTCCCGGACCAGGGCTCGAACCCATGTCCCCTGTATTGGCAGGCAGATTCTTAACCACTGTGCCACGAGGGAAGTCCAAGGACAATATCTTGATGTTGAAGGTGATCATATGGGTGATGGTTACTTTGTCCAGGAAAGGCCCTAGACAACATTCCTTTAGAGGTTAGGCTCCTTCCTGGGCCAGGCTGGAGACTCCTTCACCTCCACTTTGTGTACCTTACATTTGCTCACTCCATGTCCTAGCACACTGCCTTAATCAACCGAATAAAGTATGCCCATTTCTCGGGTAAACTGCCACTCTACCACTGAGATCTAATTAAATGATTCTGTAAACCTTGCCCTGCCCATCCACACTCCTGGTGACTGCCATCTTACAGCACGTCCTTTTACCAGCAGTAAAATAACTTACATCGCCATCAGGTACACTCATACGTGTTTATCAATATGCATATGTCTGTGGTGCTGTAAGAATGTCACACAACGTGAGCGTATGCAACGCACTTCATCTTCTAATCCATCTCATTCGAATATTCTAGCCATCATCTGCCAAAACCGCTTCCAACCTGCAGTTTGAAAGACGGAAGACGGTCCATTTTATTAAGGGCGCTCATGCTCCGTTGGACCAAACCAAATTGATGATGATAGGTCATTAACTTTGGCATAGAAAAACAGAACACCTTATACTATTAGAGGCTAAAGAGAGAATGGAGACCAGTCCTACAGGCCTTCCTTAATTTTTTTCTGAAAAGCTGGAAGCAGTTATTTTGCCCAGAATAGGAATCTGCAGTGTCTGTAGCACAGAGTTAAGACCACATGGCCACAACATCACCCACTTGGAAAGTCCACTACAAATTCATGTGCCATCAGCCCAGATGGACCTTTCCCCCATCAACGCCATAGCTGCAAAGCACGATGCTGAGGACTGTTCTCTGGCTGGATTCCCCGGCAATGCAAGTGTTCTGCATCTGTAAGGATTGCACTGAATGCATACTCGGCCCAGAAGAATCAGCCATTTCCAGGTGCTGATGAACCAGAGGGAAAGGGAGGGGTCAAGTTTACAGAAGCTTCCAGGCAGCCAAGTTCTCTTTGCAGGTTTTAAGGCAAGATCAGAGGCTAATCTGCCCTACCTATCCCTTTTGCTCATTTGCTATGTCAAGGGGCTACTGGGGCGATGCACATGAATACTTAAGTAGCTAGTTGCTGTCATTTCCCCTGCCCTCTGTCTCTCACTTAGATGTCTTAAATTCTGGTGATCTAGGAGAAAACATGAGTCAATACTTAGGTTTCTGAGGATGTATGACTGGGTCCTGGCCAGAGGATAGCCAAATGGAGATGGGGACAGGCACATGTCACAGACACATGTACAATACAGTAGCCCATAAATGGCAACCCCGGCAGGGTAAGGATGAAGTTGCTCATCCGAGGAGAACTCCTGGGATGCCTGGGTAAATCTGGCAATCAGATTATGAGCTAAGCAGCCTGCGCTAGAAACCCTTGTGAAGCTCCTGCAAGCCTCACAAGTTCCTGTTTGCTTCCCATACCACTTGCAAGTCATGGGAGAGGCTGGAGTAGAGGTTCTTGACCTACTCGATTACCAGCAATACACAATTATGTCAAGAAGATACTTCAATCCTCTTGTCGTCACATACATTTAGGCCACTTTAAGTACAGCACAACTGAAGGTGCCAGCACTCACACAGAGAGAAAGGGGGAGATGAAACTCTCTCGTGCAAGCCCCAAGCCTAGTGGGAGGCTATGGGCTGTTTTATAAAAATAATGGAAATGCATACATACATACCTCAGTTACAGTATTTATTTCCAGTCTTCATCGTCCCAGCTGTGCAGCCTGAACTCCTGACGTCGTTTAATCAGTTCTAAGGTTAATAATTTCCCACATATAAATATCCCTGAACGTGGCTACTACTGACCCAGTATCAACTGTGATGTAATTGAACAAAAACTTCCTTTAGACGCTTTCTGAGTTGGAGGAAGTGTCAGGTCATAGCATCAGCCAACAAAGGCTACAGTCCCCAATGGGGGAGGGGCAAACCACACCGACATCAGCTGACAAACACTGCAGTTGTGCGGAGCTTAACATCACAACGTGTGTCCAAAGAAATGAAAATGGTAGTGCCCCTTCTGTTCACGTGGTAACCCTGGCATGGATGGTTTAGTTCAGGAATTAAACGTAAACAAGTAAGCGTTGTTATCAAGATTCACCAAATCTGTATTCTCTTGTTTTCTTCACATTACAATTAAATACTAACATCTCAGTTCTCAAGTGTAATCACAACAGCCATGCTAGGCCACAGTAGCTCCTGATTCGACTTTTATTTGCCTTCACCGACGTCGCTTTCGCTGTCACTGTCACTGCTGCTGTCACTGTCGCTGTCACTGGTCAATGCAGTTAGATCTCCCAGGGCTTCCCTGTAAGAAAAATAAATGGGAGGGTTACACTGCAACTCAGGCTCGGGGCTGGGGGACTCTGCAGCTGCACTAAAGCAACAAAGGAAAAGGTTCCAACCAGCAAATAAACCTATAGGCCTCCCTGACCTTTATGACAAACGAAAAATTTCGTTAAACCAATACATCCTGACTTTCTGCAAGGAAAGGAAGTTCAGGGGGTAGAAAGCTACAAACATCTGAATGGGCAGACAGACAAATGGTCTGCTCCATTTTCATAACTTTCCTTGATGGTGATGATACAGGACCCACTTACTTCTGCTCCTGGCTGAGGGTGAAGTCAGCCATTAGTCTCTGGGTGAGGCTCTCACAAATAGGTAAGCTGAAGGCACCTGCCAGCTTCACTATCTCAATGGCCTGGGCAGGGCTGCCGGATGCTTTTGCACTGTCCATAAACTCATTCAGCAACTCATTCCTGTGAAAGGCAAAAATGTCAACATTCCCCAACTAAACCCCTCAAAGATTTACGTACAAAATCTAGTATCTTACAAAGATCAGTCGTAAAATCCTCAACAGTAGCTTTGCAGACAGTTACATGGAGTCTAACTTTAAAAGGCCAAATAAATAATGAACACTGGTTCATTACGCCTTCACTGAGGATCCAGCGTGCTGTCATCACTGAGCACAGGTAGAAAAAAACAGTGTTGCCTCAGGATGCCTTAGATGGTAGGAGTGACCGATCACCCACCTGCCTAACAGAAAAGTACCCAATCGCCATGGCTGAGGTATGTGAGGAAATTCCAACCCCCTTCCCCCAATAAGAGTTAAACGCATGTGGCTAATCCAGGATGTCCCCAGGCAGCCCTGTTAACTTGAACTTACCCAGGGATCTTATTATGTTTCCTGAAAAGCCCCAGCATTTTCCTGTTCAAGATGAGATAGGAAAAAGATTATGAATACTAATAGAACAGAAGGCAACCGAATGACCATAGCTTTTCTCCTGGACTCAGAGACCAAGTGTCCTCCCTGACAAGCAGAGGGGAAGCTCCTGGAGACACGTCTGTGAGCTCCACCAGCTCCCAGCCCTATCTTCCCATCAGAATCACCCCAGGTGCCTCAGCCCCCTCTTCCCAAACTTCATATATGCACATTGCATTACAAATTTCAAAGGCAAATCTGCTTTGTTGCCAGCGTTGAGAATTGCTGGGGCATATCCTCCTCCAGAGGATCACTTCAGTCCCCCCAGGGAGAGAATGTATGATATTATGTGGGCAGTGGGAAGAGAGGGACGCAAATACAATTTGATCTCTTTCCTCTTACAATCCAGTGTGAGCTCAGTGTGTCCTAAAACGACGTTATGAAGAGCAGGCTCAGATTAAGGCATCAGTCTCATGTAAGTGCTTGCCGTCATCCTGCCACACGCAGAACAAAGGACAAACACATACACTCAGCTCCCATGATCAGCTGAGGTCCGTACCCCTGCGCCAATCATCACAGCCTGATTCATAACAAGCGTGTGTTAACCTGCCCTAGTCGACAAGTCCAAGCATCAAACGTTTGTCAGCAGCTGTGTAGCCGGCTGTGTGATTCGCCACCAGTTACGATCAGAGGCAGCAAAGCCTTCAGCAGCCTTTCGTGGAGAGAGCAAACACCCACACCGTGGACTGACCATCATGTTCAAATTAAGGTCCTCTCTAGTGAACAGCCAGGCACAACAAGCCCTGTCACTGGCTCTTAACACCAACACACGGTTATATCCAAAACAATACACATCGGAACCGCCCCTAGCAAGGACTCTCACTGACTTCTCCACTTTTGGAAAAACGACTATGCATAACGTCTCTATTCACAGTTAAACACCAGAAATTAGTATGTGAGTGAAGTGCGGATGAACACACAGAACTAGAATACAGTGGCACAAACCAAAGACAGGTTCTAGTCAAGGCCAGGTTTAGTAAACTGGTAAAATGCCAGGTTCCGGAAGTCCCAGTACACAGCCCACATTTTAAGCTGGGGGGTGGGGTGGGGGGGAGAAGCATCCATGAGATGACTTGAATAAACCAAATGACCAAAACATTTTCAAAATTAAGATTCTCTAATCACTTTGTTCTACTTAAGTGAACGGAGAAGTGACTCGCCCACAAATACAGAAAACAAAAACGGAAAGAGAATGAGCCCACTGAACCACACCTTCTCTTAAACACATCATGTATACTGGTTCCTCTTCCCCAAGTTTGCTTTTTTAGTTGGTATTTGGAAATTCCTATAGAAAACACAGTACGTAGAAAACTCGTTTGTCTCCTGATAAACTCCAGAGTGTGCAGCCAAATTAGAGGAACTCTAATGACCGGGTAAAAGTTCTCTGAGATCCAAGTACAGATGCTTCCAGTGACATGTGTGGCATGTACTGTACTCACCAGGCTTCCTGGGTTCTCCCGGCCCTTAAGAAGAGGACGGCTATGTGGTTCAGAGAGCTGGCCAGCCAACTGGGAGCCGTCTGTCTGGCATCCTGGCTTTCATAAGTCGATTTGATATCTGCAGCACAGTCAGCAAACGCCACCTGCAGCTGAGACGCTCTGAGAGTCAGCAGAAATGCCCAACTGGTTTTATGAGAATTTAAGTTCGGGAGACTCCATAGGACCATTAAAATTTTTAAGCAATGCATTTTACCGTTGGAACACATCACATGTACAGCACACAGTAATACAGTATTTAAGAAAAAAAAAAAAAAAAAAAGCAAAGCACTCTGCCCTGGGGTAATAATGGGATCAGCCACATATTTCAAATCCAACTATGGGTTTTCTTTTTAGAGAGAAATTTACAAGAAGCAAGCTGCTATTAATTGTCAGGATCGAGAGGATCCATTTTCATGCTGCTTGCTTCGGGCTAGAGGAATAAGAGTGACTTTAGATGGCAGAATTCTCCACAATGATAGGTAAAACCATGGAAATGACCCTCACCGGCTGTCAGTATTAGAGGATACACTGGTTAGTATACATCTGATAACGACAGCAAAACCTGAGTGTCAACACAAGCCTACCTCTGGTGGGTGCCGATCCCTTGCCATGAGCATCAGAATCTCTTCTTTTAGGTCACGGCGAAAAGTATGACCATATTCTTTACTATCTTGAAACAAAAAAGAAAAGAGTGAGAAGTGATCACTGGCATGTAAAATCAAGACTCTCTGGCTGGCCTTTGTCCACCGTCAGCAGTCACCCATATTTTTTTGGAGGGGTGAACATACACTGCTGACATGTATTCCAGGATTCCAGAAAACTAGCAGGATGATTCATGGTAGGAAAGGACAAATGAGCAGTGAAAGCCAGCACCAGTAACGTGCTCCCAGGCAAGCGTTAACACGGCACGTGCACCACACTCCAGCAGCCACCAGCTCCACGCGGTTCTACAGCACGCGGGAATCGTCAGTAGTCCTTGTACACCATCATTAGAGCAGCCTTGTAAGGTAGGAGGGCAGGGCTATAGTCTCTGTCTCAAGGCAACTTGAGGCAGACAGAAGCTGATTCTATGACCAGTCACCTAGTGGATGAGACACAGCATTTTCTGCAGCCAGTTTACACACACCCACAGTCACGGCTGTTTCTTAGAAACCTGAGTATCACTGACTGGTTAGCTTTTTTTTTTTAAATTTATTTATTTAACTTATTTTAAAATTTTTGGCTGCGCTGGGTCTTCGTTGCTGCGTGCGGGCTTTCTCTAGCTGTGGCGAGCGGGGTCTACTCTTCCTTGCGGTGCGTGGGCTTCTCATTGCGGTGGCTTCTCTTGTCGCGGAGCATGGGCTCTAGGTGCTCGGGTGTCAGCAGTTGTGGTACGCGGGCTCTAGAGCGCAGGCTCAACAGTTGTGGCGCACAGGCTTACTTGCTCTGTGGCATGTGGGCTCTTCCCGGACCAGGGATTGAACCCATGTCCCCTGTACTGGCAGGCGGATTCTTAACCACTGTGCCACCAGAGAAGCCCCTGGTTAGCTACTGAAGCACAGTGATGCAACATGATATAGAGGAACGAACAGCACAGGCTTCGGGGGTTGATATTTTGGGTGTCCCAGGTAATTAACACTGATGTCACACAACTGCACAAAACCCAGCCTTTTCTTGTCACAAAGGAACCAATTTAGGTCTTTTCCACTACACTGTCACTCATGCAATCCAATATGTAACATGAGAAAATGACCCTGAAGTAGACCTCAACTACTGCATTCAATTTAGTCAAAAATGGAAGTTTTTGGGACTTCCCTGGTGGCACAGTGGTTAAGAATCTGCCGGCCAACGTAGGCGACACGGGTTTGAGCCCTGGTCCGGGAAAATCTCACATGCCGCGGAGCAACTAAGCCCGTGCGCCACAACTACTGAGCCTGTGCTCTAGAGCCCGCGAGCCACAACTACTGAAGCCCGCATGCCTAGAGCCCATGCTCCGCAACAAGAGAAGCCACTGCAATGAGAAGACCGCACACCGCAACGAAGAGCAGGCCCCTCTCGCTGCAACTACAGAAAGCCCGCGCACAGCAAGGAAGACCCAAACAAAGCCAAAACATAAATAAAGAGTAGTAATACATTTTTAAAAAAAAAGGAAGTTTTCTTCCCTAACAGTGTTAACATGCTTGTTAATCAAAACATAAGACAAAATGAGATGGGTCGGGACACATAAGCTGAAACTGACCTTTCCAGATCTGAGGAATCAATTCTAGCCGATTGGCCACATCTAATGCTTGGAGAAGATCTATCAGTGTTTGGGAATGTGGAAAGAATACCTGATTCAGAAAAATACAAATACATTTTTTAAGTATTACTCAGCAAAGACAACCACAAACATCTACAATGATAAATGGTAAGTAATGAATCATCTTACTGAAGGTATCAGGTCCTTATACCACTTCAAGGTGACATCAATCTGTTCCATTAGACAAAGCAAACCAAAGAACTTGGAACTGTAATGGAGGAAGCAAGCATGTTTAGTTTGAAACCCGTGCTTAATTAGGGAGTGATTAAAGTACAGCACAGTCATATGATGACGCGTTACACAGAATTTAAAGACAATACGGTACACACAATTTCAAGTTACACAGGCCAATGCTTGACCCAGGAGGTGCCGCTAACTGTGCTTTCTGGACTTCCCAGTTAACGCCTTCTAATCCTCAACCGGTCACTGATGCCACCTCCTGGTTATACTCTCAGCTCATGGTGAGGAGAGAGTGGATCTCCTATTCATTGTAAAAGCGTTCAACGTAAAGCGAGGATTTGGACCACATAGAAGAGGACCATCACACACCTATAAACAGTCTGCCTCCTTAAGTTCTGGTTTTTCTCTGCTTAAAAGCAAACCCATTTAAGGAGTCTCTTTGGGCTCCAACATGTTCATCTTCAAAAACAAATAAGGCTGCGATGAAATCTTTAGGGACCCACCCTCCTATGAATTCAAAAACATAAAATAGGAGGGTTTACAGGGAAAAGATATATGGATTTAAAGTGTTACAGGGATGTCCCTGGCAGTCTAGTGGTTAAGACTCCACGCTTCCACTGCAGGGGTTGCGGGATAGATCCCTGGTCATGGAACTAACACCCTGCACGCTGTGTGGTGAAAAAGCAAAAAACAAACAACAACAAAACCCCCCAAAGTGTCACAAATAAAAACAGCTTAAAAGATACACAGCAGACATCTCAGTCTGACGAATCAGTTTTACCACTGCTTGACTCTTCAAGTGTTCAATTAACTTACACTGTTAAGTCAGGGTCAAGCTGCCTAAAATTAGGCCGCCAACAGCCTCCCACTGGCAGAACTGACAACTGGTTGCATACAGGTGCTCCGTTAATGCAGAAGGATACATTTCCAATACACTTACTAGTAGAAATTACGCCGATGATCCGGTCCAATGAATTTCCGGTTGTCTCCAGTGTTTAAAAGGTCATGGACCTGGTAAGCAAGTTCTAGGTCTCTGAGAGATGAGCACTGAAAATTTACAAGTAGTAAATAAGCATCATTCTGCGATCCTTATCAGCCAAACAGTGGCTCATTACATAAAGAGCTCATTATATCAAGAAAATAAGTACAGTTACCTGCGGAAACATCTATGCTGATTTAACATTATTATTGGTTGACAGCAAATGAATTACAAGAAAATGGGGGGGAGGGAGGAATCAAAACAAATCACCAAGTTCTGTGAAATTTACAACAAAATAACCTTAATCTAGTAATTATACCTATATTTAGTAACTATATGAAAACACCTGGTTGCCATGCACAAAACAGCTGGAGTGCTCACTCCAGCAGCACTATACTGGCAAAAAACCCATGAAATAACTCCAAAACCCACCCACAGGAGAAGTCCTTCCCTCCTGTGAAATAACTGTACTGCTGTCAACAAACAAGATAACATGGAAATGAGTCTGGATGTGCATGTCTGAATAACCAAAGGAGAAAACCTGGAAGGACACTCACTAAAATGTAAAGCAATTGTCCTTAGGGAATAATATATATATAATAATATATATCCTTAGGGAATAATAGGATATGCTAATTCATTCTGAAACTGCTTGAAAATTTTCCTATGATTAGCATGATAAGATGAAAAACCAAACTTAAAAACCATCAATTTAAAAAGTTACCAATAGGCAAATATGAAATACTCTGAAACCCTACTTTCAAACCTTACTTTCTGAAGAAAGATATGAAAACAGAAAATGTATACAATAAACACACGGCAGGAATGTTGTGATTTTGTAGAGATTTAAGAGGAATGAAAAATTAGAACTAAAGACATGAATATAAGTGTCAGGAAGTGAAAGAATCAGGGAGAATCCCCCCACCTCCCCAATGATGAATTTAGGAGATGGATAGAAGAAAAAAGGAAAACAAAAGTTAAGCAAGAAATTGTACTTACAACCCTCATGGCTGACTGAAAAAACATATCTGAAAATCAAAGTTCACAAGAGTCTTGGTTACTATGGATAAAACGTTTTCAAGTCAGTAACATTAATAAAAATCCTGGCAACAAAACTCGTAACGTGTAAGACAAACCTAACGGCGTAAAAACTCAGGAGGGAAAGCACAGGAAGCGTACAGCTTCCAAGAATTACTAAGCTAAATTAAACCCTGTCCTCATCACAAGGCTCTAATACCCGGCAGTCAGGAAAACAGGGCTCTCTGGCAATTTCTGTACATACCGTCATCCGGGTCCTTTGGAGAAAATTTCTTTCCCATTAATTCATTCATGATGTCATAGATGATGAGGGACGATCCTTTTGAAGGGTTTTCTGCAGAACAAGAAGGCAACTGGGTTTTCTCATGAGTCCACTTCCTGTACAACCACCGGGTGTGCAGAACTAGTCCTAAGGCCGCATTTCTCCTTCCTCCACCCAAGGCATGGAGCTGGCCGGGCACATCCCTGCTCGAGCAACGAGCGCACCCTCTGCACAGAGTGCAGCTCTCCCCAAGACCTGGGACAGTTACAGGTGCTCCCAACAGAGACTCCACCCGTCCTTCATAGGCTCCTCACAAAGTCGACTTGCATTGAAACGGGAGACAGACAGACCCTCACTAAGCCTGCATACTTAGAAAGCAAACACGTTTTTGCTAATAAACATTTGCGCTCCTTTTAAATATAACCAGGATGAGAGCCAAGAAAAAGAAAACTGTAGAATTAAAATGCACCTATGACATTTCCAGTTAAACATTTCACATTATTAATCCACATCCCTTCCCTTATCCATATGCAAGTGATAATATACTTTCCATGACAGCACAGATGTACTTTTGAAGTTCCTCAAGCATGTTTTCATTTGTTAGCAATCCTAATTATTCTGTTAGTTTTATAATAACCTATTTTATATGTATCATTTCTTCATTATTTTAGGCTTTCTCCTTTGGGTAAATTCCTAGAAATTATTATTACAGGCAACCAATTTATATCCCTCAGACACACCAACACTCCTCCCCTCACAGTCCTGGGTATTACTTAGGAAGCACAAGTACCAATGACTTTAGTTAGCAACGGAACCAAAGTGATATGTGATGTTGAGGAGAAATGGAATAGGCTTTGGGGTCAGAAATAATAGTTGCAGCAAAATGACACCAAAGTTGAATAAAATTTTGGAAGACAGAATTACCATGGAAACCGTTTACCTGTCTTCAAGATAAAAGTTAACTGCCCTTACTTCCCGACAGGTGAGAATGTGAATTTTGTAAAACTAGCCCTCCAAAACAGATAATCAAGGTTTTCTGTTGTTTTCACACATAAAGTCTACCACAGGACAGAAGGACTAGAATTGTCATTTCTGAACCCAGAGGTTCTTTCTCAGGTTGGGGCAAATGGATAGGGAGTGCCTACTACCTGCCTTCCAAGCACAGGACAGGACACTGTGCATAATTCATTTCATCATTACACCGTGATGGCATCACTCAGGTAAGGTATCCAGTTCCTTCTGACACAGGTGGTAAATGGTAGAGGTGAAATTTCAACTCAGGTGTGCCTTGCTCCAAAGTCCATTCAATAGAGCACAGCTGACCTAAAACTAGGTGACAAACAGAGCCTCAAGGTTCTCCCATGAGGTTGCAAAAGAAAGTTAAGGTTACTGTGGGGCAGCACCGTCCAGCAGCTTTCTGCAAGGATGGGAATGCTCTGCACCTGCATCGCTGAACATGTAGCCAGCAGCTACAAGCGGCTACTGGGCACTAATGCCATGAAGGAATTTTTAATTTTATTTCATTTTAATTAAATAGCCATGTGTGGCTAAGTGGCTACTGTATTGGACAGCACAGCTCTGGAGAGCAAAAGGAACTCCAGACTAGTTTCTCCTGACAAAAACTGTACACCATCCTTTCTTTTCTTAAAAAAAATTATTATTTAATTATTTCTGGCTGCATTGGGTCTTCGTTGCTACACACAGGCTTTCTCTACTTGCGGCGTGCGGGTGCTACTCTTCGTTGCGGTGCGCGGGCTTCTCATTGCGGTGGCTTTTCTTGTTGCGGAGCATGGGCTCTAGGCGCATGGGTTCAGTAGTTGTAGCTCACGGGCTCTAGAGCGCAGGCTCAGTAGTTGTGGCGCATGGGCCTAGTTGCCCCGTGGCATGTGGGATCTTCCCGGACCAGGGCTTGAACCCGTGTCCCCTGCATTGGCAGGCGGGTTGTTAACCACTGTGCCACCAGGGAAGCCCCCCCATCCTTGTTAGTACATTTAATGACCTCCCTGCCCTCCAGCTCAAGTTTTACAGCACAAACAAGATGTTACTCCCCTCAAGAATAACGGTTTGCTCAGGCTGTAGACGACGTTATTTTGTGAACTGTCTAGTCTGAATTCATAAGCAGTGAAGTTAGCCTAATTTCTGCATAAATGAGTAGCGTAATGACATACATACCATGTTGGTAAAACAGCTGAATAATATAGTGATACGTTGCAAGCGAGGGTTCTATTACCAGGTACATAGAGGAAAAAAATAAAATAAGTCAAAACACAGCTATACAAAATACAGCTCACTGATGCACACTGAACTAAAAATGTATTAATGTTGGCATTTAAGTAAAAGATACATTTCTGTTCCTCTGAACAAAGACATTTGCTAACTCATATGATCAATGTAAAGATGGAAAGGTGTCAGAGATTGAATCCCTCTTAGAAAGTCCAGACACCTATTACAGCCAATGCACAATGAGTTTCATTTAAGAAAACTAAGGCATACCAAAGTGAATTGATTCCCAAAACATCCTTCAATAAAGTAATTACTGAAAAATATACAACACACTAGCACACAATTGGGTTCAAATACTTAATTATGCTAGAAAATGTCATGAGTTTAAAACCAGCCAACTGTAGGAGAACAATTCTCCCTAGAATTAAGAAATCCATAAAAAAGTACCTAAAATACTAAAAGAATGTACCTTCCTATAAACAACACAAAGATGATAAAAGAGTTCCCATCATAGTAAATACACGTAATTAAAATGTGCCAAATGGTGGAAAGGAAATTCCCAACATACTATGTAAACAGCAAGAGTTTACAGTCTCTCTTTTGCTTGTCTGGACCTGAAACCTCTGGTCAGCACTGTCTTCAGTGAGGGACACTAGGACACATCCTCACCTATTCCAATGGCTTTCATTTCCCGTAAGGTCTGTAAGGCTGGCAGTTTTCCAATTGCATGAAATCGTCGGAGACATTTCAGAATAGTATTAAAAGTCTGTAGGTTGGGTTTCACGTTCTGTGCAACCATTTGTTTCAACAGGTCCTAGTTGAATCAAAAGCAGGAAGTATTTTTTATGCCTGGTAGGTAATTTATCCAATAAACTAATGTAACATACTAAAAAAGACTTGGGCTCTCTGCCTATGTTTAAAGTAGATTAATAAATACATCCCCAATTTCAGAATTATCTAGTAACTAGCAGGACCAGTAACTCTGCCCCTTAGAGAAGCCCCTCCATCAGTTACCCTGACAGCATGTGATCAAGGTGTCCAACTGTCTTTAGCGGCCCAGTGAGTTTGAGACTGAAGCAAGAGAGCAGACTAGAATGGATTGCGTTTTTTCCTTTTTTACATGCGCAGTATGGTATAACACGGTTTCTATTCCTGTCACTTCAATCCAGTGATTTCAATCTTTTTAAAAAATTAATTTATTTTATTTTTCGCTGTATTGGGTCTTTGTTGCTGCTGTGGGCTTTCTTTAGTTTTGGAAAGCGGGGGCTACTCTTCGTTGCGGTGCACGGGCTTCTCATTGCAGTGGCTTCTCTTGTTGTGCAGCACAGGCTCTAGGCACGCAGGCTTCAGTAGTTGTGGCACGTGGACTCAGTAGTTGTGGCTCAAGGGTTCTAGAGCACAGGCTCAGTAGTTGTGGCGCACGGGCTTAGTTGCTCTGCGGCATGTGGGATCTTCCTGGACCAGGGCTCGAACCTGTGTCCCCTGCATTGGCAGGCGGATTCTTAACCATTGTGCCACCAGGGAAGCCCCTCAATTTTTGAAATCTTAGCTAATAAATTTTTTCAATAAATGTGTCTCATTTTAATGAAAAAACCATTATGAGAAATAAGTGAATAGAGCAACCCAGGTCTTCCTGGATTCGAGCTGTATGCTTGGGTCACATGTCAGATACACCTACATAAACTACAGGGTTGCTGGAAGGGTGTGAACAGGTCACCATGAGCTGAACGCCCAGCACAGTGACTGCCATGAAGATGCTCAGTGAATGCTGTCTCCAACCCACGTACTCCTAGCGAAGAATATTTTAGGCCTATTAGAAGACAAAGTGAGAGTTCCTCCTTACCAATATATTATTCCATTTTTCTTCTAATTTCTCATTCGCCACGAATGCTGTTGCTTCAATCAATGAATTGAAGGTGTGTACATCAGCTATAAAGGAAGAAAACTACTTTAACAAAATTTGGGGTTGAAGATTAAAGGCAAAGACATGCACACATGTCTACAAAACTAGAAAACTATTCTCTTCTCTGGCTCTGGACTCCTGCTTCAATCACCAATACCACAGGAAAAGATTAAGAATGAACAAATGACTGAGGTAAAATCCCGAGATTTTATAGATGCCTGAGAGAAGAAGAGGAAGGACAGAGGGAAATTCTCCAAACACACTTACCACGAAGTCTGTTGTTTAATAATTCAGTGTACAAGTTTAATGCCTGCATAGGAGCTCGGTGCTGGAAAAGGGAAAGTATGAAAATTAAGGATCACCAAATTTGTTCATTTAAGAAATATGTGTGTATCGACTGCTCTAGGGTTTGGGAACACAGTAGTAAACAGATATGGTCTCATTCTCAAGAAACGTATCCTCCGTGCAGTGGTTCTCTAATGGGGCAACGCTGCTTCACAGGAGACACTGAATAATGCTTGGAGACATTTTGGCTGTCACAGCTGGGGCGGGAAGGATGCACCACCGGCATGCAGTGGACAGGAGCGGCTCCTCAAAGCCCTTCAAGGCGCTGGACAGCTCCACAAGAGCAGATTATCTGGCCCAACGGTGAACAGTTCTGAGGTTGAGAAGTGCTGATTTAGGGGAAGATAAAGATACATAAAACAGAGTTTCCCTGGTGGCGCAGTGGTTGAGAGTCCACCTGCTGAGGCAGGGGATGCAGGTTCGTGCCCCGGTCCGGGAAGATCCCACATGCCGCGGAACAGCTGGGCCTGTGAGCCATGACCGCTGAGCCTGCGCGTCCGGAGCCCGTGCTCCGCAACAGGAGAGGCCGCAGCAGTGAGGGGCCCGCGTACCGCAAAAAAAAAAAAAAAGATATCTAAAACAAACGTTACCTTCACCATTCCTCGGATCATTGTGCAGTAGGAATGTGCGTTTTTCTCTGGCATTAGAGCAAAGATTCTCTCAGCATTGTTTTTTGCTCTAGACACAAAAAAGTAAATGTGAACCAGAGGAAACAGGAAAAACCAGTAATACCAACAACTTACCATGTTCCAGGCACCGTGCTAAGCATTTTATGTGTATAATTCCAAGTAATTCTTGCCACCCAGAGTGGAAGACATGGTTATCATCATTTTGAAAACAGGAAAAACTGAGGCTCCAAGACCTCAAGTTGTTCAAGGCTTTACAGGCTAAGTGGCAGAACCAGGACTGAAAAGGTGTAATATATACTCAAGGTATTAAACAAAAAGCAAACTGCACAGCAGGGTACATAGTGACGTTTCCCCACCCTCTTTCAATTGGATACAGTTCCCCAGAGGCAACCACAGACAAGCGGTGTCTCTAGAATCCTTTGTCCTATTCTAGCCTATCCATGTGCTGTGTTATACAAATCATGCTGTACCTTGATTCTCCCTGTTACCAACATGTCTTGGAAATCAGACAGAACCAGGATTTGGGCCAAAATGGTGCTCCACAGTCAATGCTCTTAACCACTATGAGAAATTATTAATATCTACTGAAAAAATTTTTGATTCTATCCATTTTATCACTTCAAAAAAGACTTTAGTTATTAATGGTAGCTTCCCTTTTTCAGACATCTGTATGAAATACCTTTCTTTTATTTAGATGCTTCTACTCAGTTAATTTAATTCTGAAATGTTAAATGATATTCACCTTTTGTTCGGAAGTGAATACTCCTGTTTGCTGGCCACTAGTCTGAACTTAGAACTATGCTCTAGCATGTGTATTCTAACATAATAAAAAACTGTGAATCTTCTAGAATTAGAGGTATATATTGCAAGGTAGGACTACTGATGAAACTACCAAAAGAACCATACCATGAAGGTTGCATGGAGTTAGATGGAAAAAAGAAGTCAGGTGTCAACCTTGTGCTGCTGGTTGGAGGCAAAGATCTAAAGAAAAATGGTCCAAAAACATATGAAAACCAACTGAGACATTTATACTGCACACTGAAAACAAAATGCATTTTAGAATATTCCAGGATCGTATCTTCTTCAGGGGCTGATGGGGAACATTCCACGCACTGTACGGAGCCATAACACGAAGTTCTAATCATGCTGTAACATACCTCCAAGTAACTCCAAGCTGATGACCAGCCTTCTTCTTAGGTTTCTCGTTACTTCCCTCTGTGGCCTCTTCCTGAAATGAACCATCACCAACAGATATAAAACAAAATATGACAATGGAATGCATTCTCTGAGGAAACTTCAGAAAAGCAAAGGAAATACAGATCCAATAGAAGGCAAAAAGGAAACCCAGTGTTTATTAAGAAATATTAATTTCTAAAGTGTAGAGTATGCTCACTCCTCTCTGCCCACCTACGTATGAATTTTTGAGGGGGTTGGAACCAGGGGTTTTTCCCCCTGTCCCTATCACTTTAAGGAACAACAACAAAGGGGCCTGTCCAAACATTTCTGGTCAAAGGTTTGCTGCATGTGGCAGGCAAGGTCAAAATATTTTTAAGGAGGGAACCAGGGCAAAACAATTGTTAAAATCCGTCTCCTTCTCCACATTTCTGTCCAGGCTATGTAGTATGCCACACCACACCTCAGAACAAATCTCTTCGACCCTAACACATGGCACAAGAACCTGCCTTACTCTGAGGAGGTACCACTACCAAAAGAAACTTTAAAAATCACTGCCAAAGCCATTACCAACTCTTCTGCTTGTTCACGTTGTTGAAAATTATAATTAGTTGAGGGCTCTTGGTTACCGTAGTAACATAATAAATCCAAGAGACTGTTAGTTGTTTCCAGAGATACGGTGGTTCCTGTGGGTAGGAGAAAAAAAGGGAAAGAAACCTTGAAGCATCAAAGAACTAAAGCCTATTAGATTAAAATTCTTCACTTTTTCCATGAGCTGTGGCTTCCTGGCTACATATTCAGTCTCATCCATCACCTTCTTGATGGATGAGTGTGCACTCCACATCAGCTTAAACACTTGGAGTGATACAGACAGGACACAATCCCTAACAGTGCTGTGTGACAGAAAAGATAAAACACAAGATCAAGTTTGACCCTGTGCTCATTTATTTTATGGACTCATATCCCCAGAGAAATTATCTCACAGTTCTAACTATCACCTTCAGACTGAACCCTCTGCAAATGATCGCCACGTTGTCCCCCGGGGCCAGTTCCATTTTTACAAATGCAAGCAGAACTATTCCTCTCGGGTCCAGGCCCTCACTGAAATACCTGCCTAGAAATACTTGCATGAATGCCTAATTATAGTAGCCTTTAAAAAATTATTGCTCAAAACATTATGTTCCCATCTTGACTCTTATGAAGGGGGAGAAAAGGGAACAGGAAGAAGTATGAAACATAATTTAGTGCTTTAAAAGAAAACTAACTGCATTTTTCTAAAGAAAATATACTGATAATACAAATGCCCATCAGGAAACTTAAAAGCCCAGAAAAGACAGCACGGCAGAGTGGACGGGACACTGGTGATGGAGTGTAACTTGACTGGGTCTTACCATCTCAAAGCTGTGTAACCCTAAAGATTACTTGTAATCAGTTTCCGTTATAAAATGGCGAGAAGCACACCAACTCATAAGGTGTTGTATAATTAAATGCCTAGCAAAGCGTATGGCAATTAGGGCCCTGATAATAAAATTTTGTTTCCTCTCCCAGTATGCTGCCTCATTCCATTACTCTGAATGAGTCGAGCGTTACGGGTTCGACACACTGTCTTTAGTGAACATGTGCATGTGCCTACACCACACAGTGTGTAAAACAAAGGAAGACAAGTCTTAGTACTAAGATGTTTGTCGTACTCAGCCAGCAGAGGGAAAAGCCTCCCTAAATGATAACCTGCATCAGCAATCCATTTGTACACCCGAAGCTTTAACAGGCTACACACCAAAATTCTCAGATCAAACACAGCTTTCTGCAAATGTTTCTTGTTGTGTTTAAGGCTGTATTGAGTGACTCAGTCCAGTTTCTATCTCTTGCACGTTTGGCTGATTTTTCTCCTAAATCACTGAACAGCACTCGGGATTCTAAAACTTAATGCTGCTGCCTTCCATGTTACTATAGGTACATTCTCATGACAGCTTACAAGCCCTGGCACCTAGATCTACACCCCTGGAGGTTCACCCAGATCAAATTCAGAGAGCTGCAGAATTTGACAGAAGTGACTTTTTCAAGGCCACAGTGCTAACTGGTGTCAGAACCTATCCAAACCTCTGATCCCGCAGCTTAGCGCTCTTTCCTTCTTAAATATTTCTTTTTTGTCTGCTTTATGCCTTCCAAACATACTTAAAGAATATAGGAAATGTGAATAGAGTATGTACACACCTGATGTTAAAAACAGAAGCTAAGGAAGAACGGCTATATAATTTGTCTACCTCTGATACAGCACAAGAGGACAAGATACTAACAAAGTTGCAACTCTACCCCACCCACAGTTTTAAAATGATGCTCAAGCAGAACATGACATATGACTTATTAAACTATAAAAAACACAAACATAGCCACTGAGCAGAGGAAGTAGCATAGCACTTGTAACTTATACTCATAACTTATCTGGATCACATACGTAACTGTGGCCCACTTCCAAGCCCATGTTCCCAGAGAGGCTTCAAATGAACTTAAGTCACCTGCTTGCAAGAGCTGATCGAACATGTCCACAGAAGCTTTGACTTTTCTGAGCTTGATTCGTTCCTGCAGAGCAGCCTCACTTATATCTTCAAGCTGAGGTTCAAAGTACTCAGGCATAAAACACTAGGAAAACAAGATGGCTAAAGTTATTGCAAACAGGGCAACGTCAAACGTAACTGGGGAGGACAAAATTTTGATCACCAACACACCAAAATAAAACTTCACTGCTCCGATTCATGCTTCATGCACCAGATACTATTTTTTTTAACAAGAATACCTCTGTAGGGAATATAACTTATTTCAAAAAACCTCTCCAGTCTCCAAAACAAGATTACTTAGCGATCTCCTAGCTTGGGGTGGAGAATTTAAAAGCACCCAAACATAAATATTTAATCCATATCTGAAGAATCTAATTTCCAACCAAACTTCCCAATTTCAAGGTGAACTTATTTTTCCCTTGCTAAAACCATCCTTCCTGCTTTCCTCCCAATCTTGGTTAAAAGTGCCACAGTACACCCAGTTTGCAAAGACAGAAACCTTTCATCCTTGATACTTCTTTTACTCTAAACGTTTAGTACTACCAAGGTATGTTGATTTTACCTCACTCACCAATTTACCCAAATATTTACTGAAGGCCTGCCTACTACTTGATGCCAGGCACTAAGCTAGACACTGGGGATAAACAGACGGAAGTCATTCTCTACCCTCAAGATGCTCACAATCTAACAGAAAGCAAATAGGGAATAATTATGATACAGCGTGAATGATAAATGATGTAAGAGGTCTCAGAGGTATGCGAATGCTGCCCGCCATGGGGGCAGGGGATCCACGGACGGCTTTAAGCAGAAGTGAGCTAAACACAGAAGAGTAACTGTTAAGTCAGAAACTTAACGGGGAAAGGATAGCCAACAAATGATCATTCCACTGCTGCCACTGTCTTAGTTCAGGATTCTAATATTTTTATGGACACAATCACACTGACTACCTAATTTGTCCCCAAGAGTCGCTGCTTGAGAAGCACAAGAGGGTGTGTCTGGGTGTGTGTGTGTGCGTGCTTTGGAAAGTAGGGAGATGTGAGAGGGAGCAGTTTTAGACGTAATGAGTCTGAGTTACCATTTCCACTAATAAACTCAGGAGGGCAGAGCCCATGTTTCGCTCACCACTGTATGACACGCTAAGCACAATGCCTAACACACAGCAGGCCCTGCACACTCCTCATGGCTACAGAACAGAGGTAGCTGGAAATGCAATCTGGAGTTCAAAGTAGAGATACCTAGGCCAGATATACAAGAATGCCAAATGGAGTATAAGGGTCACTGAAGCAGGAAGATTCTGGACAGAAAAAAGAGAAAGTGACTGAGCATGGAACCCTAAGAAAAAGACACCAGGGCTTAGAGTAGATAGAAAAGCTAATGAGGGAAACGAAAAAGGAACAGTCACAGAGGTAAAGATCTAAGAGTCTGGTGTCACATAAAATGGAGAGCAAATACATATAGTTTAATAAAGGTTAGTATTGTAAGCAAAGATAACCATAAACATTAAAAGACTTTTCACCCAAATACTGTAGGCATTCAAATGGCTACTTAAATATTAGCCATGAAAACTTAGTTTAAGTTACAATTACATAGTATTATCTGAAAATTCCAATTACCTCTCCTTACCGGTATATGAGGTTCAGCTATGTCTTTCTGAAAATATTTGGGATATGAATTAATAATAAACTTTGCTGCATTCTCCCCGGACTTCTTTGCCAACAAAAATGAATGCTATATAAAGAAAAACATTTAGATATAAGTTGATATAACCTGTAATTTAAACTCAAGAGATCAAAGTCACACCCTCAGCAAAAATTTTCTGCCCCCTTAAAAAAAACAGAGAATACAGTGATACACAGAATCCCAATTAGAAGTTAAACTACATAATTATTACTTATCTACCTCTGCTGAGTGTGACATAATTTCAGGTCACATCTTACATACAGCTTGAGGTATATAAAAGCAAGTGGATGGCTCTATAGTGGGAAAGAGCCCTAAGTACTAAAAACCCAAACCAAATACCCTCTCCACAGGCAATCTCTAAAACTTTTTGGTAAAAGTAGTAAAAGATTCAGAAAATCTACCAATTTATCTATCAGCATCTGTAAACTTTTCAAAAGTTTTTACAACTAAGCTAAGTTATACATGTACTCTTGTACCCAAACCAACAAAATAAAACATATTACTAGAGAAGTTTCATAAAAATACTCACAGATTCCATAGAGGATGTTGGTATGAGATACGGATCATCTTGAAATGCGTAAGGGGCAGCTGTAGCATCCTGTGGAGAAGACACAGAAGTCTCTTTAGCTAGATTTTTATTAAGAGGACCTTGCGGGTTTTGGTGATGACTAAAAACTCTGTAAAGTAAGTTTTAACTATACATGTATCACAGAAGCAGAAATATGTATGTCTGCAGACACTAATGCCTACACTGCACCCATGGCTCTGTAGAGCTGGTTGTAATTATGCACAACTTAAAGCAAACAATGGCTCAAACCCCCATGACTGCTTTTTAATTGAAGGCTGCTATCACCAGGGACAATTGCTGTTTTAAACTGAAGGTCAAGAGCTTCTGAATTAACTAGCCTGGGCACCAGCTTCCTGCACTAAGGTTTCCTGCAAATGGAGGAGAGTAGTTACTGGGCCCTCTCTGGAGGCAGGAACAGCAGCTTCTCCCGCGTCCTGTTGCCCAAGGTTCTATACTTCCAGGTAGAACCCTGAGCAAAATTAACTCTCCGGCACCACTAGAGGCTCACTTAGAACGGCCCTCAAATTACTTCTTCTGGCCTTCTCCTATCCCTTGGAGCCCCCTTCCCTGGGCCTTCTGGCAACTTTGTTCCACAGGAAAAACTCAACTTGCATCCTGAATCTCTTCTGTCCCCTTGATGCCTTGTCTTACTGACCTGGATTCTCCAGGGGAGAGCCTCCCTGCGGCTCTCACAGGAAGGACGCTCATACCTAGGGCGCGGAGGCAGTACTCTTTGGGGTCCTCGCTTCCTGATGCCTGATGCTGTATTCCCTTTATACTCATTTGAGGCTCCTTTCATCTGGTTATACCACTCTCTACCAACATGTGGTGGGTATGTAATGGCAACGCAGAGGAAGCAGTTCTAGGGCAGTTGCCCTGGACTATTACTCCCCGATTACTTGGCTCTGTCCTGTCCACCATCCTCATCGAATACCTGTTTGGGGCCCCTAGCTCTGTGACATGCTGGACTTCCCTTACTAGACTTACTCTTCCTATTTGTTTCCTACGTTTTCCTCCCTCAATGATTTCCAAGCCCTTCATGGCTTCTGAGAAACAACTTCTCTACTTTGGCCCTGTAGCTCAGATGCCTCACTCTAATTTATCCCCAACTGAACTTCCCTGACAGAGCTCCTTCTCCCTCCTATCTTCTCTATCTCAGTGAATGGTACCAAGCACTCTGCAAGCCAAGCCAAAGACCCTCTCCTACTACTTCCACTCAACTAACCTGTCACCAGCTGTGGTCAACTCGAGCTCCTTAACATCCCCTACCTACTCCACTGTCCCTTATCCCCACTGCCACTGCCTTAGTTCAGTACCTTCCTTATTCATTCATTCCATATTTACTGAGCACCTCGAATGTGCCAGGCATTATTCTAGCTACCAAGGAGACAATAAAATCTTATCCCCCATAGAGCTCACAATTTAGTAGGGAAAAAAATCTCCAGACAACAAAAATAAATAAAACATATAGTAATTTTAAAGGCAATAACTGCTATGAGAAAGAAAGAAAGGAAGGGAGGGAGGGAGGGAGGCAGGGAAAACGAACTATCAGAGAAGAGAACCATACATTTATTAATTTTTGTGTGTGTGTGTGTGTGTGTGGTACGCGGGCCTCTCACTGCTGTGGCCTCTCCCGTTGCGGAGCACAGGCTCCGGACGCGCAGGCTCAGCGGCCATGGCTCACGGGCCCAGCCGCTCCGTGGCATGTGGGATCTTCCCGGACCAGGGCATGAACCCGCATCCCCTGCATCGGCAGGCAGACTCTCAACCACTGCGCCACCAGGGAAGCCCTAATTCTTTTTTTTAATTAATTAATTTATTTTTGGCTGTGCTGGGTCTTCGTTGCTGCGCACAGGCTTTCTCTAGTTGTGGAGAGCAGGGGCTACTCTTAGTTGTGGTGCACGGGCCTCTCATTGCTGTGGCTTCTCTTGCTGCGGAGCACAGACTCTAGGCGCATGGGCTTCAGTAGTTGTGGCACATGGGCTCAGTAGTTGTGGCTTGCAGGCTCTAGAGCGCAGGCTCAGTAGTTGTGGCACACGGGCTTAGCTGCTCTACAGCATGTGGGATCTTCCCGGACCAGGGCTCGAACCCATGTCCCCTGCATTGTCAGGTGGATTCTTAACCACTGTGCCACCAGGGAAGTCCCCGAAACACACAATTTTAAATGGTGTGGTTGAGGAAGGCCTCAATGAAAAGGCTTGAAGAAATGAAGGAGGAAATTATGTGGATATCTCAGGGAAAAATACTCCAGGCAGAATAAACAGCAAACATTAAAGCCCTGAGGCAGACCCAGGCCTACTAAGAAACTGAGAATTAGCCAGGAGGCCACGTAGAGCAGAGCCCTCAAGGAAGACGGTAGGAGATGTGGCAGTGGGGGTGGGGCTGAGCACATAAGGCCTCAGACGCCCTCGGATGGACTTCAGCTTTTATCTGAATTATGACAAATGAGAAGACAAGGAATTCTGGGTAGAAGAGGGCTGTGATTCAACAGTGTAGCAGGTCACTGCGGCTGCTTAACTGAGAACAGTCTGCAGGGGCAGAGGAGGTGAAGAGGACAGAGGGGGCTGTAATTAATCCAAGATGGTAAGAGATGATGGTGGCCTGGATGACCAAGGGGATCATGGTGATGACAAGTGCTCAGGATTTGGATGCTGTGCAGGAAGAAAAGTTACCAGGCTTGAAATTGCTATTCTTAGAAAGGCCTGCTTGCAAGGCCTGGTGGGCATCTGGGAACTTGGATTTTGGAGGGTTCCCACCATTCCCAGTACTGACCTAACTGTACTATGTGGTTTATGCTAAACTCCTGCTTTCCTTCTGGGAGTGTGGAATTCTGGTATGTGCCAGACATAGACTCTGGGCACTGAGTCTCTAAAGAGCTTTCCTGATAAACTTTTCCACGTGTTGTCACAACTCTGCTGGAGGAATTAAGTGAGTCCTTTGTGACTCCACTGGGAAAACACTCTTGGAAGCTTTCTCCTGGTCTCCTTTGGACTTTACCCCACGTGCCTTCTTCTTTTACTGCTTTTGCTTTGTGTCCTTTCGTTGTAATAAAACATAGCTGTAGGACCACATGCTCAGTCCTGTGAATCCTCCTAGCAAACCACTGAACCTTGGCGTGGTCTTTGGGACTCCGTACACAAATATTTTGATGGAAGAAACAGGATTTACTGAAGTGCAGCACATGAAAAAGAGGAGCAACTAAAAGCATGGAGCTGCCATTAATGAGATGGCAAAGAATGTGTGAGTTTTAGAGAGAAAGGGGCTGGGCTTTGGACATGTTAAGATCATTATTATACATTTGATAGGAAAGGTTTCTCGTATCCACATTGCTGTCTTTCCTAAAATTTTTTTTTTTTTGCGGTACGCGGGCCTCTCAATGTTGTGGCCTCTCCCGTTGCGGAGCACAGGCTCCGGACGCGCAGGCTCAGCGGCCATGGCTCACGGGCCCAGCCGCTCCGCGGCATGTGGTATCTTCCTGGACCGGGGCACGAACCCATGTCCCCTGCATCAGCAGGCGGACTCTCAACCACTGAGCCACCAGGGAAGCCCCCTAAAATTTGAATGATTATGTCACACCACTGCTTAAAGTCTTTCAGTGGACTTGAATAAAAATCAGAAGACCCTAGCATAGCATTCATGCTCTTGCCTCACCTCTCATTGCTCTACCCCACAAATTCTTGCTTCCCCCATACAACCTACTCATTCTATGCCTTTGTGCCTCTGCTCCTGGTGCTGCCTCTGCTAGGTATGCTCTTTCCCACTATCCTGGCTTCTCATCTTCCAAGCATCGATCCGATACCAGCTCTTCTGGAAGTCCTTTCCCAGTCTGGGTTATGCACCCTCTCCTCAGTGCTCCTTCAGCCTCCCTCTCTAGAAACTATGCAAGGACGCTGTCTTAATTCTACAACCAGCACAGTGCCTGGTAAGCACAGTTAAGGGCAGAATGTGTGGTTACTGAATGAACGACTATCCCTTGGATTTTAAGTGCCCAAACACATACAAGTCAGACAACTCCACACATAATTCTGTAACTTCTTTGACTTGAAAGGGCCCTGGGCCATTCTCATTAAAAAACTGAGAACAGTCTCAGAGGCCTATTTCACGAGTTTACATTTCAGGTGCCTATTTATGGATAAGTGAGCTGAAAATCTCAATGTCTTGCTAGTGTGGAGATGCAGTATTTAAAAACACGTCCTCAGATACTGCTAGGGTATATCAGTGCATATTTGGCCTGACAGCCTATAAGTTTAGCATCTACAATAGAAGAAAAATTCTGGAAATCTGTGGTAACGGTCTCAGGGAGGGTCAGAATCCACACAGACATTGCAGCAAAAAGAAAGGACTTAATTACTTTAGACATTTCCCCCACAGCTGAAACTGAAAGTACAGTTTGCAGCTAATGAAAAATACAATCAATCAGAAAGTTCCATTTCTAAGACATTTACCAGGGTTTCAGTTTATCTATCAAGACTACAGACTCTATTCTTGAACTGTCAAGAGAGCAAATTATTCACAAATAAATCACCAAGATAGCTGGAGCAATAATGAAATAGCTAGCACTTACCGAGCATGTCCTTTGTGTTAGGCACAGTCCTAAACCCTTTCACGTGTACTAACTTATTTAATTCTCACCCAAACCTCAAGGTTTGGTGCTATAATTAAATCCCCATTTTATAGATAAGGAAACAGAAGCATCAAGAGAAAAGGTCACTTTGTGATAAAGATGAAACAAAACATTTGGCTCCAGGACCCAGATTCTTAATCACTGAATTACTTCCAGCATGGTGGGTACACTGTTCTCAAAGTTGGTCTACAGATCACTTGCATTAGAGTATCACACCCAAACCATTCCCCAGGAACATGCATTTCAACAAGCTCTTCAGGAGGTTAAGTTTAAAAATCACTGGCATAGTATAAAAACACTGAATTTGGAGAAAAAAGACATGGTACTAAGTCAGGGTTTTAATATCCTAAGTAGCCCTGGGCCAATCACTTTAAAAGCTTTAGTTTTCTCATTTGTCACATGAAGGGACTGAACTAGATATTTCTAATAAGAAACTCTCTAGATCTACAACAGTTTAATTGTGAATCATGCAGAGATATGAACATAAGTTATTATTAGCTGAGTTAGATACAAAAACCTAAAATTCCTACTTACCCTGTGTACCGTGGATGCAAGTGCCTGAAGAACAGCCACTTTATCCCTAAGAATGAGAATCACAAGTTAACCGTCGTGAGGGCTTTTCACTCACAAAGCGGACAAGTGGTCCTACTCTCAGAATGGACTGGCCAACAACAAAGCTCAGGTCTCAAGTAGAGCCAGTTCTGGTCTCTCAAGATCACTAGAATAATAAGTTAGAAAATGAGAAAACTGTTTAGTTCTCTTGCCCAAAGGTGGTTAGTACACGTTCCATGCTACACTCTCTGGCCTGGTCCCTATAACCATCACCCAGGGCTAGCAATTTTCACCCTCATCTCATCAAACTGTCTAACCTGAATCTTTCCTCCTCCTACCCATTTTCCTATGCATTCTTACTGTAGTTTTCTGTAATATTCTTCCCTTTATTATCCAAACTGGTGGCTCTTAATTCAGCTATATATGAGAATAAATCACAAGCCGCACTCTGGACTGTTGAATCAGGACCCCCAGGTTCTATGGAGAACTGTCACATTCATTCTTACTGAATTCCCAGATGATTCGAGTTTAGAACCTCTCAACTATATAACCTTTATAAGAAGTTCAGGCCAGCCACCTACTATGACTATGGGTAGAGACATTCACTAACTACTGAAAAGAGGAGGTTTCACTGGAATAATTGACAAACAAAATAATTTGGTTTCAAATGTATTTTTACTTGTGTTAGATTTTGTGTTTCATTTCAAAAAGGGAAATAAGAATAAACTTAATAAACCAAACGTATTTTTTAAATAAAGTTTAAACATACACTCATAATTTCAGTTATTTGAAAAAAAAGAAAACACGTAGGAAATTTTATACTATGTCAAGACTAATTCCCTGACATACACAACATCTACTGGATTTTCTAAAATCACACTTAGTAATTTCAGTGAAAGATATTCTTTCATCTCTCAGTATTCCCTAACTAAATCCTATGTTAGCATATTTAAGTCGTATCAAGTGAGTACATCTTTACAACATATTGAACAAATGTAAGTGAAAAAATTATGAACATTCAGATCACTCACTAAAAATAACCTCAATGAATACATTATACTTAAAAAAAAAAAAAAAACAACTAGACTATTATATCTGGTGTCATTTTGTGACCCCCTCCTCCTCTACTGTAAGTTTGGTGTTTATACTTCCAGAACTTTAAAGGGTACTTTTACAGACATACCATCATAAAACTAAATCGAAAACATATACTGTCATTCTGGATACGTGCTTCCATAAGTTTGACTGTATTATCCATGCTACGATGTGTAAATCTAATTAATTCCTTAAATGTTATATTGTATGATAACTGCTTTTTATTATCCCCTTACATATGGGCATTTGGGCTATTTCAATTTCTTATTATTCCCAAGTTGTAAAGAACACTGTCATCCATGTCTCTCTGGGCGTATTTGCAGGGGCTCCTCCAGAATGGCTAACCGATAAGGTGTGCACATTTTAGGTCGTGGTTCTGCCCACTTTCCCTTCAAAGTGTTGTTCCAACTGACTGCCCAAGCAACAACTGTATCTGAGCATCCATTTCTCCACATCCTCTTCTGGCCAATCTGGTAAGTTTTAACATCCATTCCTTTAATGAGCCCAGTTACCTATGCACTGATCATAATTGGGCTCCCTGCCCTCTCACAGTAACTACACCATCCAGATTAGCGTGCTCAGAATACTCTATCCTGTCACATTCCTATAGGAAAACTCACAGTGACTCTCTTTGTTAGTCTTCTACGGCATCTGTGATCTGGGAAAGATACCTTAAAAGCATCTTAACAGCCTTAAAAGATGCTTCATCTCTCAAATAAGGCAAGAGGAATTTGTAGTCTTTATGGCTTCTTCTAGGTCTAAAAGCACAAATTCCTGAGCCTGGAAAGCAGAGGCTATCAGAGAGCCTCTATCAATCGCTTTGTCTGTAAAGGGACAGACAGTAAGTATTTTCGGCTTTATGGGCCGTGAGGACTGTTGCAACTACCCAGCTCTGCCTTTGGAGCATAAAAGTAGGCACAGATAGTAAGTTAACAAATGAGTGAGGCTGTGTTGCAAAAAAAAATTTAAGTGACACTGAAATCTGAATTTCACATAATTTTCACGTGTCATCAAATAGTCTTCTTCTTTCAACTATAAAAAATGTAAAAACCATTCTTACCTCATGGGCTGTAAATAAATAGGCCTCAGTTTGCTCTCTACCAACTACCTTATTTCTCCTATTCTAATAGAGCATTTTTCACAGGCCTGCCTGCATGGTCTCCTACTACCACCAGACAGATCATGATCACGTCCCACCCTATCTTACTGCTTCTATATCTGTGGGGCTTATAGTTTAGGGTTTATAAGAATTACCTGCAGGAATATGTATTTTAAACAAAATTCCCTGGTGATTCTGATGCCAACAAAATCATCTGACCCATTTTAAGGTACAGCTAAACTATGTTTTCAATAAAACTCACCTTGATTACTGCAATACAACCACTCTTCGTTCCATCATATCCTGTGTAGCCCCTAGTCATGTGTAAACAGTTATGTACACATGTAAAGTGGGTGTAAGACATAAAGTATAAAATATGCACACAACTCAACTAGACTTTAGTCCATCTGAACACATCCTCAATACATTCCCTCTCTTGTATTCCCTGTGGTACCTTTGTCAGGGATAGAGGCACAATGAGTTGGTAAAGTACACTGGACTGGAATGTCATTCAAGAAATGCCTCATTCACGATATGTATATTCCTACTCTTATCTTGGTTCTGATTCTCAGTCCAGGGAAGACAAAAATGACCCTGAATATAACCATATAATAAAATACTACACAATCATTCAAAATTTAAAACAGAGTATAGAACGGTACATCTAACAAATCAATTCTGCTAAACTAAATGTATACGTACAACTTCAAATGTTATATCCCAGAACTTTAAAATAATAGATATCACCTATTGAGATCTGATTCTGTGGCAGAACTGTTCAAATGCTCATTTAATCCTGAGGCAGGTACTGTATTACCCACATTCTACTATGGCACAGACAGATTAGGTAACTTGCCTCTGAGCACAGTGATTGTTGGTAATTTTATTTCCTTTCTGCATGTTCAATTTATCCCACTGAACAATAGCCATTAGTTACCTTGCTAATTAATGGCAATAACCATGAATTACTTTAGTAATTTAAGAAAGTTTTTTTTAAATGAGCCTGAATCTTCAGGTCATACTCAAAAAACACCTGGCTTTTTGAAGGATCTTTTTTTTTTGCAGTACGCGGGCCTCTCACTGTTGTGGCCTCTCCCGTTGCGGAGCACAGGCTCCGGACACACAGGCTCAGCGGCCGTGGCTCACGGGCCCGGCCGCTCCGCGGCGTGTGGGATCTTCCCGGACCGGGGCACGAACCCGTGTCCTCTACATTGGCAGGTGGACTCTCAACCACTGCGCCACCAGGGAAGACCCCCATAAAGATAATATTTTTTTTAATCTCCCAATAACGTGAAAACTTCCTTTAAAAAAAAATTACTCTAATAATGATGCTCATAATTGACCATCACTACATAAACACTAACCCAAATTTAGTTCAGAAGGTCTTTTAACTCTTAAGTAAATCTCATTCCCCATTCACACACTACTCTCTACCTTCCTCTTCTATGTTCTTTCAGACCCCTAAGCTTTTCTCTCCTCAATGGTTCCCTCCCCAAGAATGCTCTCTCATTGCTATTCCCGTCACTAGTTTCTTACCTAACAATGTTTCGCTCATAATAAGCACTTAACCACTTGCTGAATGAACACTGATGGAATACTCACCAAGTTTTCTTTTTTGGAATGACCACTTCTTCAGTCCCTTAATGTGAAAAATAAAACAAAGTGAATCAGTTTCCTAATACTACTACTATAAAGAAGTATAATGCATTAATATAAAAATTGAGTTACTTCAATATATTTTTATATACCTGTTGCACCAGCTCCTTCAACCTCTGGGACGGCTGCACTTCCAGAATAAAATCTACAAAAAAATAAAAGCCCTAAAGCTAATACTCATTAATGAACTTCCCAGCTCACCTCCACTTATATGCAACTCAGCCAAAATTTTCCAATTATCACGGATCAAACCAACTGGATAATTCATGTCAACGTATGCTGAGAAGACATGGTCTCAATGGCAAGTTCAAAATGATTACAAAATATGTACAAGATATAGACATCATATTGCCAAAAAATTTTTAAATCAGGCCATCTCATTAAATAAAATCAGGGAAAAAAAGGAAAAATTTAGTAGCACTTGAACATTTGAGCAGCTTATCTGAAATATAAGGAACTTTCACCTCTGAGAACCCAAAACACTGAGGCTAAAAGGGATGATGTAATGAGCTCCTGATTTTACATGGATGATGCCCTGATGACAATAAAAGATTATCCCACTTAAAGCAATTTTGACAAATTATGAAACTAAGATCACCACATCCTTTCATTGCACTTCCTTCAACAATCAGGAATGTACCAAATGTACGTGTCCTAATTTAAACTTGGAACAATTTATATTATTTTTTTAACGCAAAATATAGAATCACTGACCCATGAATGAGTTTTAAAACGTTCTGATCATGCTAAAAAATAAAGTCAATATACCACACAGATAACGTACACTACCTTGTAAGTATTTCCTTCCTAAATAGCATTGGTACCATTCAGAAAATTGTCAAGATGTGATTAAATGAAGAATTACTTCCTCTACTAGTATCTGGTCTCAGGCATCATCTTAAAACAATACCTCTCTGCTAGGGATCAACTTCAGAAAGGGATCAATTCTTTCAAATCATGCTGTTTCTCGTGACATGTATGTCACATACACCACTCTTGTCTTGTGGGTGAAGACTGAGGGAGAGATGCTGCTGCCAAATCAAAGGAAATGGGTAGAAAAACAACAACACTGGGCACCACCGGGAAAAGGACTGGGATTGAACAGCAGCATTAAGGCTTCTGCAGTACCAGGTGGAGCGTCTTCTCTTTTGTGAGGATTGAGGAGGGAAGATGTTACATATAAAATGTATACTGTAAATTACACACCTCACTTATTACTCACAATTTTCTAATGGCTACTACTAGCTCCAGTTTACACATAAGGGAATTTGTCTACTATCACTTCACAAAGGAAATGGCAAACATCAAATCCAAAATTAGGTTATTCCCAAATTTTCACAAATTCCCGCCTCTCATACTTCCATAACGCCAGACTGTACCTAGTGAAAAAAACTACACAAATGATACATGCGCCAAGTTTTAACAATCACAGCAATCCTATTCAGATTGTGTTCAGATCTTTTAGACTTTGTTTTTATAAACACCTGTATAATTTCTTTGGCCAAACATCCCCACAACACCCAGCACACAGTGGAACTCGTAAACTGCCTTTAACTTGGGAAAACCTGATTTTCCCCCCTTCCTCCCGGTCGGTGAAAACGGGTAAGAGCGGATACAATTTTTCTTTCTTTTAAAACTTGGGGAGACGTTGCCAATACCCACACTTACTAGAACGCAAGATCCACAACAGCAGGATCTTGAATTTTGCCAAGAGTTCTAACCCCGGGGTAGGCGAGCCCCAGCAATAAATATCCCCCCAACCAGCGCGTTTGGAGCCCTTCTTCAAGTACGCGGACTCCGCGTGCCAGCTTCTCGTGGCATGCAGCCGCGAGCGCACGCACGCGCCTTCCACTCCACCTTACCTAGTTCCCCAGCTCTCCGGGGGTAAAGGGGATACATATGGCCCAGGTGATCCTGGGGTCTTTCTCATGGATTCTCCAAGCTTCTCTTACCTGCTACTGGGGGCCCGTCCGCAAAGACCTGCCCGTCGACCCGTCAACAGTAGGCAAAGCCCGCGGCGTACCCTCAGCCACTGAGCCGAATGTACGACCGCCATCTTTGACGTCTTCGCAAAGCATGCGGGGAAAAAATGCCCTCCACCTAAGGCTGTGGGGGAGGGGGGAGGGGGGCGTGGAATAGCTCGGCTATTGGCTGAGACGGAACAAGACGAAAGCAATCATAACATAGGAGGTTACAGTCCCATGGTTTGAAAGATTTTGCTTCGGAAGTTAAAGGCTCAGTACACCTCATTTGCCTCAAAGATATTTCCTAAAATATTATTTTAATGTCTTATATGTATTCGATTATTTTCAAAATAAAAGGGCGAGTGAGAGTCGTGAAATTATTTCCTTCCCCCCCTAGATCGGAAATGTTATCGTCCACGTAAATCTTCCCGCGAGCCTTTCTCGCGCGCGCAAGCGCAGTTTAAATCACATGGTGGCTGCGGGCCGGAGGCAGCGTTGAAAATATACCCGTGGTGACTGGAATTTCTCTCTGGCTGTCAGAGCTCAGAACTGACCTGGAGGATGTTGGGATCAAAGAACATGCCCTGGCGGCGGCTGCAGGGCATTTCTTTCGGGATGTATTCGGCCGAAGAGCTCAAGTAAGGAGTTGGTGGGAAGCGTGCAGAGCTTCTTGGGGTCGGGGCCACAAACTACCGTTCCCAGAAGGTCTGGCGCCCAATTTCTCCTCAGAGTCCATGGCTGTCTGGCGCATGGCCTGCTGGGACCCGTAGTTCCGAGCACCGCCTAGAACCCAGTGGGGCTGGGGAAGAGTTTGCCCTTGGGAAGGTGGGGGACCCAGGTTGCAGCGTTATCATCCGCCAGTCTCCTCGTTAACTAGCCTGCGTTTGTATAGTTACTATAATGTCTCTGACGTGGTTTATTAAGCTCATGGTTAGTCTCTTCTTGTCTATAAAATGATGATCGTTCGAGACTCAATTCATGCGACAACTTCTCCTTGCTAGGACCGCTTATATTCTCTGCCTAATTACTAAATCAAAGCGGCCCTCTTCAGTCCTCATTTTGATCACCGTAGCATTTGACAGTCTTTGTCTTTTCCAGCACCTTATTTATTGTTTTCAGGTTGTTTTATTTATGTAACAAGTACTACTTCTTTCTTCCCTTTATCAACCCACAAACATTTATCCATCATCCAGTTTTTGCCAGGCACTAAGCTAAGCATTCAGGACACATTGGTGAACAAGGTCCTTGCATTCGTGGTTTATATTCGAATTCGTCTCAGGCTACGTAGCTGATTCCTCTTTTACTTAAATCTTGCTGCTCCTTGAGATTCTATTCTGGTCATACATGCTGCTTTTCTTGTCCTACATGTCCTCCCTAGACAATTTCACCACTTTCCTGAGTGATACTCTCAAATTTAAATCTCCAGACCAATTTTCGTTTCCTGATTCTTCAGACTCATTTTTTTCAGCTGTTTTTTGGACATCTCTATTTGAATTTCACACCGAGTTCTTAAACTCCTATACCAAAAACTCAACAACTACTTCCCCTAAAGGGAGAGGGAACTTGCCCCTCCAAAGTGGTGTACCTAGTCTAGTGCAAAATGGTCAATATTTTGTGACAGGACAAATATTCTAGATCTATTTCTCCTGACATCTCATTTACTTATTGGGCTCTTACTGTGTGTCACCTACGTGTCTATTCGTTCTATAACCTCCTTTCAACGCTACTGTTACTATCTTAGATCATACCCTTATCCCTTGTTTGAATTGTCTTTTTCTTCCGCCTCCCCCGCCCTTACACCAGTCCAGTGCATGCTCTACATTGCTGTTAAAATTATTCTTCCAAAGTGCAGACGTGATCATGCTACTCTCACCCTTAAAACCCTCCAGAGGCTTTCCATTTCCCTCAGGTAAATGATAGTTTCTTAGCTTAGCCTAAAAGTTTACCCATGATCAGGCCAATGCTGATTTTTGCTAAAGCATCATCCCTTCGCCAGCCCTACTAAACCACTTGCACATTCCATAAAGTGCCATCAGGTTTCAACGTCTGGGCCTTACCTCAAGCTATTTCCTCTGCATGCATTGTCCTCTCTGCCAGAGGGATCTACTTCTCTGCTCTTGCCCCCAACCCCCAGCAGACACCTGGAGAGCATCTCTCCGCCTCTTAAGGCTCAGCTCAACCTCCCTCATTTTCTGAGGTCTTTCCACACCTAGTACAGCTGTCTGTTATGGTGCCTCAGTTCCTATTTTTGCTTGTTTATATTTCTGCCTCTTTCCACTAGCCTTGAGCTTCCTCATTCCTTTCTTTTATCCTCAACTCTGGTCGAATGACTGGATGAATAAACTGAGCTACAACGGTATGCTGGCCCAGAAATGTCAATTATACCATCACTAGCCATACATAGTATTTCATCCAAAAGCAAAAGAATTGAATTTTTACAGGTTAATTGTGGAGTTTTTAGACAGGGAAGTGCATAAGCAAGTTTATACCCATTACTAGCATTGTAGACCTATTTGAGTCTGGGGTTGGCAATCAATCATTATGCTACGTTTTATTGTGTTAAGTTCTAGTAGCTTCCTAGGTCACTTGGAGTAAAAGCCAAGTCCTTAAAATGCCTTGGAAAGGTCATTCTGGCCCTTGCTACTTCTCTGAACTTACCTCTGTACTCACCCTGGCCTCCTTGCTGTTCCTGAAGCACCATAGTCACACATCCACCTCAGAGCCTTTGCACTCCCTGCTTCTTCCTCCTGTAAAGGTGACCACATGGCTCACTCCCCCATCTCCTTCAGGCTTTTGTTCAGTATAACCTTCCCCCAGCCACTGGCCCACTCTATTGTCCTTCCCCTTTTCTGCTTTACTTTTTTCATAGAATGTTCTGCCATCCAATAGACTGGGTGCTTATTTATCTTGGCTTTTGTCTGCCTGCCTTCAATAGGATGTAAGGCCCATGAGCACAGGGATTCTGATCTGTTTTTCCAGCATCTAAAGGTGTGTCTGGCACATAATAAGCACTCAGTAGATATTTGTTAAGTGCACTCATGGGTGGATGGGGGAGCTATCTATTCAGCGCTTGGTACTACCAGTCCTTACTGCAACCATTCGTGTTGGTGTCTGCAGTTACAGGAGAGGAAATTCCTGTCCAGCAGATAAAATGACTCTCTAGGAGGCAGCAAAGGTCATCCTCAAACCCAAGTTTGCTAGTCTTAAACTCTTTTCTCTCCAGTGGAATCCTTGCTGATTGCTCTTCCCATTGCATCCCATTCCTGCAATGATCAGAGGAGTTTTCTCCTCCCCAGCTAGAGAGAGGAACTTTGCTCCTTACCACATAGAAAGACTTAGGATGAAGATAAAAAAAAAATATGTATTCAGTTTTGGATGTGAGCTATTTGTGTTACCTTGACAAGCACAGGACACAGTTCTTCTGCCAGTTGACACAGGTGTGTGCCGGCCCCACCTGCCTACTCTTTTTCCATCACTGTAGGCTCCAGGCAAGGGAAGTGAAGTACCAACTTACAGAACATGATAGAAAGAGGATCTAGTGGTACAAGTCTTTGCACCCAGACCTAATTAATTTGTGTTTGCCTTATGCAATAAATGTTTTCCTTGTTTTTAATTCCAGTTAAGTTTTTTTTTTTGTTTTTTTTTTTTGCGGTACTCGGGCCTCTCACTGCTGTGGCCTCTCCCGTTGCGGAGCACAGGCTCCGGACGCGCAGGCTCAGCGGCCATGGCTCACGGGCTGTGGGATCCTCCCGGACCGGGGCACGAACCCGTGTCCCCTGCGTCGGCAGGTGGACTCAACCACTGCGCCACCAGGGAAGCCCCCAATTAAGTTTTAGAGCTTAGTGTAAAATGAATGAGAAGGAAATGTAGATGAATATTTATCCAACTTCGAAGGAGAAACACTTAGCCCAAAGGTAGTGGAAGAAAGCAGCAGTGAGTTTAACTCATTAAAAAAATTTAAATTATGCAAACAAAATCATGAAGAAAGTGAAAAGATGAGTCGGAAGAAATATCTGCAAATCATGCATCTGACAAAGGACTTGTATACTGAATATACAAAGCACTCTTACAACTCAATAATAAAACAGCAAACAACCCAATTACAAAACAGGTAAAGGATTTGAATAGACATTTCTCCAAAGAGGATATATAGATGGCCAATAGGTACACAAAGATGTGCTCAACCTCATTAGTTATCAAAACCACAGTGAGATACTATGTCACACGCACTAGGATGGCTAGAATCAAAAAGTCAGATCATAAAATGTGTTGGCAAGAATGTGGAGAAGTTAGAGCCTTGGTATATTGCTGGTGGGACTGTAAAATGGTGCAGCCGCTTTGGAAAACAGTCTGGCAGTTCCTCAAAAAGGTAAACGTAGAGTTACCATATGACTCAGCACTTTTATTCCTAGGTATATATCCATGAGAAATGAAAAAAATATATTCACACAGAACCTTGTGTACAGGACTTCCCTGGTGGCGCAGTGGTTAAGAATCCGCCTTCCAACGCAGGGGACACGGGTTCAAGCCCTGGTCTGGGAAGATCCCACACGCCACGGAGCAACTAAGCCCATGTGCCACAACTACTGAGCCTGCGCTCTAGAGCCCGTGCGCCACAACTACTGAGCCTGTGTTCTAGAGCTGGCGTGCCGCAACTGCTGAGCCTACATGCCACATCTACTGAAGCCTGCGTGCCTAGAGCCCGTGCTCTGCAACAAGAGAAGCCACCGCAGTAAGCCCGCACACTGCAACGAAGAGTAGCCCCTGCTCACCGCAACTAGAGGAAACCTGCACGCAGAAACGAAGACCCAACGCAGACAAAAATAAAAATTAATTAATTAATTAATTTTAAAAAAAGAGTACCCAGGAAATTTCCAATGCATTTGTAATTTAAAAAAAAAAAAAACTTGGATGCAAATGTTCCTGTCAGCATATTTATAGTAGCCAAAGTGTAAAACTAACCCAATAAAATATGGTGTATCCATGCAATGGAATATTTTTTGGCTATAAAAAAATGAAATACAGATACAGGCTGCAACATGGATGAACCTTGAAAACATGCGAGGTAAAAGAAGCCTGCTATAAGAGACCACATAGCATGTCCAGATGGACAAGTCTCTGGAGGCAAAAAGTAGATTCGTCATTGCATAGGACTGTGAGGGAGGTAGAGACAGATGGAGAGTGACTGCTAGGGTTTCCTTTACTGGGGAGGAAAATGATATTGTGGTGATGGTTGCACAGCTCTGTGGATATACTAAAAAACACCGAACGTATACTTCAAATGGACGAATCGTATGGTACATGAGTTACAGCTCAACAAAGCTGTTCGAAGAATTTATAAACTTTCGCCTGTGAAAAATGACAAAAGACATCACAAGCTAGGAAAGTATTTGCCACCAAAAAAGGTTAATGTCTTCATATGTAAGTAGCTCATGTAGACAATAATAAAAAAATTAAGATTTTTAACTTAAAAATGAGTTAAATCTTATTTTTTTAATTAAGTAAAGGACCAAAATGGCCTTTAAAACCAAACATAATAAAAAGATTAATTAACGTGACGGAAGGGGGTGGGTGGGATGCTGATTCACTTTGCTGTACAGTAGAAAGTAATGCAACATTGTAAAGCAACTATACTCCAATAAAAATTTTTAAAAAATTTTTTTAAAAGATATATCCTAATTTCTGTTAAAAAAAATTTAACATCACAGTGGGTAGCATTTTTTCACCTTAAATTTGGAAAGTTTTTAAGTGCTAAGACTCAGTGCTGGTTAGGACAGACAGACAATCTACTTATTGTTAGCCCATCTTTTCTGGAATGCAATATGGCAGAATATATCAAGAGCTTCAAAACAGTTCGCCCTGGGACTTCCCTGGCAGCCCAGTGGTTAGGACTCCAAGCTTCCACTGTAGGGGCCCTGGTCAATTCCTGGTCGGGGAACTAAGATCCTGCAAGTCATGCAGGAGGCCAGAAAACAAAACAAAACAGTTTGTCCCCTTTGATTCAAGGATTTCCCTTCACCAAGGAACTAATTATATTTTTAGGAAATAGTTAAAAGTTTGAATGATGCTACGCAAAAATCTTTATGCAGATAGGTGGCATGAGCTTACTTATAGTGGAGTTTGGCTAAATGAATTACATTAATTGACATATAATGAAAGATTTGGTGATTCTTTATTTTTGGCTGCGTTGGGTCTTCGTTGTGGCGCGCAAGCTTCTCATTGCGTTGGCTTCTCTTGCTACGGAGCTCGGGCTGTAGGCACGCGGGCTTCAGTAGTTGTGGCTCACGGGCTCTAGAGTACAGGCTCAGTAGTTGTAGCACATGGGCTTAGTTGCCCTGCGGCATATGGGATCTTCCCGGACCAGGGCTCAAACCCGTGTCCCCTGCATTAGCAGGTGGATTCTTAACCACTCCGCCACCAGGGAAGTCCCTGGTAGTTCTTAATTACAGAATCTTTCCAAAGAATTTTTAGTGACCTGAAGACACTTAAATGCTCAATGAAAATGACAAAGGCAATGCTAGAAATGGCAAATGATCCCAGTTACAGTTTTTAAAAATGTATCCATAGAAAGAAGTCTGTTAGCGGTTTTCTCTACACTGTGAGATTTGGATTTCATTATCTTTTTTTTCTAATATACAAAAAAAAAAAGTTTAAAAGCAAACTTGGCATGAACGTAATTTTGGTAAAAGTAGTTAGGTGTCCTATGGGAGCCTGCTTTCAACCAAACATAAAATACTGCAATGAAACCTTTAGTAAAGCAGGTTATAGTTCTCAGAGGTTTGCATATTTATGTTTAACTTTTCTCAATTCACTATTCCTACATACTGGGATTATTCCCTTTCTTGAACTCTGTGGGTTTGGGGTTAGGTCTGGTCCATATCTCACCACACCCCCACCATTCTGGGCTTTGTCACCTGAATTAAATCACTAACCACTCTGAGCCTGTTTCCTCTTCTGAAAAACGCATATAGTGATGCCCATATCAGAGGGTTCAAGTGAGACTAAATGCTGCTTATGACGCGTTTGGCGTGTAAGTTGGTACTTCTTTGTATAAAGTTGGCCAGTGTGTTTGGTTAGCGCAAGATTTGCACTAAATCTGTGTTTTAAAGATGTTACCAGTCACTGCTCTTCGTTCAGCACATAATCATTGAGCACCTGTTGAGCGCAGGCTCTGGGCTAAGTGCTGGGCTGCAGTGGGGAGCAAGGCAGACACCGAGTCTGCCCTCTGGAGCCGTCTGCACGTCTGAAGACACAGACATTAAACCATCCCTTTGTAAGTGCCGAAGAGGAAATGTCCTAGAAGTTGGGTAACTTTGTCTCACCTGGTATTTTTTTATCTCCCTAGGAAATTAAGCGTTAAGTCCATTACAAACCCTCGGTACCTAGATAGCCTGGGGAACCCGTCGGTGAACGGCCTGTACGATCTAGCTCTGGGCCCCGCAGACTCCAAAGAGGTGTGCTCCACCTGCGTGCAGGACTTCAGCAACTGCTCCGGGCACCTGGGCCACATCGAGCTCCCGCTCACTGTGTACAACCCTCTCCTCTTTGAGGTACGTTCTGGCCTGGGCTACCCTGGCCGCGTGGGTCTCAGGGTGCGGGTGGGATTTGTGAGTGCCACCCCTCTGCCTGGGGCAGGTGTCTCAGGAGGTCAGCTCCTGACACTTTGAGTGAAAGTGCCCTTTACTTGGCAATTTAAAACCTTGAGGAGCGAAATTCGGTACATTCAGCTTGGCCTCGAGCCCTACCTAAAGGAACTTCAGTTTGATTCCCATTGAGAAGAGCCACAGCTGGATTCTGTTTACACAGAGGGGAAAGTGTTCAGATCCGTCCCTAGACCTTTTGTTCTAAGGGCTTTATGTCTTTCAGAAATGTGGGTGGGGCTTCCCTGGCAGTAGAGGACTTTGGAATTCTCCAGGCCTCCCTGAGCCCTTCAGGTGGATTTGTTGGCTCTTGCTTAGTGGCAGGAAGAGCAGAGCTCCAGAAGGCCCAGCACTGAGCTGAGAATGAAGTTACTGTTCAGTCCTACTTTGAACACTTTTGGCTTCTTACGTCAGTTAACCCAGCCTCCGGGATTTGTACGTGGACATGATTTTTGTCTGTTAATCGTATTAGGGGAAGAGAATTGTTTTAGTTAAATACTAAACATTTGAAACATTATTTTAAATGAAACTTTTTTTTTTTTTTTTTTTTTTTGGCGGTACGCGGGCCTCTCACTGTTGTGGCCTCTCCCGTTGAGGAGCGCAGACTCAGCGGCCATGGCTCACGGGCCTAGCCACTCTGTGGCATGTGGGACCTTCCCGGACCGGGGCACGAACCCGTGTCCCCTGCATCGGCAGGCGGACTCTCAACCACTGCGCCACCAGGGAAGCCCTAAATGAAACATTTTAATTAAACGTTTTCAATAGTTAGGACTTCCCCGGTGGTCCAGTGGGTAAGACTCCACATTCCCAATGCAGGGGGCCCCGGTTTGAACCCTGGTCGAGGAACTAGATCACACATGCTGTAACTAAACATGAAGCAGTGAAGATCCCACCTGCCACTAAGACCTGGTGTAGCCTAAATAAATAAATATTTTTAAAAAGTTTTCAGTATTTAAGTGAGTACTAAATTTAGTATTTAAATAAAATAAAGGTAGTTCCCAACCTCAGACCCAAAGTAAATTTCTAGTGTTAATGGATTAAAATGAAGCCGTAAGAGAACACATAGAGGAATATTTATTGAGTTCTTATGGTGAAAAAGGGCTTTCCAGGTACAAAGGGTGAAGTAGAATTCTTAAAGGAGTAAACTGACAACATAGAAACAAAAATCGTAAGTATTTATTACGTTGAAAATCACTTTGACTGCTTTGTCACGTTCTAATATCCTGTCTCTCTTATTCCCTCTCTTCAGAAACTCTACCTGCTGCTCCGGGGTTCCTGTTTAAACTGTCACATGCTGACTTGCCCCCGGGCTGTGATTCACCTGCTGCTCTGCCAGCTGAGAGTTCTGGAAGTCGGGGCCCTACAAGCAGTGTACGAGCTGGAGAGAATTCAGTACAGGGTAAGTGGGTAGTGGCTGTCGTGGCAATCAGACAAGCCAGAGTGGTGGGTACAAGAGCTATTTGTGTGTGGCCCCTAAGAATAGCAGAATGCTTGAGCTTTAAGTCTTGTGACTGGGTACAAATAGCTAGGTGTGAAAACATGAAGCCATAAGAATAATTAAAGGACTTCCCTGGTGGCAGAGTGGTTAAGAATCTGCCTGCCAATGCAGGAGACACGGGTTCGAGCCTTGGTCCGGGAAGATCCCACATGCCGCGGAGCAACTAAGCCCGTGTGCCACAACTACTGAGTCTGCGCTCTAGAGCCCATGTGCCACCAGTACTGAAGCCCTCATGCCTAGAGCCTGTGCTCTGCAACAAGAGAAGCCACCGCAATGAGAAGCCCACACACCGCAGTGAAGAGTAGCCCCCACTGGCCGCAACTAGAGAAAACCTGTGCGCAGCAGTGAAGACCCAACACAGCCATAAATAAATAAATTTTTTAAAGAAGATATTGTCCTAGTCTCCAGGAACTCCCTCTCTTTATCCTCCTTGTGTGCTTATTTCTGACAGTTTGTCATTGTACTTAGCAAATTCTTTGTAGGAATAATTTGAGGTCTGGGATGCTGGCTGCCTTCCTCCAGAGAGGGTTCTTATTGCTTTTGCCATATGCTTGGTGGCCTGGGACAATCGTCGTCCATGTTCAAGGCTGGACTGCACTGCAGGCTATGGGAAGCCAGGTGGTTCTGTTCCAGGGCTGGTCTAGTTCCCAAGGACATAGCGCTTAGGGTCCCCAGCCTCCTGTGTTTGTGGGGTGCGATATGGCAGGAAGACACCCCGTTAGAGCCCTGCCCTTGCACTAACTATAAGCTTTCATTTCTCTCCGCTGTGTCATTTAAGACCTTCAAAATGAAAAGTTCAAAATCTGTGGGTTGTAGAATGTTTCCAAGGCCAGGCTAACGTGTTGTGCAGCTCCAGGGAGCATCACCAGTCTGTCAGCATCTTCCCCGGAGGGACACAACTACCCTGAGGGTTGCCCCAGAGCTGTGCGGTGCGGCATCCTCGCCTCAGAGCAGCCACGGCCCCTGTGCTCTTTGACCTGGATTCCCATTTTCCCTTCAGTTTGGCCTTTGTTATCCCTCACTGTCCTGTCAGTTCTTCGGAGCTTTACATTTTTTTAAATATTTTATCCTGTCTTGGTTCTTTTCGGTTTGGTCTGAATAATCTAGCCGACCACTACTGGAAGCAGAATAGTCTAAATTGTTATTTTATTTTTTTAACAGCAGTGTGGCCAAACTTTTGAAAATGCACCACAGCAGCCATGAGGTTTCTTTCTCTCCCCTCAAACGAAACTCTCCCGTCCTTGGAGAGGCTGCCCCCTGCTGCTGCTCATCATACACTTGCTTTACTTTGATCATACAGTTTTTTTCTTTGTTTTCCAGTTTCTGGAAGAAAATGCTGATCCTACTGCCTTCGAAATTCAGGAAGAGTTAGAACGATATACAACCAAAATCCTACAGAACAACCTCCTGGGAGCCCACGGCGCACGTGTGAGTTATCCTATCTCTCTGTTTCCCAAACACTCGGTTTTTAGCATAACTATCCCAGTTGCCTCCGCACTGCACTGTCTTTTGCGTATCCTGTAGCTTCCCAAAGTTTGAATCCGAGCTCTGCCTCTCATGAGGCCTCTGACCTTGTAAGTTACATAACCATCCCTGAGCCACTGGGTCCTCATCTTTGATGCCTGCCTGCAGGAGAAGGTTAGGTGGAATTAGTGGCTTGGGTACAGCATCCAGTGAGGCTTATGCTCTGGCTTACGGTCTCACCTGGAGAATAAGGCCCACGCCCTGTGCTGCTTTCTCCTTCCAACACTGCTAAATGACTGCTGCCTCCCTGTCCCCCCATCACACCTGTGTAAGTGTTAATTTGTTTCAGGGAATGAGTTGTCTAGGTAATCAACCTGCAGGGCTCATCTTGAGATCTGATTCACCTCATGCCCAAGTTTCACACCAGAGATTCTGATTTAATTGGTCTAGGGTAGGGCCCCAGGGGAGGGTACAAAAGCCCCCCGGGTGGGTCTCATTTGCAGCCAGTTCAGAACCACTAGTGTAGCTTAACTGTGGATGTGCCTTCCCTCGGAACTTTGAGGTCCATTCAGGGGAGGCAGCAGCTGCATCCAGAGGGGTTTCTTTTTTTCTTTTTAACATTTATGTATTTATTTGGCTGTGCCGGGTCTTAGTTGAGGCATGCGGGATCATCGTAGTGGCATGTGGGATCTTTAGTTGTGGCATGAGGATCTTTAGTTGCGGCATACAGAGTCTTAGTTGTGGCATGCAAACTCGTAGTCGCAGCATGTGGGATCTAGATCCCTGGCCAGGAATCGAACCCGGGCCCCCTGCATTGGGAGCGCGGAACCTTAGCCACTGGACCACCAGGGAAGTCCCCAGAGAGGTTTGTTTTATTTATTTATTTTTAATTTATTTATTTTTTACTTTTGGCTGTGTTGGGTCTTCGTCGCTGCACGTGGGCCCCCTCCAGTTGCGGCGAGTGAGGGCCACTCTTCGTTGCGGTGCGTGGGCTTCTCATTGCGGTGGCTTCTCCTGCTGCGGAGCATGGGCTCCAGGCACGCGGGCTCTAGAGCGCAGGCTCAGCAGTTGTGGCGCACGGGCTTAGTTGCTCCGCAGCATGTGGGATCCTCCCGGACCAGGGCTCAAACCTGTGTCCCCTGCACTGGCAGGCAGATTCCCAACCACTGTGTCACCAGGGAAGTCCAGGTTTGTTTTAAATTAAAGTAGCATTTATTGATCCTTGCTGTATTCCAAGCCCCCCCACCACTGCATTCATGATGTCTTTATCTTAGTAACAGCTTGGTAAGGTTGTTATTATTCTCATTCCCATATTATGAATGAGGAAACTTAAGGAAAGAAGTCGCTCAGTGATTGGTAGCGTTTGGCTATATTAGGGTTCTGTGGGAAATTTTAAGAAAGGGGTGGCTTCCTCTGGTTTTTCAAAAAAAGGTGAAAACCACAAAATGAATACCTACTGGATTGTCTTCAGAATGGCACTCTGAGTTTCCTTGCTTTTTTTTAAAAGGTAAAAAATGTCTGTGAGAGCAGAAGCAAACTTATTGCTTTCTTCTGGAAGGCACATATGACTGCTAAGCGATGTCCCCACTGCAAGTGAGTACCTTCCCCTCTGTTGTTTTAAATTTTATTAAAGTATAGTTGATTTACAATGTGTTATAAACTTCTGCTGTATAGCAAAGTGATTAAGTTATATATATTCCTTTCCATATTTTTTCCATTACGGTTTATCACAGGTTATTGAATATAGTTCCCTGTGCTGTTTACCCATCCTATACATAATAGTTTGCATCTGCTAATCCCAAACTTCCCATCCTTCCCTCCCCCGCCTGCCATTCCCCTTGGCAACCACAAGCCTGTTCTCTATATCTGTGAGTCTGCTTCTGTTTCACAGATACGTTCATTTGTGTCGTATTTTAGATTTCACATTGTTTGGTTTTTTTTCTCTCCTCAAAACTGTCCTCATGTCTAGAACCGGGCGGTCAGTTGTCCGAAAGGAGCACAACAGCAAACTGACAATCACGTATCCGGCCATGGTGCACAGGAAAGCTGACCAGAAGGACACTGAGCCCCAGGGTAAGCAGGCCGGGCCCCAGGAGGCCCTCGGCATGTCTTTCACGTGTGACCATCAGACGTGTCCCGAGCCTTGGGGATCCCTGGTCCTCCACACCACGTGTTTCTCAGCTGCGCGTTTGTGGTGGACCAGCAGATGGTAGGTGTCCAGGCTCTAGGGCCAGTGGGCATCCTGGCGAGCTCCCAGCCCTGGCCTCTCGCGCAGAACTGACGGCTGGGCTGCAGGGCGAGGCAGCTCCTCACAGGCTGAATGACGTACCTCTTGCCACAGGTGGTTGGTTTTCTGAAAGATTTTTGAGGAAGAAGTTAAGAAATTTACCTGGCAAATATTTCACACCATTTTGTTGTCAAACAAGTGTGGATTTATTTTGAAGTAAAATGTAGGTGAATTTTAAAGAAAAGCTGTGAGCAGCCAAAGAATGTTAACGCCTCCTACAGGCTGCTTCTGACTGTCCTGTCAGATCCCTGGAGTAGCTCTGCTCTGCCCTTGGGGGTACCTGGGAAGAAACTTGAGAGACTTGGTACTCCTGCTTTTTCATTTTTGTAGTTGTAAGTTTGTTTAAAGATGCTTTTTGTTTTTTCTTTTGAAGTGAAGGTTAAATAAGGTGTTCCATTTGAAGTACTGAGACCAGTGCCTGCTATGTCTTACGTGCTCTGTAGATATTGACCATTTGTTTTTTGTTATACAGTCAATGTGCCAGGGCGGGAAAAGCATCACCTGTGATGGACACCTCACTCTGCTGCTTATTCTGAGGGGCTTAGAGAAGGTCGCTTCTTGGACCTTGGGTTTCCAACTCTATGTAGTGGCAGCGACAGCACTTCTTGCCCAGAGTTGAGGAAATTTCCTGTGCAAAAGTCTGTAGCACATTGTTTCTAAACCTTATTCCAGAGTTCAAGAACACAGAATAGGCAAGGAAGTAAGTTCTCTTCCTGGAGTTGCATAATCTGTCTTTTGCATTGAGGACTATGGCAAGGCCTGGAGTAGGTAACTGCCTTACCCTTTTGGGCCGCTGTAACAAAAGTACCATAAACCAAGTGGTGTTTATAAACAACAGACATGTATTTCTCACAGTTCTGGAGGCTGGGAAGTCCAGAGTTGTGGTGCTGGCACATTCGGTGTCTGGTGAGGGCCCACTTCCTCAATGACAGCCAGCTACTTCCTGTAACCTCACATGGTGGAAAGAGGCAAGGGAGCTCTGTTGGGGTCTTTTCATAAGGGCACCAGTCCCAGTCACGAGAGTTCCACCTTCATGACCTAATCACCTCCCAAAGGTCCGACCTCCTAACACACCACCATCTGGGGGGTTAGGATTTCAACACATGAAACTTGAGGGAATACAAACATTGAGACCATAGCAATAGCAAATGTGTTTATTATTACTTTTTTTTTTTTTTTTTTTTTTTTTTTTTTTTTTTTTGCGGTACGCGGGCCTCTCACTGTTGTGGCCTCTCCCGTTGCGAAGCACAGGCTCCGGACGCGCAGGCCCAGCGGCCATGGCTCACGGGCCCAGCTGCTCCGCAGCATGTGGGATCTTCCCGGACCGGGGCACGAATCCGTGTCCCCTGCATCGGCAGGTGGACTCTCAACCACTGCGCCACCAGGGAAGCCCTATTATTACTTTTTAAATAAACCTTCTACTTTAGACTAATTTTAGACGTATAGAAGGGTTGCAGACATGGTACAGAGAGTTACTGTGTACTCTTTACTCAGTTTGCCCTAACGTAACATCTTAGATGACCATGGTGCATTTGTCAAAACTAAGAAATTAACATTGGTACACTATTAACTGAACTACAGACTTTATTTGAATTTCACCAGTTTATCCAGTAATGCCCTTTTTATGTTCCAGGATCCAATCCAATATACCACAATGCATTTAGAAAGCCTGTTTAATGGTTAACCGTAAACAACCACGAGGGTGGATTTTTCTACACTATATATAGCCCTTAAAATAATTTTTAAGGTTGGAAACTGCTGCTCTAGCCCTTAGGGCACCTTAGAAAATGTTCATAGATTGAGAACAAAGATGGTCAGAAATCTAGAGGATACCTGTTTCTTTGGGGCAAATATCTAAAAGTTAGGTAGCCTTTGTCAAATCCATTCTTTGAAGTAATCTTCACTGCAGCTATGAGAATATGATGGTGCCACCCAAAATTCTGTGCATTAGAAACAAGTCAGCCATAGTCTTCGATAGTTTTTGGATTGGGTTTTTAGTATTTAGCAGACATTTACCTGTTGGGCACTCAGCCTCGTGTCCAGGACCCGGCCTCTGGCCGAGTCCAGTGCCAAAGTGGAGACCTGACCTTGTGGCCTCTGCTCTTGGGGGAGGCTGTGGGTGATGCAGGTCAGTAACTCCAGGGGGAGGTGATGTGGAGGCAGGTGAGCATTAGGACAGGGGTCTGGCCACGTTCCTGGTATCGAAGGGGGCCAAGCAGCAAGGCCTGTGCCTCAGTGATCCCCACGCACTGGTGATCCCATGAGGGGCGCCATAAGCTTGTGAAATTCACGTTCACTCCAGAGTGTTCCTCAAGCCCCAAGATGATAGCATTTTCAAATGAGAATTCTTAAAGCCGGGTACTCCACCCGCTGTGATCTTGTCTTCCCCAAGTTATTTGACTTCCCGACATTTGTTTTTGACATGGCAGCTCTTAGAGCTAAACGAAACACACATTAGGGCCGTTCTGAGGTCCCATCGAGGCAGATTTCATTTTTTGCAGGCTGCAAAAGTGTCCCGTTAGGAAGGGTGCGGTCCATGTGAGGAGGTGGCATCCCACAGGTCTCTTCTGACTCCAACCCAGTGAGTGAACAGCCCCAGTCTGCTTTAGTCTGTGCCTAAACTGGTGGGGTCACTTCCTGCGCTGGCAGCTCTGGGTTAGGAGCTGGAGAGCACTGCCAGATGCAGCTCATCTTCCTCAGCTCATCAAGCCGGTTTAGTAAGAGCGGGGTTCTTTCCAGAAGTGCCCGCAAGGGCTTCCCTGGTGGCGCAGTGGTTGAGAGTCCGCCTGCCGATGCAGGGGATGCAGGTTCATGCCCCGGTCTGGGAAAATCCCACATGCCGCGGAGCGGCTGGGCCCGTGAGCCATGGCCGCTGAGCCTGCGCGTCCGGAGCCTGTGCTCCGCAACGGGAGGGGCCACAACAGTGAGAGGCCCGCGTACAGCAAAAAAATAAAATAAAAAAATAAACATTCATAATCTTTAAAAAAAAAAAAAAAAAAGTGCCTGCAAAATGGTTCTTTAGGTTAATGGGGTCTTTTCTCTCCACTGAACGCACATAGCTTTCTATGTGGTTTATCCCTGAAGGTCAGAGCCTCTCTTCATTGCATTCCCCACATTTCCTTCAGTTGCATTAATTGGTTGAAATGTTTTGCTTTTATAGGAATCAAAATTTTAGACGTGTAAACTCTTGACCTAGCAATTCCACTTTAATGATTTTATCCTAAGAATTAGGCATGCCCACAGTATTAAGTCGTTTAAAATTGGAAATAACTTCAGTGCCTGTTAATAGAGAGTAATTAAATTATGGTACATCTGTTAATTGTTCTCCAAGTTACAGATTTCTCTAAAAACTTTCAGTGACGTGTCTTCTGCAGTTGGTAAATAAACCAAGTAGAGAATTGGAGGTGGAATGAAGCTGGATTTTACAAACGTGGAAAAAAGCAGAAGAGTAGGGTTTTTAAAATATAGATTATCTTACGATATTTCGAACATGTGTATTCAAGCCAGTGAAGATTTAGTATCTGCTGGGTCCTAGATACTGTTAGGTGTTAGGAACACAGACAAGTCACAGTTCCTGCCCTGATAAGTACATAAAAAAAGAATACTGAGCAATTAAAAAAAATTTTTTTGGCCACCCTGTGCAGGTTGTGGGATCTTAGTTCCCTGACCAGGGATCGAACCTGGGCCCTCAGCAGTGAGGGTGCGGAGTCCTAACCACTGGACCTCCAGGGAATTCCCAAGCAATATTTAATTTCAGTGAATGTATTCCAAAAGAAGTTGATAGTTTTGAACCTAGACTGTCACATTACTTACTTATCTTTGTTAATCATCTCAGTGCTTGGGGCCACACCTCCTGAATGGCAGCCCCAAGTGTGATTTTTCTGTCTTACTCTGGGTATAGCTGATAAACATTATCCCAGAGTGATCTTGCTTAATCTGAGAGACCAAAATGAAACTACTTCTTACGCACCAGCAAGGTATTTGTAAGAAGAAATTGAATATACGTTTACCCATAAAAATATTCATCCTCATTTATCCATAATTCTGCTGTGAAGCTTTCTGGTAAAAGCCATGTGCATAAAGCTATTTATCACAGTGTAACTTATAGTAGTAAAAAGATTGGGATCAACTCAGATATCCAACTATCGCAGTGTGGTTCAGTCACTCGGGAAACATCCTCTCCGAGGGATATCATGCAGCCATTAAAGATGATGGTGATTGGCCTGACTAGTGCCCTGGGCCAGAGCTTCATCTTCATGACAGTTGTGTATTTTGGTCCCCTGACCTGCTCCATGATCACCACAACTCGAAAGTTCTTCACCATTTTGGCCTCTGTTATCCTCTTCGCCAACCCCATCAGCCCCATGCAGTGGGTGGGCACTGTGCTTGTGTTCTTGGGTCTCGGTCTCAATGCCAAGTTTGGGAAAGGAGCCAAGAAGACATCCCAGTAGGAAGAGAGAGACTACCTCCACTCCAAGAATATTTAAGTTATTTTCTGGAACAGTGACATCTCTTGGGAAAATAGACAAAATAGAGATAAAGGACTAGGTTTCAGTCTGGGTTAAAAAAAAAAAAATGATGGTGAGACTAGAGGGCAAAAGCTATAGGGCAACATGCAGAAATGCTCACAAGATGACACTAAATGAACAAAGTAGTACAAAATAAATCCACACCTGAGATTATAATGATCTAAAACTGTATAAACCAAAGGACCAGAAAAGAATATATAAAGGTGGTGATCGTGTTAACATGATAAAATCGTGGGTGATTTTTTTTCCCCCTTTGGCTCTACTTTTTTAGATTTCATACACTAGTTATATGGTTTTCATTACTTTAGAAATGAGATTAAAGGGGAAAAAATTCAGAGCAGAGAGTATGCTGTCCTAGAGATTGATTTTTGTGGTTAGATTGCGGGCTTGGCAGGGTGGGGAAGAGAATTGATAAATCCCATTAAGGAGGGAGTGCCTGTAATTAACTTACTGTGCTCTGATTCCCCTCTTCGGCTCCAGGAATTGAGGAAGCTCAGATGGGAAAACGAGGATACTTGACACCCACCAGCGCTCAAGAACATCTCACGGCTCTTTGGAAGAATGAAGGTGCTGTACCAGCCTAAAGAAATAGCCCTTTGCTTTCCTGGACTCATTTACCCTGCCTTTTTATTTTTATGCTTTCACAATTGTGATTCTTGTAGATCTCTCCTGAAATCGAACAGTAGATTTGGGGCAGGCTTCAGGGTACATTGTTGTTGATGCCTTATAGTGTGGGGAAGGCATGAACTTGACAGTTACTGTAACTGAGCCTGGTCATTAAATGACAGCTGCAGGTGGGCATCGCCTAATATAGTTTGACATATGTCTCGAAGGTTCAGTGTAACTCACTTTATTTTAACTGCCCATAAAGTTGTTTTTTTTTTAAGGTTTCTATGGGAATTCCTTCTGTGAATCAAAAAATGAACTCTGTTTTTATTACATTAGGATTCTCATACATTTTAATTCCCTACAAATAGGACAGTCTTCCATTAGTCTTTGAATTTATAAGAAAAGCCCACATATCACCCACCCTCTGAGAGTGTGTTCTGGAACACTGAATGTAACTGCTGTGTAATGACAAGCACTTAAAAATGAAAATCTTGCTAAGGGGATAAGTGATGTCAGAAAAAAGATAGCACTCAAGTTAGTATGAGTGTTGTTGGCCCTGACATGTTCGATTCATTCTCTCTGTAGCTTTTGTTTGGGTTACCAGACACTTGGAACACAGCTTTGATCCATAGACGATCTTGGTAGCATCTATGTGGAGGGTTTTTTATTTTGTTTCCTTTTGTTTTTATTATTTTTTTAGTTGGGGTATAGTTGCTTTACAATGTTGTGTTAGTTTCTGCTGTACAATGAATTGAAACAGCTATATGTGTACATATATCCCCTCCCCCTTGGACCTACCCTCCCATCCCACCCATCTTAAGAAGACTAACTATTTTTTGATTTGATTTTTGTTTGTTTATTTCAAATACATTTTCTTATAAATACCAAAGTAATAAGTGTGTCGTGTGCACGCATGCGCGTGAGTCTAATGATCCAGGAACGTAACCAGAAGCACGTGAAAGTTTTTGTTTCCCATCCTTGTCCATCGCAGCCCCTGGGCTAAGCACTGTCATCCCTGTAGCACCCGTCTTTAAACCCATCATCTCCCCTGTGTGTAGGCTCACAGCACCCAGAGACTGTTTTTTTGCTCGTTAGTTTTTATAAAGACAAATGTGATCTTACTCTACATATTGTCCTACATTCTGGGATTTTTTTTTTTCCACTCAGTAAAATTTCCGTGGTCATCCTTCCATGCTCTTACATATAGACTTAAATGATCCTTTTGGTTTATTTCAAACACAGGATTCTTTCTGAATTACCTTTTTCTGGGACTGGAAGATGTTGGCATGGAGTCCAGATTCAATCCCAGTATGTTCTTTCTGGATTTCTTGGTGGTGCCACCCTCAAGGTAATGCCCTTTCATTGGCTTTATTTCACTTGACAAAGCCTTCTGGAACAATTGAATAATGACCTCTGGGAGAGGATGATGGAAGGGTCACGGGCACTGAGAAGTCGTGCATCTGTTCCACTCCCAGGTGGCAGGTGGTAGGAACATTTTCCTTTCCATTCTTCCTGAGCGCAGGAAGAATGTGGGTTTCTTTCTGAGTGTGGTGGTGAAGTAGGGGTGGGTGAGAGGCTGAGGAACACGCCCTTCATGCTGAGCACCCACTGATGCTATGCGTCCTCCTACAGGTATCGCCCTGTCAGCCGCCTCGGGGACCAGATGTTCACCAACGGCCAGACTGTGAACCTGCAGGCTGTCATGAAGGATGTGGTTCTGATCCGAAAGCTTCTGGCCTTGATGGCCCAAGAACAGGAGCTGCCAAGAGAGGTGGCAGCACCCGCCACAGATGAGGTCAGGGCCGCCTTGGAGCTGATGTCGTAGTTCTGACTCCCTACGCTCTGGGTCCTGGCAGATGCCTGTTAGCAGTTCTATACAGCTGTGTGTGAGCCATGGGTTTGGGAGGACCAGGCGAGGTCTGGGGGAAAGCATGGGTCTGAGCGTGGCCCCAGCGATCACGCCCGGGGTGACCTTGGTTGAGTTGCTTTAACTTCTTGGTCTTGTCTCCACTATAAAATGCATGTGGTCTGGGGTGGGATTTTATATGTGGTGTGTTCTGGGCCACCTGCTCTCCCTGGCAGCTCTAGAAAGACCAGTCTGCTGCCCTCAGCTCTAAGAATGTCCCTCCTGGGTTATGGTACCAGAGCCCATGCCACGCAGCTCTGGTTTTGGCTCAGGAAGGTCTCCAGCATTGGGGTCAGGAAGGCAGTGTTGTCATTTGTAGGAATTTCCCAGAATAGGACTGTCAGATTTGGGGCCTCAGCTTCCTCTCCAGTAAACGGTGGAGCTGAATTCCTGTTTCAGCAGACATTTCCCGAGCCCCTTCAGTGGGCCAGGTCCTCGGTGGGTATAAAGATGAGTCAGGCACTCAGGAAGTTTGCTGAGATCACTGACATCCTTCCCATCTCTAAGATGCTCTCTGGATGCAAATGGGAAGGACCGTCTCAGCCTTGAGTAGTCAGGGCTTCCAGGCTCCCTTCCCCTGCTGGGACAGGCCTGTCGCCAGGTGGCGCCACTGTCTGTCCCGGACGCCCATGCTCTGGGTTATTACTCGGCCCTTCTGCTTGGGGTTTCTTTGGTTTTGCTTAAGTTTTCTGATCTGCTGGGGCAAATGTGCTTTTAAAAATCCTCAGTATTAGAGAAAGGTGCCATCTGCAGGTCCTAGTTCAGTTTCAGAGGGAAGGCCTTAGGATAGCCGGCTCCAGTGACCAGGGCTAAGGATTTTGCGTTGATGTCCCTTGAAAGTAGGGCAGCCTTTTGTCCAAGAGAAAAAGCTAAATCTCTGCAGAAATGAACAGTGTCCTCTCTGATTCCTGAGGTCCTTTTGCTACCTGAAGTCCCAGTGCCCTCCTGCCATCTGATTAACAGGGTGTGTTGTTTCTTCCCACACTTGCACCCAACATCCCATTCCCATGGCGGCCCTCTCACGAATTGTGAATGCCTTGTGTGGGTGGGCTAGCGCCGCTCCAGGCACCGAGAATATACAAGGTGAGACAGGGTCTCACTCATTTCACAAGTAGTCACATGGCCCTGAGTCAGGTGACGCCATAAGAAGTGAGTTAGTCTGACAGGGCCTCTGTCATCATGTAGGTGACCATCTCTCCCTGTGAGGCTCCTTCTGCCAGAACAGAAAATAGACCTGTCCTCTCTGTAACTGTGAAGACCCTGCTATTCCTCAGGATTGAGGACAAGCCCACTTTATCACTAATGGGTTCCAAGACATCCTCATTTACTGGGTCTTCCCCCACCCTCCGCTTTCCCTCCTCTCGGTGCTGGCAGCTTTCTTCTCTCATCTGACCCACCCTGGGACAAAGGACCATGTGCCTCTCTCCTGTGCCGTACCCAGCCCCTTGAGACCAGACAGTGTCAGTAGGTGGTGCTCTAGGGCAGCTTACTGCCTTAAGGCCTGTCACCTGGGCAGGTGTGGGAGAAGAGGAAGAGGCAGAGCCAGGGACAGAAATATTGAAAGGATTGGTTAAATATTTCACTGAGGCCTGGAGATCAGCCAGTAACTTGACATAGCCTTTATCTTAATTGATGGCACAGGAAATCATAAGGCAAGCATTTTTCCTTTTAAGAAATTACTTCACCTGCATTTTTATGAGTGCTTTGGATTAAGTTTTTCAAAACCATAAATAAAGCTGAAACTCCATATGAGAATCAGTTATCTCACAGGATAACAGAGCTACATAAGAAGAGTATTGATATGGGAAGAATTTCTAGCGTTGCCTTAAGAATTAGATACCAGGGGACTTCAGCTGCTGCTAGCAGATACATCCATTACCTTCTTGGCCTGCACACTTTGAGGGAATAAGCTACCATGTTGGAGAAGCCCATGCAGCAAATAATTGAAGGTGGCTTCTGGCCAACAACCAACTAGAAACTGACGCCCTTGGTCCAGTAGTCCTCAAGGAACTGAATCCTGCCAACAGCCGTGTCAGCTTAGAAGTGGGTCCTCCCCAAGTTGAACCTTCAGATGAGACCCTAGCCCTGGCTGACTCCTTTATTGTGGCCTGGGGGAGACTCTGAAGCAGAGAACCCAGTTAAGCTGTGCCCAGATTTCTGACTCTCAGAAACTGTGAGATAATAATTGTGTGTCAATTTAAAAGGAAAAGAAGGAGACTTCTTAGAAATTTGAGTTCATTTTACTCCCAGAAAGAGACGGGCTGGTAAATAGGTAGTGGGGCTGATGTTTTGTTGATGCATGTGGACAAGAGAGATTTAGGACTACTTTTGCCACTGACCTGTCAAGTTCAAAAGACATAAAGGCAAACTCCAGAGCTCATCATTTGTCAGAGCTCTAGTAAGAAAGAAAAATGGAACCAGGCCTGGCCTTTTTGAGGTTCTTCCATCACGCCTGTTTTCTTGGTTGTGTCTTGGCCAGGAAAAAGACCCTTCGATCGCTATGGACCGGTCCTTTCTGAGTCTACTTCCAGGCCAGTCCCTCACAGACAAACTTTACAACATTTGGATTCGCCTTCAGAGCCACGTCAATATTGTGTTTGATAGTGAGATGGACAAATTAATGATGGAGAAGTACCCTGGCATTAGACAGGTGAGCAGTGAGTTGGATCCCCATTGCTAGCCAAAGGGGTTAAAATAGTAAACATGTTTGTCTTGAAGGAAGAAAATGATAAACATATTTTTTTTTTTTTTTTTTAATGCTTTCTGTGGACTTTTTTCCCCCATAAAGATCCTGGAGAAGAAGGATGGTTTATTCCGGAAGCACATGATGGGAAAGCGAGTAGACTATGCAGCCCGCTCAGTCATCTGCCCAGACATGTACATCAACACCAATGAAATTGGAATTCCCATGGTATGTGCTGTTAGGTGGCGATGGGAGTGGCGAGGAGGGCTGGGGAGAAGGCACGTGGCCGACTGCAGTGGCTTGGGTGGGGACAGCCTCTTCCTCTTCCCGGACGAGCTGTTCGGAGGGGACCCTGAGGCCATGGGGTAGCGTTGCTCTCAATCCCTGCCTGGTCTCCAAATACCCTCTACCCACAAGGAAGACCCACCTCCCGGGCCACCAGGAAGCAGACGGCAGGGTGCACATCCCTCCTGCCTAGCTTCTTCCTGCCTGTCTTGGCCTAATCTTTAAGCCTTCCTAGTGAGATTGAATACATGATAGAGATGAGGGGGAGGGAAGGTGGGGGTGTCTCCGTCCCGTGTACTTGCCGGCATCAGGAGTCAGGCCGCGGAGGAGCCCCAGAGAGCAGGCATCGCCCATCCTCCCAGATCCGCAGGGGTAGGCGGTTTGCCCCATCCACCCATTAGTGTTTCCTCAAGGAGCCAGCCTCCTTTTCTCACTCCCCCACCACGTCAAGCTGTGGTGCTCGTTAGCAGCGGCCCCTTAATCGGCTTCCTCCTTAATGGGCCTTGATGTCAGTAATAGAAGATGGTTTAATTCCCTCCGCGGAGAGGCTCACTTCCTTGCGCACGGTCCCCCTGCCGCTCTCCTGGGAGGACTGGTGTTCCGATGGACTCCCACCTGCTGCCGCCTCCTCCCTCGGGCACACATGGGCTTCCTGGGCAAGGGCTCTTGTGGGAGGGGACAAGAGTCAGAGAACGCCCAGTCCGGTGCCCATGGCCTCCTGGGAACCCAGGGGTCTTTGCATCTGGAAGCTGGGTCAGGTGGCAGGGAAAGGCATTGGGAAGTTCCTGAGTCCGAGGCCCTGGGAGGAGACCTGTTCGTTGCTCTCTTTGGACAGAGGGCAGGGGCTGCCCCTTTTGGCTTTGGCTTCATGGTGCCTCCAGGGTCCCCGGCTGTGGGAGGGACCTTTAGTGTTGCTCCTTTTTCCACCTTCAAAGGTCCTCTCTTTCTTGGATCTGGGTTCATTTGGTAATGGAGGGACTCTGAATTTCCCCCTCTGCCTATCTCCAGCCTGCCCCAAGCCTCAGGGCCATGGTGGCCTGGGGTATTCCTCGCAGAATAGCCGTGAGGAGCAGAGTGTGTGAACTGCCTCTTGGTTCCTTGTGGCACGCCCTTCTCATCTAGCATTGTGGACAGGTGTTAACAGAAGCAGAGGAGGCAAAGTCTGGGAAGTAAGCTAGAGACCCAGCAGGGAACCAGACAGACTTAGCATGTCCCCTGTGAGGCTTACATTACAGCAGTGGAGACGCATCAACAGGTACACAAGTATAGATCTTCCTCAACTTATGATGGGGTTATATCCCTGTAAACCCCATCGTAAGCTGAAAATGCCATGGGTCGAAAATGCATTTAACGGACCTAACCTACTGAACAGCATAGCTTAGGTCTAACCTACCTTAAATGCGCTCAGAACACTTATGTTAGCCCACAGTTGGGCAAAATCATCTAATGCAAAGCCTGTTTTATAATGTTCAATAAAGTGTTGAATATCCCTTGTTAAGTTATTGAATACTGTCCCGAAAGTGAACAACAGGACGGCTCTGAGTGTATGGGTTATTTACCCGCGTGATCACGGGGCTGACTGCCAGCTGCAGCTTGCTGCCCCGCCCTGCTTCAGGAGAGTATCATACAACGTTTCAGTAGCCCAGGAAGAGACCTAAGTTCAAAATGGGGAGTACAATTTCTACTGAACACGTGTTGCTTTTGCACCATCGTAAAGCCCCCAAGATCCTAAGTCGGGCACAGTCTGTACATGTACACTCTGTCAGGCAGTGGTCAGTGCATTGGCAGAAGTGGAATGGGCCACGGGGCGGGGAGGGCCTCTCACACAGAGCCACTCACGTTGAGACCTGGCCAGCATTTAGCAAGTTCCTTTACCTGGGACTTCTCAGAGTTGCTCATGTACTTATATGTGCCTTTTGAAGCATCAAAGGGTTTTAATATTCAGTAGCTCAGAACTCGCTTAACCAGGGAATTCATTTTTCTTGGAGTGTGGTGCAGGTCCGGTGTATCAAATGGAGCACTGAGTTTTCTCATGTATCAGGAGACCAAATCAGTTTCATCTCAGGGCAAGTAAAGAGATTTGAATGGCATGGCTGGGCTCAGGGCATGGGCCACCTTCAATTAGAGATGGCTGCTGGGGGGGCGTGGGGGAAGTGTTGGCGGGAGAAAATGGTACTTGAGGGTGGGTATCTGCTGTCTCTCTCAAGCTAGCGTTCCATGCTATTTTCTGTCTTTTGGGACTAAATGAGTGTTATTGGCAGACCAGGAAATGGTGAAATTTTTAAATGGGTTAAAAAAAATTCTGCATAAACTGCAACACTCAGATTACTCTCTTCGAGCAGACTCTGCTAGAAAAGGAGACCCAATCTCTTTCCTTAAGGGAGTGGGTCTGCAAAAATGTGGAAAACACAGGGAGGATGCTGCTTTACTTGCTGAAGGACGACCTTCTTGGCTCAGAGAGTACCTTTGCATCTTAGGGAAAAAGTAACACAGCCTGTTGAGTTGGATCTGGGGGTCCATGTATCCTTTCTGCCCACCCTGAATTTTCACATCCACTCCTTGTTTCCAGGTGTTTGCCACAAAGCTGACCTACCCTCAGCCAGTCACCCCCTGGAACGTTCAGGAACTGAGGCAGGCGGTCATCAACGGCCCCAGTGTGCACCCAGGAGCCTCCATGGTCATCAACGAGGATGGTAGCCGCACGGCCCTGAGCGCCTCGAACCTAACCCAGCGGGAGGCCGTGGCCAAACAGCTCCTGACACCAGCCATGGGGGCACCTAAGCCCCAGGGGACAAAAATTGTGAGTAATGGGCAGATTTGGTCAGGGGCTCGGCCACCTGCTGTTGGCTCCCCATGACTGCCGGCTGTCAGCTGTGGCCTCAGTGAGCGCAGATGCAGGAGTGCTGTGAGAGCAGTTCCTGCCTCGCCTTCCCTCTCCCCGCCCCCCCACCCCCAGAGGAAGCTGCCCCCAGATGTGGGTGTTCCCTAGGGCCTGAACACCATGAATAAAACTCCATTTGGCCATCCATGCATGCAGCGCAATTCTGGGTACATGTCGGGGCTTGAAAACGCTCTTTAATTATAACTCTGTTGTGATTTGCTGCCCTTGAACAGGGCTGCTCAAAGGGTGGTCCTCCGAGCAGCAGCATCCCTGGGGCTGGTAGGAAATGCACATTCGTTCCTTCCCCTCTCCCTCCCCCCCACCCCTGAATTAGTCTCTCTGGGAATGGAACCTAGGAATCTGTATAGTAAGAAGCTCTGCAGAGGGTTCCTCTGCATGCTGAAGCTTGAGAACTGCCCTAAAGGAAGGGAACATTCTGTGTCTGATAACACAGTACTACAGGCAAGAACTAGCAGTCCCCCGGAAGTGAAGTATCAGATGAAACCTGTCAGTTTTCAGTTAAGGGATCCTGAGGCTTTATCTGGGCTTCACTGAAAAGAGTATATGATGGATTAGCAATGTCTGCTGAGGACAGATGGGTGGGTGACATCACTTGTGTCTGTGTCAAATAATAACCATTCCTGCTGGGAGGGGTATAGCAAATAACGGCTAACCAGGCAACAGTGGCGGAAGTTGCTAGAGTGAAATGGACTGGATTTGGGATTAATTTATGGTGACTGCCCAGAGTCAGAGGATGACTGAGTGTGTCTCCCGCACCCACTTGCACGCTTGTTAGACCTCCTTTTGCCCTCTGACACATCCAGACCCAGTGGCCGACTAGGTCTTCTCTTTAGTGGGTTTGAGCTCTACAGAGGACCACTGGTCCTTGAAGGAACTTTGGTTGGAGGACAGAGGGGGAGAGGAAGCCTCGTCACGGTGACCATTGGTCCCCGCTGCTCTTCACCGCGTCCTGTCCTCTTGCTTCCTCTCCATCTCACCGCTGTCCCGAGGTCAAGCAGGAACAGGCCATGCGTTTTCTGGTTTGGTGGCAGGGGGCACATGCAGACGCAAATCTAATCACCTGTTTTGTTTTTTTTCTCGTGCATTAAGTGAGGTTTGTGTTCAGGCTCACGGGATTATTCTGCCATTTTTAAGTGCCTAGTGTTTTGCTAGGAGCTGTGAGAAAGATGCAGGAGAAATCAAGGGGTGTTTTTCATAATTTATGGTGAAGCAAGGCAAACACTGGTAATCTTCCTACTAACTCAAGTCGAGCATGTGAAACAGTCTCACAGTAGGACATTTTGAGAAAAAAATTGAGAGAAGAGAGCAGAGTGGGGTCAGGTAGTCTGCCAGGCACCGTGGATGAGATCCTGCTGTCTCGGGGTGGATGGCCTGGTAGGAGCACCCCCAGGGAATGAGACCATAAATGTGTCACCGCTGCTGAGTGGCGTGGTGGACACAAGGGAACAGCGACGGGGGACGGTGACTTTACCCACATGAATCTGGAGAAGCAAAGAGGGCTGTGGGCAGGGTGGGCGTGCAGGGCGAGGTTGGAGTCACCAGGAGGCAGTTGAGGGCCAGCCCGGGGGCTGCAGGGGAACCGAGGGTGAAAGCAGGGTGTGTTTCAAGGGGACCTTGAAGTAGGGGGGCTTGGCTGTAGGCTGGGTGTCAGGGCTGTAAAAGAGAGAAGGTGAGAAGGAAGCGTGGTTTCCAGTGCCCTGGAAGGAGGTGTGTCTGGGTCCTTCTGAACTGAGGTCATGGTGGAGAATCTAAGGGCTAGCTAGTCTCCCGTAAAAGGTAGAAATGTGGCACTTAGGTTAGGGGGGCATAGAGTTAAGAAATGAAATCATCAGGAATTCCCTGCCAGTCCAGGGGTTGGGACTCCGAGCTTCTACTGTAGGGGGGCACGGGTTCCATCCCTAGTCGGGAAACTAAGATCCCGCAAGTCACGTGGTGCAGTCAAAAAAAAAAAAGAAGAAATGAAATTATCAGAGTTAAACTCTTTGAGCACAAAGTACAACAGAGGGAAAATGCAGTGGGGGCACCTGTGGAAGCAGGAGGCAGGTAGGGGAGGACGCCGAGGGAGAGAGGGCTCGCCCTCGGTATCTGCATCTGTCTCCCACCTGCGCTGGGGGGGTTCTTCCCGGTCAAGACCAGCCCCAGAGTATGTTTGCATCTCCCAGAGGCACTTAGTAGGTGTTTGTGGAGTTAAATATGAAGTTTAAGAAGAGTGAGGAAGCGGAAGGAAGATGCAGATTTGTCCACGTGAAGGTCACGTGTGACCCAGGAGAGCCGTTTGAACAAAGTGGGGGGAGCTGGGCTTCAGGGCCTTTGTGATGAGGCAGCGAAGCAGTAGCTTCATCTATGACTGGAGCAAAAGCAAAATGATACGGGGGTTTCTGACATTAGTGGGGAGTGAGGATGGGCAGACGCGCAGGGGAGCTTCCTTCCCGTGGCCTTGTTACGTCTGTGAGGCTGGGGGTGGGCTTAGGAGAGGGCAGGTTGGCCTCACTGCACACTCAGGTCAGCTCGTGGGAAGCGACGGAAATGAGTTCTCAGCAGCCGGGAGATTGAGTGAGGTTGGCCCAGTGGCCTGTCCCCCAGCCTAAGTTCACATCCCAAGCACACTGTCCCTGCCTTGTCTCCCAGCCCCGCGTCTCGGCGTCCCATCGATGTGGGCCTCTTTCTCCCCTTCAGGCCTTGAACTTGCCGTCCCTGCCGGGAATACTCTGTCCTCCCCGACACTCCCCAGCCGTGGCCCACTCATCCTTCTGCAAAGCCTTCGTTCCTCTAGGGCAGGGGTCCACAGCCTTTTTCAATCAAGGGCCAGATAGTAAATATCTTAGGCCTTGCGGGCCACACGGTCTCTGTTGGAGCTGCTCAGCCCCGCCTATGTAGAGTGAAAGCCACCACGGCAGTACAAAGTGAATGGGTACGGCTGTGTTGCAAAAAACTAGTTGCAAAAGCAGGTGGCCTGCAGTTTGCCACTTTTACAACATGAATGGGGTCCCCCCCCACGGTGTGTCCCACCTCACCCCCCCCAACCCTCATTGCGTTATGTTGTCACTCCAGGTACCCCCATCTGACTGACCTCGAGTTCCTAAACCCCGTGAGGACAGGGCAGGGTGTTCGGCCCTCTACTCTCCCCAGCACCCAGCATGTAGGAGGCACTTGGGAAACCCCTGTGGACTGGACGGGTCCAGGATGAGATGCAGGAGGCTCTGAGGTGTGAGGGCCACATTTGACCTGAGGATGTGGCCCTGGGGCAAAGACAGGAAGGGAACTTATGAAACAAAAGTGGACCTTATATTGGGACCTGGGGTCTAAAGGTGATTATCTTTAGTTTCCAAAAATCTCAATGATGTCATATGTAATGTTTATATATGTAGTCAGATATGTGTGCATTTACAATTCGTTTGTAATTTGGAAAGTAATTTTTTGGTTAATGTGTTCCTATGGAACACATTAGATCAGGACCTGGGCCAAAGGGCCGGGTGACGTGACTGGGAGGGACAGACCCAGGTCCAGGAAAGGACAAACTGCAGGTTAGATGAGAAGGGGAAGGGGGGAGTGGAAGAAGCCATTTCCCCTGGGAGGGGTGAAGTCTCTGCCCCTTCTCCTGGGCCTGGTAAATGGAGTAGAAAGTGGCCAGGATGGCCAAGCCTCATTTCCCGGCCCAGCAGTCAGCCAGGAGCAGCTCTTTGGCTCCGGCTCTGCCCCTGGGAACTCTCACCCGGGCACTGGGGCACACTAATTTTCGCTGCGGTATTTATTTAGAGACAAGAGAAAGGAAGGGCCTCAGGTTTGGGTTGGCGAGGGGAGCACCCTGTGCTCCAGGGCTTCTGTTTGGATTGGCTGGTGCCTGCTGGCCAGGCCTGCGAGCCTTCCCAGCTGTGGGGTTTGCTTACGCTGGAGGATGTCTCGAATTTTCGAGACTCAGATCCGAGGCGAGCCCGGGGTTCGGGACCCAAGCCACAGGTCCCGGCAGTTTCTTCCTTGAGAAGCTAAAGAAATAGACCTTGAAAGTCAGTTCAGGCTCCGTGACGTGCCCTAGGCAGCCACTCCTGGGAATCCTCAGAATCCAGGTCTCCTTGGAAACACGGACGTGGGGGTGGGGGGAGGACGGGTTTGAATTCCTTGGGAGCAGAGAGACTGCCTCTCCGCTAGCTGCTTTTAGGACTGCCTTTTAGAATTTGAGGGGTGTGCTCCCTGCTTCCCTGAGTTGGGGGACACTGTCAGCCCAGCCGAACAGGGATGCGGGGAGGTGGGTGGGGAGCATCTCTTGTTGACCTCTAGCCTCTTTCTGTAGCCAGCTTTCTGATACAACTTCATAATGTGGACGACATAAGAAGAAACCAGACTTGGAGTAATTTGTTTCCCCCCAACCGGTTATCTGCTGGATAATTTAGGGGAGACTTGGGATGGGGGGAGGCCTCACTGAGTCTCCACAATTCCTCTGGGCTGCTAAGGGCAGCCTGCAAAATGATTGGGGTAGCAGTTGCCTCATGCATTTGTTTTTTTATTTTTATTTTATTATTTTAAAAAAAATTTTGGCCGTGGCGCAAGGCTTGTGGGGTCTTAGTTCCCCGACCAGGGCTTGAACCCAGACCCCTGCAGTGAGAGCGTGGAGTCCTAACCACTGGACCGCCAGGGAATTCCAATGCATTTGTGTTTTTTTTTGTTTTTTGGGGGTTTTTTTGCGGTATGCGGGCCTCTCACTGTTGTGGCCTCTCCGGTTGCGGAGCACAGGCTCCGGACACGCAGGCTCAGCGGCCATGGCTCACGGGCCCAGCCGCTCTGTGGCATGTGGGATCTTCCCAGACCGGGGCACGAACCCGTGTCTCCTGCATCGGCAGGCGGACTCTCAGCCACTGTGCCACCAGGGAACCCTGCATTAGTTTTTTAAAGTGGCGTCTCTGTTCATCATTTGGGAAGCCCAGTAATTAATATAGCGTAAGATTAAGGGCCTTATACTAAAGTCAGCTTTGTGGGAGGAGGTGTTCTGTCAGGAGGATGTGACCAGTGGCATATTGATATTGGTAAGGAACAAAAAAGCGTGAGCGTTGGTTGTCTTTAAGGAGTAAAGTTACTTGTGGTTTTCATTCTCTTCTTTAAGTTTGTCTGTATTTTCTGTGCTTTCCCCCACAGTAAGCATCACTTGTGCAGTTTTTCTTGGTTTCTTTAGAAATAGTTGAAGATCTTTTAAAGAAATTTCATAGAAGTAGTACACGCTCGTTGTAACACGAACATCACTAAGACGTATAAAGGTAAAGGTGATGATCTGTGCCTTACCCTTCCTCCCGTGTGTCCCTGCCTCAAGGAGAGCATAGAAACAGCTCACTGAGGATCTAAGTGCCCTTTTCCCTCGTGTATATAAACCCGTAGAGTTGGGTTGGGTTTTATTTATTTATTTTTTGGCTGTGCTGCGTGGCATGTGGGATCTTAGTTCGCTAAGAACCCACGCACCCTGCACTGAAAGCCTGGAGTCTTTTAACCACTGGACTGCCAGGGGAGGCCCCTGGGTTGGGTTTTAAATTGCCTCCTCCTATCACCTTAGATGGCACCTGGATTGTTTTTCTTTTACTGGAATACATTATTGCTATCGCTTTAGGACTATTATAGGGTTAAGCCATCCTTTTTCATCATTACATGATACTCCATAGTACATACCATGATTTAGCCACCAATGCCCATTCTGTGGGGCAGCCAGGTTTTTCCCAGTTCTTGCCACTGTTAACACTGCTGCATAAACACACACATTCTTAGAACCTTGCGTTGACAAAAGGATATAAGTTTTAAATGTTTTAAAATCTATTGTGAAATTGCTTTCCCAGAAGACCATGCAATTTAAACTTATTATTAATTTTTAAGTGCAATAAAACATTTGCAGAGAGCATTGAACTGGGAATCAGGAACCCTGTGTTTCAGTCCTGGCTCTGCTGGATGAGGTTGGGCAAGTATTTCTAAAACGTGGAATTCACATTTCGAATAACGTACTCAGATGTGGCCCTGGCGGGGATTCTAGAGGTCTGCCAGATCCTTCTAGATCTGGCAGACCAGGAGTTTTATGGTTATATGTAGATATGCTGTCTTCAGATGTGTCTCTTTCTTTCTTCAGATTAATTCGCAGAGGAATTCAAACTCCGGAAAGGTTATGCATCTCTGAAGAAGACAGAGATTACTGGACAGGAGCCTGTAGCCTCATTGGCATATGCCTCTGTGCCCAGAGCCAGGACAGGACTCTGCTGGGCTAGCAGCTGTTTCTCAGAGTACCAGAGGGGCTTAGTAGCTATTTCTCAAAGATTTCTAGGGTTTCAATCCAGACTAAAAGTTCTCCTTTTATTTAGTTGAGTAAAACCTGAGACAGACAGAAGGCACACTCAGCCCAGGCCGAGGTGAGCCCTTGGAATAGTAGCGATGTTGCCGAAGTCGCTGCTGCTCACCCTGTTCTCTCCTGTGCCCCCAGGTATGCCGGCACGTGAAGAATGGGGACATTCTCCTCCTGAACCGACAGCCCACCCTGCACAGGCCCTCCATCCAGGCGCATCGCGCCCGCATCCTGCCCGAGGAGAAAGTCCTGCGGCTCCACTATGCCAACTGCAAGGCCTACAACGCCGACTTTGATGGAGACGAGATGAACGCCCACTTCCCTCAGAGTGAACTGGGCCGGGCCGAGGCCTACGTCCTGGCCTGCACGGATCAGCAGTACCTTGTTCCCAAGGTAGGTCTGACCTTGAGGCGGTTCCATGGTCATCGCCAGCACAACTTGGCAGTCCAGGTCCGGGCCCTTGCCAGCTCCTGGAGTCAGTGGGTGGCTCTAGGGCAGGGGCATGTGGAACAGAAGGTCTTGGCTTCTTCCGGGTGGGATCTTCAGCTCTCTAGTGGCTAGAGGCAGGGAAAGGCTTCTCTCTTGCTGCCCCTTAAAGGTGGCAGGAAAGAAGTTGTAACAGTCATCCCAGAACGCTGAGGCTAGTAGCTGCATAATAGGTCTTGTCTTCCAGTTTGTTTGGATTCTACAACTCATTAGCCTCTGGCAAGCATTAGCATCCCAGCTGTGAGGGTCCCCGAGGTCCACAGATGACTCTGATCCTTTGAGTCTGGACAAGCAGGAGTTTTAAGAGACAACGTAACCCCAAGGGTCCAGATGAAATTCCCCTCCAGCCCATGAGGAATCTCCTCTGTGAATCCCTTCCTTTATGAGCCGTTTGCGTCACAGTGATTCACAATGATACATCGTTCATTTGGGCCGCAGTGTGGAGTAGTAATAATGATAAAGAACTATGGCTACCGTTTGCCAAACACTTTGTCAGCGTCAGACACTACAAAGCACGTTGGAGGCCTCTCCTTTCTTCCTCCCCACACTCCTTGGGGTAGGTACTACTAACGTCCACATTTACACATGAAGAAACGGTGTAGGGAATTCCCTGTCGGTCCAGTGGTTAAGACTCCTTGCTTGCATCGCAACAGGCGCAGCTTGCATCCCTGGTCGGGGAACTAAGATCCCACATGCAGCGCGGCGCAGCAAAAAAAAAAAAAAAAAATGGTGTAACTTACCGAAGGGCACAGAGCTGAGGAGGAGGAAGGGCCAGGAACTCCCAGATCCTTGTGGCTTGTTCTTCTCCGCTGTGCGGGTCCTGCTGCCCTTCCAACAGAAGAGAGGGAGACCTCTGCACCCAGGAAGCACCAGAGGCTGCTCGGAGATGTCCCTCATCGATTAGTAACCTCTCCTCCTGGGAACTTCTCTTCCCCCGTCAAGTCCCACCCGGGGAATCAGGCAGGTGGCCAGGGTCCGAGCGTCCCAGCCTTGTTGCCTACCAGACACACGACTGTGGCTTCATCCTGGACTCAGTTATTTGAATATAACTCTCTTTCCCTTCTCCACCCACCTTAGCTGGCTGTTGACGAGTGAAGGGGCTGACAATAGGCAGGAGGGGTTTAGGGGCCCACTCAGGTCCCCCAGAAATTAGAAGAAATAATTTGATTAATTTTTACTAATGATTTTACTAATAATTAGAAGAAAAAGAAGAAATAATTAGAAGGAAATAATTTGATTAACTTGAAAATTGGCTTTTTGTCTTTTTAGGTAAGTCATATCCGTGGTAGCTATGACGGTGGTGGCTTTGCCACCGTCTGCTGAGCGCTCCCTGTGCCTCAGGCACTGCTCTGAGCAGTTGGCAAACATTCTCACTTAGTCCTCACGACAGCCTTAGGCGGTGGGTGCAATTTTCAGATGAGGAAACACCGGTGAGTGACTTGCCAGCCAGTGACGAAGCTGGGACTTGAACCCAGCACCGCTGACCCCCCAAGCCTGTGTGCTCAGCCTCGTGTGTGATTAGCCCCGCTGACAGGCAAGGCTGGGCCTGGCTGAGGGCACGTGGCAGTGAGTGGCTCCCAGGACTGAACCGGCCGTCTGGCTCTCTAAAGGGAGTGTCACATTTCACCACAGGGGATACTACCAGCGAGCAGCAGATGGTTCATTTTTTGCCGGCAGAGTGACCTCTGGACTTCAGCCGCATGGGGAGTCGGGGTGCTCCGAAGTTCTCAGGCCAATGAATTTGAATGTGCTATACTTGATTTTGATTGGATAAGGTAGAACAGGCGACCTCATTGCTTACGGCATGTCCTGCGCAGGGCTGGGCTATGTAAAATCCAGATGTGCCTCATCACATGCTCACCTGCCTACGAGGTTTAGGTCAGGAGACAGGGAGAACACAGGTCAATAAGCTTACATCAGTAAACTAAATTCTTAAAGAGTAAAAACAAAAAACGACACTTCTAGGGGATGACCTGAGGGTTCACTTTACTTTCAGACAATTTTTTTTTTTTTGGCCATTCTGTGCGGTTTGTTGGGATCTTAGTTCCCCAACCAGGGTTTGAACCCGCGTCCTCAGCAGTGAAAATGCAGAGTCCTAACCACTGGACCGCCAGGGAATTCCCTCAGACAATTTCTTTTGTCAGAGGTAGAGAGCTTTCAATTCTTGATAAATTTTGTTTAGTCCTCAGTGTGAATGCCGAGGTGGAATCGTTATTTTTTTGCTAATGGTTATAAAAATGAAACACGTACTTTGTTGGCAAAGTCCTAAAAGGACAAGAGCCGGTTTTCCTAAGCCATTTTTGGGTAATTTTTCTTGGCGTGTCTTTATTTCCCTTTGCTTCTGTTTCCCTTTGTTCATTATTCTGTTTCTTCTCTATTTCTAGGTTCTCTTCCTTGACTAACCATAGTACCCGATTTAAGTTCATTTTATTGTTGGTTATATGTGTTTAACAGGGTTGGAGGTTGTCTTCTTACTTAAAATAGGAGAGGAATGGAACTTTAGCTGTTTCTTTTCCAAGAAAACAGTTACACTTTTCATTTACATGTTTCTCTGTGGATTCTTTTTTTTTCTTCTGTTTGTTGTATCTATTGAGGGCCAATGCTTCATGAAGTTTTTTTAACAAGGCTTGAGACATAGTTTCCAGACTTTGACTTAGCTACGAAATTCAAGTCACAGAATACCCCAATTCTCAAAGCATCCTGACCAAAGACATCAATTGTAATGTCATTTTGCTGTGATATTAGGTGGAATAGGATAGCTGACAATTACCTGGGTTTTTGATTCAGAGATGGTCTTTCTGATCCTAAGCAGGTTTAGGAAATTCAGAATTATAAGTAGACCCTTAGTAAATTGCTTTAATCAGTATTCCTCCCTAGAATTCATGATTATTGCATTGAAAGCAATTTAGCCATTAAGGTAATTTTTTAGTCATGAAAAAGTCTGGATGGAGAGAGAAGGCACTGACTAGATCCCATAACTTATAATTATGTTCTTTAAAGGAAAAAAGCAAAAGGGAAAATCTATATCTGCCCCCAAAGACTGTGGGATGAGTCAAATGCCTAATACTGTTTTGGGTTTTTCCTCTAAACAAACTAAGACCTTGTCTTTGGAACAAGACACAGAGTGTAATTTTTTATTCATGTTCATAACTCAGAGCCTTCGTAAGAAGGGCCGCGTGCCCCATCTGATCTTGCCTTCCGTCTGCACCACCTATTCAGCTCATCTGTAATAATTATCTTTGAGTTTACGTAAAGCCCGTTGCCACAGTATTGAGACTGTTTAACAAGCATCCTTTTTATCCTTTGAATTAGTGCATGTGGTTAAATTCTTGGCGCTTCTCCATGGCTGCATTTGTGAGTTCCTTAGTTATGAAACATGGACATAATATTGGACAGTATTTAACAAATAAGCAAATGATAACAATCTGTAGATCCGAGGCACAGATATTTCTCAAGTTCCCATAAACATTGAAAAGGTTGCAAAAACTGCTTCTTAGAGAATGTCAGTGGGCGCAGCTATTTTTACTTTAGTGTGCCTTATGTTCCCATGAATGCAGACCTGCAGATAGGGTGCAGGAGACTGGGGATCAGAAAGGCTGTGGAAAGATGAATGTACCCACCCAACCGGGGCTTTTATAAAGGCCCTTGTTTTGACATCTGGTAAATAACAGCCTACCATGAATATGTGCTGCATTATGAAGAGACGCTGACAGCAGGCATTCTTTCCTTCTGCAGTCACACACGTCAAAGCCCTCCACAACCCTCTTGAGGAACCTCTGCCCAAACCCCACCCTCCCTGCGCTGGCCCACTCCAAGTCACTCCTCAGGCCAAGCTGCAATACTGCCCCTCAGAGAGACCATTCCTGGCCAACCTCCTCACCCCAAATCTATGTGATGATCCATCCTGTTATTTTCCTCCCGTATTTAAAACTCTTTGTGATAATGTATCTGTCCAGTCATTTGTTTACTGTCTAGCTCTTTCTCATCATGAAGGATCGTGTCTGCTTGGGCCACTGGAGTAGATGAAAGGTCTAACCCAGTGCCTAGGCATACAGTAGGCTCTCAATAAATATTTGTTGAATGGATGACTGATTTAGAGGAGAACCAGGCCAGAAATGTGTGAAAAATACCAAAGCGTAAAACCAAAATATAAAAACAAGGACACAGCTAACAGCAGCCAGACCAAATTTATGCATAAGTGCCAGAAATATGCTGGAGTAACTAGAAACAGATAGGATTATGGAGAGAAGGCTAGGGGGGCTGGATGAATTTGCAGCAGTTTTGATACAGAACAGTGGGCAAAAGGCAAAGGTGGGAGCTGGTCAGGAAGCCCTGGTCACGTGCTCTGGTAGGCAGTTTGCTCTCAAGATGGGAAGCCCAAGCACCGGCCTGGCGCGGCTCAGAGACAGGACAGTACGGGGATGTGGAGCAGGGCTGTTGCTAGCGGGCAGCTCCCAAGCACAGGATTAGGAATTAGAATGCGACTTCAGTTTTTGCTTTGTTCTCCTCTTATCTGTTTTGGTTTGTAGGATGGCCAGCCATTGGCAGGGCTGATCCAAGATCACATGGTTTCGGGTGCAAACATGACCATTCGAGGCTGCTTTTTCAGCCGGGAGCAGTATATGGAGCTGGTATACCGAGGACTCACAGACAGAGTGGGACGTGTGAAGCTCTTTCCTCCTGCCATCCTGAAGCCCTGTCCGCTGTGGACAGGAAAGCAGGTAATTGGGGGAAAACAAATGGTGGCTATAAAACAAGGAAACAGGCCACTCAGTAAAGAGGTTTTGGTTCCCAGGAGAGCCCAGGCCAGAAACAGAAATGGCAAATCAAACAATAGTCTGAGTCTCTCTTTGATGGGGTTTTTGGGTGTAGATGGTTTCAAGGGAGTGTCTGCTAAGCGTAAGCTGCATAGTTTCTGTCCTTCGCTCATAACTTAAACTCCGTGTCCTCAGAATCCAGATATGGTGGTAATAGGCAGTGGTGCTGATGGTAGCAGTAGTTAAGGTTTGTTGGGAGTGCTTCAAATATGTTATCTTAACCCTCACAACCGACCTGCGGTGCAGAAGCCATCATTATCACCATTTAGCAGACGAGGAGAATGAAGTTTGGAGAAGCTGTTACATGCCCAAGTCCATAGGAGCCAGAGTTGGGATTCAAACCCAGGACTTTCTAACACCCAGACCATCATACTGTACTTAATCAGTGATGTGACCTTGGCTCTGTCAGCCTCAGCTCTTCATTTATAAAACAAAAGGGTTCAGGTTGGTGAGCCCTGAGGTCTCTCCCAGCTCTGCAGTTCTTTAAATCTGTGGACCTGGGACTTGACTGCTTTTCAGTTACTGAGCCAACTTGTATTCCTGAGATAAACCTTACTTGGTTAGGAGGTAGTACTTGCTAAACTTTTGTGTAGAATTTTTTGCCTCTGTGTACATGAGGGATTTTGATAGGTGGTTTTCTTGTCATATGTTTGCCTGGTTTTGGTATCAGGGTAGCATTGGCTTCATAGGATGAGTTGGGAAGTATTTACTCTTCTTCCGTTTTCTGTAAGAGTTTGTATAGTATTTTTTTTTTTAATAAATTTATTTTTGCCTGCGTTGGGTCTTCACTGCTGCGCACGGGCTTTCTCTAGTTGCGGCGATCGAGGGCTACTCTTCGTTGCGGTGCACGGGCTTCTCATTGCAGTGGCTTCTCTTGCTACGGAGCACAGGCTCTAGGCACGCGGGCTTCGGTAGTTGTGGCACGTAGGCTCAGTAGTTGTGGCTCACGGGCTCTAGAGTGCAGGCTCAGTAGTTGTGGCTTGCGGGCTTAGTTGCTTCACGGCACGTGGGACCTTCCCGGACCAGGACTCGAACCCGTGTACCCTACATTGGCAGGCGGATTCTTAACCACGGCGCCACCAGGGAAGTCCCCAGAGTTTGTGTAGTATTGATATTATTTTTTCGTTAAATGTTTGGTGGAATTCACCAGTGGAGCCATCTGGACCTGGAGTTTTCTCTTTAGGAAGGTTTGTTTAACTAAAATTTCTATTTCTCTAATACATATAGGGCTAAATAGATAACCTAAATAGGTTATCTCTTTCTTCTTAGAGGAACTTTACTGCTTTGTTTTTTCAAGGAATTTCATCTAAGTTATTGAATTTATAGATGTAAAGTTATTCATCATATTCCTTTAGTTTCCTTTTCTATTTGTAGAATCTGAAGGTGGGTCCCCTGTCTCATTTCTGTTAGTGGTAATTTGTGTCTTCTCTCTTTTTCCTGCTCAGTTTGCTTAGAGGTCTGTCAGTTTTATTGTTCACAGAGAACCAGCTATTATTGACTTTCTCTATTTTTCTGTTTTCTGTTTCATTGATTTCACTTTGATCTTTATTTCCTTTCTTCTGTTTACTTTGGGTTTGATTTGCTTTTCTTTTTTAGTTACTTAAGGTTGAAACAGAAGTCACTGATTTGAAACTTTTTTCCTTTTTTTAATACTGGCATTTTATATATAAAATTTCCCCTAAGCATGTTGTATTTTCATTTCCATTCACTTCGGAATACTTGCTAATTTCTCTTTTTTTGACCCCTGAGTTATTTAGAAGTATATGATTTCGTTTCCAAATATTTAGGGGTTTTCCAGATGTCTGTATTACTGATTGCAAATTTAATTCCACTGTGGCCAGAGAACATACCTTGGATAACTTGAATCCTTTTCAATTTATTGAGATTTGTTTTATGTCTTCAAATACAGTCTGTCTTGGTAAATGATCTGTGTGTCCTTAAAAATAATATGTATTCCGCTGTTGTTGGGTGGCATGCTCTGTAAATGTCAGCCAGGTTCAGGTGATAGATAGTTCAAGTGTACTATATCCTTGCTGATCCCTGTCCATTTCCTAAGGTCACTGTATTGAAAACCTTTGTTTTATATTCACGTTTCATGTTCATGTCTGCTTTTGTTGTTATTATTTTTGTTTCTAGTGGATGTGAAATCAGGTCACCATTGTTCTATCCTGGCCAGAAACAGAAGTTGATTTAACAGAATAGATGGGGAATTTTGCAGTTAAGTTTAGTTCAGGGATTGGTGAGCTTTTTCTGTAAAATCCAGAGAGAAAATATTTTAGGCTTTGTTGGTCATCCAGTCTCTGAGTTACAACTACTCAGCTCTGCCATTGTCACGTGAAAGCAGACATAGACAAGGCTTAAATGAATGAGCCTGGCTGCGATTCAATTTAACTTTATTTACAAAAATAAAGTGGTGGGCCAGATTTGGCCTATAGGCTGTAGTTTGCTAGCCCCCAGTTCAGCTGGTTATGTGTATTTGTCCACTTATATTCTTTTTATTATTTCTTTTTTATGTGTCTTTATTTTGTAAGTCATCTCAAGTTATCTTGGACATAAAGAGATTTTAATTCTTAAGTAAGTGTCCAGAATTTATTAGGATTTTGTTTAAACATAAGCAGTGAGTTCAAAATAGAACCAAACAGTTGACAAAGACTGTATATCTAGAGCTACGAATATGTTCATTCCCTTCAGTCTGAGAATCCAGCCTAAGGAAATCATCTGAAGTATAGTAAAAGATAACTTGAAAAAAGCAGTCCATGACATTGTGGTTTATAGTGGTAGAAATTAGAAAAACCTAGATACCCAGCACTGGGGCTAAGTAAATTGTGGGACATCCATTTGTTAAGATATTATGTAGTTGTTTAAAATAGTGGTTTTAAAAAGTTATGTAACCGTCTGGAAAATTCTCTGACATAATGTTGAAAGAAGAAATAGACTACACAATTCTATGTGTAATCACAGTTGGAACGTGTTAAAAATGTATATGAGCAAAAACTTTGACATGAAAAAGATCAAAGTGATAGAGTAATTTGGTTTGTGTTAGGAATAATTTCTTTTTCACTGTTTAACATTCCTGGCCTATGCTTATTTTATAATGAAATCGAATTGGAAAATAGGCCCAGGTTTTATTTCTGTTGCAGTTGAGATTTTTCAGTGTTTTTTGAGAGGTTGGTACAGGCTGTTATTTCTTTGCAAATAGATGAAAAGGGGAAGAGTGACTGCACTGCGCAAGAATTTGTTAGTGACTCAGTCTGATTCTACAGAGAAAAGCCATGTTTTGAATCAGGAGTTAAGGAACTTAGCTTGGGAAATTTATTTGTACTACACTAGAAAATTAAGTGTTAGGCTATTTCTCCAGGGCATTTTATACAGGCTCTCGAGTGGTTTTCTTTCCACCTAAGAATCGGAGGTCTCTCACCATTTGTTGAAAATGAGAGAGCATGTAAAGGAAGATTTGCCCGTCACTGCAGATCTCGAGCATATATATATAGCTCAATGAGTGTTCACAAAGTGAATACATAAGTCGTCACCTAGATCAGAAAGTAGAATATCACCAACACCCCCAGAAGACCCTTCCAGGCCCCTCTCAATTTCTGCCCCTCCCCAAAGGTAGCCACTCACCTGACTTCTAACACTATAGGTAAGTTTTGTCTTTTCTTGAACTTTACAAAAATGGGATCATAGAGTAAATCATATCTTTGTGTGAGTCACTCAATGTCATCACATATGGTGATAGTTTATTCACTTTTGTTGACGTGTGGTATTATATTATATTATAGACAACTTGGGTTGTCTTCGATCATCTTCATTTGGCTATTACAAATAGGGCTACTATGACATTCTTGTACATGCCTTTTGCTGAGAATATATATGCATTCTGATGACTAAATGCCAAGGAATCAAATTGCTGAGTCATAAGATCTACCTTCAACTTTAATAAATAGTTTAATAAACAGGTTTCCAAAGTGCTTGTAGCAATTTACACCTCTACCAGCAGGGCATGAGAGCTCCAGTTAGTCCTTATTCTCAGCAGAACTTCATATTATTGTCCCATTTCGTTTGGGTGTCTTTTATTTTTTGTTTTTTCCCCCATCTGTGTAAGTTTGGCCATTGAAATGGGTGTGTAGTGGTGTCTTATTGTGGTTTTAATTTACATTTCCTTAATGACAAGTGAGGTTGAGCACCTCTTCATATGCTCATGGCCACTGGGATCTCATCTTTTGTGAAGTGCCTGTTCAAGTCTTTTGCCTTTTTTTTAGTCTATGCCATTCTCTTATTACTAGGTAAGAGTTTTAGAAATATGTTCTAGTGTAAGTCCATTGCCAGATATGTGTATTACAAACACCTTCTGCTTGATGGCTGGCCTTTTTGCCCTTTCACTTAATGCTGTTTTCTAATGATCAGAAGTTCTTTGTGTAATATAATTCACCAGGCTTTGCCTTTTATGGCTAGTCCTGTATAAAAACTACTTGGCTGCCCCAAGGTCATTAAGGTATTTCCTTGTATCATTGGTAAGCAGCTTTATTGTTTGCCCATTCATGCTTAGGTCTACTGTCTGCCTGGAGTTGAATTTTGTGGATGTTGTTGATGTGAGGAAGGGGTCAGGATTCATTTCCTTCCCATAGGACTATCCAGGTGATACAACATCGTTGATGAAAAGACCATTGTTTTTCCTCTGCTCTTTAGTTATCTCCTGTGTTGTAAATCAACTAATTGTATATGTGTAGGTCTACTCCTGGACTCACTTCAGTTCCATCGATTAGTTTGATCCCATTGCACCAATACCACACTGTCTTAATTATTGTAGCTTTATAGTAAGTTTTGATTTTCAATAGTAAAAGTTTCCAGCTTTGTTCTTCTTCATGACTATCTTGAATATTCTTGGCCCTGTGAACTTCCATATAAATTTCAAAGTCATATTGTATATTTCTGCAAAAAAGTACCTGCCAGGAGTTCTTTTGAGATTACATTCCAGTGTTGAATCTTCCAAATTATGAACACAGTATGTCTTTCAGTGACAAAAGTCTTGTTCATCTTTCATTAGATTCATTCCTAGGTTTTGCTATTATAGATGACATTATGGGTTTTTTGTTTTTTTTGGGTTTTTTTGCGGTACGCGGGCCTCTTACTGTTGTGGCCTCTCCCGTTGCGAAGCACAGGCTCTGGCCGCGCAGGCTCAGTGGCCATGGGCCTAGGCCGCTCCGCGGCATGCGGGATCTTCCCAGACCGGGGCACGAACCCGTGTTCCCTGCATCGGCAGGTGGACTCTCAACCACTACGCCACCAGGGAAGCCCAATATTATGTTTTAAATTTCCTAATTGTTTATGGTTGGTATATAGAAATACAATTAATTTTTGTATATTGTCCTTGATTCAGCAACCTTGCTGATTTCATTTATTAGATCTCTGCCCTTTAAATTCTTTTTAACTATAGAAGTAACGTAAGTTTTTCGTTAAATAAAGAGACAGTAGGGCTTCCTTGGTGGCACAGTGGTTAAGAATCCACCTGCCAATGCAGGGGACATGGCTTCGAGCCCTGGTCCGGGAAGATCCCACACGCCGCGGAGCAGCTAAGCCCGTTTGCCACAACTACTGAGCCTGTGCTCTAGAGCCGGCGAGCCACAGCTACTGAAGCCCACGTGCTCCGCAACAAGAGAAGCCACTGCAATGAGAAGCCCGCACACACAACAAAGGGTAGCCCCTGCTCTCCACAATCAGAGAAAGCCTGCGGCAGCAACGAAGACCCAATGCAACCAAAAATAATAAATAAATAAAATAAATAAATTTATAAAAATAAATAAAGAGACAGTAATATGAAAGGAAAAAGGAAAAATTTCCTCTCTGTCCAATCCCATTCTTCATGTATGTGCATACTCTCATAGAAAAGAAATAAAAATGGAATCATATTATACCTACTCAGGAGAACCATGAACCATGATTAAATTTGACATTCAATTTTGAGCTTGTATTTAAGACCACTTCTTTATCCATGATATTCTGGTGCCTGAGGCATGCACTTACCTCATCCTCAGGCACGTCGACCTCAATTTTAACTGGTCTGTAAGAGAGCTTACTTTAATTGAGCCACCAGGTCCTCCAAAGGGAATCTCATTATTTCAGGCAGTTTGTATTTTTAATTTGAACCACCCTAACACACTCCAAATATAGCATGAAGTTTATTTAACTGTTTTCATGTGCTAGGTTGACAGAACCTTTCTTGTAATTGCTTTGTGACATATTTAGTTCACTTAATGCTGTATCATGGGGTTCATTCTGTGTCTGTACGTGTAGATTGACTTCATTCTTCTTAACCCATTCTGTGTTGTACCCAATAATATGGGTATATATAATTGATTTAACTGTCTCTCTATTGGCAGACATTTAATGAGTGTCCAGTTTTTTTGTTGTGGTGGTTTTTTTGTTTTGTTTTGGTTTTGGCCACGCTGAGTGGCTTGTGGGATCTTAGTTCCCTGACCAGGGATCGAATCCAGGGCCCTGGCAGTGAGAGCGCTGAGTCCTAACCTCTGGACCGCCAGGGAATTTCCTGTTGGCAGACATGTAGATTGTTACCTGGTTTTTTACTATTCTGAACAGTGCTGTGGTGGACACCCACTTATATCTATACTAGTGTACTTTTCGTTGGTATATATTTTAAATGAATTCCTAGAATTGTGATTGTTGGCTTAAAGGGTATACACATTTCAAAACATTTTTTAAAAAGAAGTCCATTTAATTTTTAGAACATTTTTTAAAGTTCAATACAGGCTTCATATAAATAATTTAAATAATAAATAATTATAATTCTTGTAGATTTTGCCTCCCCTCACAGTTTAAAAGAATGTTGCAGGTATGATCTTTCCTCCCTAGCATAGTTTATGACCAGAAAGTAAATTATGCACTTCTAGAATATTAGTGTAGGTAAGGACCTCAAATCATCTTGTCTGGAGTCCTTGTTTTTTTTATTGAAATGTAATTCATACTTACCAGAAAAGTTACCATTTTTGGTAAGTATATAATTCAGTGATTTTTTTTTTCGGTGTACTCTTTATGTTGTACAATCATCACCACTAATTCCAGAACAATTCCATAACCCCCAAAAGAAACTCAGTACCTATTGGCAGTCAGCCCTGATTCCTCCTTCCCCCATTCCCTGGCAGTCACTTTCTGTCTCTGTTGATTTGCCTGTTTTGGACATTTCATATACATGGTATCATACAAGTTAGGTATGCTTTTGTGGCTTGTTACTTTTACTTAACATAATGTCTTCAAGATTCAGCCATGTCGTAGCATGAACAGTACCTCATTCCTTTTCATGGCTGAATAATATTCCATTTTATGGTTATACCACATTTTGTTTATTCATTTGTCAGTTGATAAATGGAATATTTGGCTCGTTTCCACTTTTTGGCTGTTATAAATAAGGCTGCATTGAATATTCGTGCACCAGTTTTTATATGAATGTGTACTTTCAGTTCTCTTGAATATATAGCTATGAGTGAAATTTCTGGGTTATATGGTAATTCTATGTTTAACATTTTTGAGGAACTACCAAACGTTTTTCCAAAGCAGCTATACAATTTTACATTTCCACCAGCAATGTATGAGGGTTCCAGTTTCTCCACATCCACACTAGCACTTATTTGTGTTTCATTTTTTAAATGACCATCTTAGTGGGTGCAAAGTGGTGTTTCGTTGTGGTTTTCATTTACCTTTCCCTAATGATTAAAAATATTGAGCATCTTTTCATATGCTTACTGGCCATTTATAATATCTTCTTTGGAGACATGTCTATTCAAGCCCTCTGCCCATTTATTAATTGGGTTGTTCGTCTTTTTAATTGTTGAGTTCTAACAGTTCTTTATATATTGTGGCTCTTAGATCTGTATCACATATATGACACACAAATATTTTGTACCATTATATGGGTTGTTTTTTCACTTTCTTGATAGTGCCCTTTAACACACAAATATTAATTTTGATGAAGTCCTATTTATTGACTTTTTCTTTTGTTGTCACATCTGAGAAGCTGTTGCCTAATCCAAGGGTACACAGATTTACAGCTGTGTTTCCATCTAAGAGTTTTATGGTTTTAGCCCTTACATGTAGGTCTTTGATCCATTTTGAGTTAATTTTTCTATGTGGTGTGAGGTAGGGGTCCAGCTTCATTCTTTTGCCAGTAGATAACACAGTTGTCTCGGCACCATTTGTTGACAAAACTATTCTTTCTCCATTGAATATTCTTAGCACCCTTGTTAAAAATCAGTTAACCACAGGTGTTTGGGTTTATTTTTAGACTCTCATTTCTAGTCTGTTAATCAATATGTCTATTTTTATGCCAATATCATGTCCTAATTACTGTAGCTTTGATATAAGTTTTAAAATCTGGAAATGTGAGTCCTCCAGCTTTGTTCTTTTTCAAGATTGTTTTGGCTATTTGGGGTGCCTTGCATTTCCATATGAATTGTAGGGCCAGCTTGTCACTTGTGTAAAACTGGCAGTTGGAATTTTAACAGGGATTGCATTGAATCTGTAGATCAATTTGGGGAGTGTTGCCATCTTAACAATATGAAGTCTTCCAATCCATGATGTCTCTCCGTTCACTTAGATCTTCTTTAATTTCTTTAAATAGTATGTTATTGTTTTCCACTTACAAATTTTGGACTTCTTTGGTTAAATTTATTCCTGAGTATTTTATTCTTCGTGATGTTATTGTACATGGAATTGTTTTCCTAATTTCATTTTCAGATTGTTCATTGTTAATGTGTAGAAATATGGTTGATTTTTTAAAAAACACATTTATTTGTTTATTTATTTATGGCTGAGTTGGGTCTTTGTTGCTGCGCACGGGCTTCCTCTAGTTGCAGCGAGCAGGGGCTACTCTTCATTGCGGTGCGCGGGCTTCACATTGCAGTGGCTTCTCTTGTTGCAGAGCATGGGCTCTAGGCATGCAGGCTTCAGTAGTTGCGGCACGCAGGCTCAGTAGTTGTGGCTCGCGGGTTCTAGAGCGCAGGCTCAGTAGTTGTGGTACACGGGCTTAGTTGCTCTGCGGCATGTGGGATCTTCCCAGACCAGGGCTCGAAGCCACGTCCCCTGCATTGGCAGGCAGATTCTTAACCACTGCACCACCAGAGAAGCCCTACGGTTGATTTTTGAATGTTGATCTTAAATCCTTTAGCTTTGCTGAAGTCATTTAGTAGCTCTAATAATTTTTTGTGGATTCCTTCGGGTTCTCTCTACGTAAGTTTATGTCATCTGCAATTAGAGGTAGTTTTCAGTCTTACTCTCCAACCTGAAAGCAGCTTTATTCTTTCCATGCCTGATTGCCCTGGCTAGAACCTCTGTTGAATAGAGTGGCAAGAGCGCACATTCTTTTCTTGTTCCTGATCTTAGGCAGAAAGCGTCGTCTTTGCTCACCGAGAATGGTAGATGTAGGGTTTTCATTGATGCCTCCCCTTTATTAGGTTGATGATGTTCCTTCCTATTCCTAGTTTGTTGAGTGTTTTTTATCATGAAAGGGTATTGAGATTGTCAAACGCTTTTACTGCCCCCTTGATTTTACAAATGAGGTGGCAGGTCACATCTCCTTGTCCTTAGATGGTTGGATACATATGTTACCTTTCTCTCAGACTTTCCATCCTGACTGCGCCCAGCTGGCGCTCCCAACTGGGCATGTGACACTGTGGTTGAAGTGCATCTTGTGGTCAGCATCCCAGGGAAGTCACCCTCCTGCCTTTACTCCTCACCCCCTCTCCTGGCGGTGCCAGCCTTGTGAAGCACGGGGGCCATGACCTTCCTGGTCATTTTCTGAGGGATAACAAGGACTGTTGTCTGCTTTCTTTAACGATGCTGTTGCCAGCTGTCCCTGGTTCCCGGAGCACATGCATGAAAAGACAGCTGCTCCCGTAGCTGCCCCGACCCCATTGTGCACATATAGATACTTCTTTGTAGGGCACAGGCACACAAAGAGCCGTTGGTGCCAGCCGATGGCTCCCAGCCCCTCCTCAGCCCTGGGCCTGTCTGACCGGTCTGCCTGCCCCCAGCCTGCTGTGTCTTTGGGAATGCATGCTCTTGGCCTCTGTGGAGCTGACCCGTGGTCACCCCCAGGTACGGCTGCCCCCATGTGGCTTCTCTGTGGAGCAGCTGTTTGTGAAATCACCTCTCTTGGCCTCCTGCTGGCAGTCGTGTATTGAGTGGATGGCCATACTGATGGGCCCAACTGGGCAGGGGAAGGACTCCCCGGCCTTTCAGTAGCCATAATTAATCCCAGTCAAATAAATTTATTTCTGGTATTAGCTACGTAGAAGTGAATTGTGTGGGAGCCATTGGGTGGCCGAGCAGTCACATCACCAGCACGCCCTGTGATAGACCTCACACAGAGACAGCGTCCCATGTGCTCCCCACTCAGGACGCCTTAATAACTGCTTCCAAAGTGTCAATCCTTCTTGTCAGTGTCAGTTGGGAGGCTTATTCTTTGCAATATTTATTTAGCTTCAAAGTCCAGACCAGGAATATATTTGGAACAGGTGATCCTGCTAAAAGTTAAATCCGAGCACGCCGCTCCTTTGATCAAAACTTTCCAGTTACCTTTCCTTCTCACTGAAACGAAAAGCCTTCTGCCCAAAACGCATGATCTGACCTCTGCAGGGCTCCCTTCTCCTTCGTGGTAAGGCTTTCCCTGCCTGTCTTGTGTAAAATCCCAGGTACTCTCTCCCCCTGCTCTACTCTGGGTCCTCCTTCCCCTCTTTATTTTCCTCCAAACCGTGGATCGCCTCGGGATTGGAGGCTCCACTGAGGGCAGAGACTGTTTTATTCATGACTCCCCCAGCGCCTGGCTCAAAGTAAGCCCTCGATGTATAATTGCTGAATGAATGAACTGATCTCATCTCTGTGCTACACATGAGCAATGCTAAGGCTAAGAGAGCGTAACCCTTTGCCCCCCAGCCCACGACCAGTCAGTGATGGAGTGGACCCTGGGACACCCCGTTATCCCCAAAGCTCCACCGCAGCCTGCTTCTCAGTCACATACCTCGGGCCTCCTCTGTGAAGCTCTTCAGAGGGAAGACTCTGGATTCTTAGTCTGTATATCCTTTCCTCCTTGGTGCCCCCCAGAAAGTCAGCACTGTTCTGTGGGAGGACATTACTAACTGTATGTGATAATTGTCATCTCTTTTGATGTGGCCTGAAAATGAGAGAAGGATGCCTCTGACGGGTGTTCTTGGACCTTTGCCTCAGTCCTGGGGCTCACGTGTCAGAGCTGCCTTTCCCTGGCAGAGGGCGGTGTTACGAGCCCCGCCATCTCTCTCAACCCTGCTGTCTTTGTTTTCCCTTTTTTGTTTTTGTTTTTAACCACATACAAATTTAAATCTTTCTCTGCTGTGATCCCACAGCAGTTTATTTTCCTTTTCTTCCTTTGGTCTATTCAAGAACTTGATTTCACGTCTAGGGGATTCTTCACTCTAAGAAGAAGTGAAGTTCTTAGTGGTATGTGTTTGTTTCCCATCCTAAACTCCCTCCTAAGTCATGTAAGCAGAAAAGTAAAAACTGAGATCTTGTCCCACAGACAAGAAACTGTCCCTTTTTTGTTGGTGTTTTTTTGTTTGTTGTTTTCTGCTTCACCTGCAGCTCATCAGAATGGAGCTGTCTGCCTTTCAGGATGAAGAGGGACAGGGGGTCCTAAAAGGGAACGTCTCAGCTTTTCTTCCCTCCATCAGCTTTGTCTTCTTTTTCTTTCCAGGTTGTGTCCACGCTGCTCATCAACATAATCCCAGAGGATCACGTCCCACTGAACTTGTCAGGAAAGGCGAAGATTGGCGGGAAGGCCTGGGTGAAGGAGTCTCCTCGGCCCGTTCCCGGCTTTAACCCCGACTCCATGTGCGAGTCCCAGGTATGGCTGCCCAGCTGTATGGGTTGGAGACTTCCGGTCCTGGGTTTAGGCAGCTTGATTTGAAATCAAGACAGAGAAATGGAGACATGTGCACAGAAAGAGGAGTCGTGCCTGAAGGGAAGAAGTTGTACCCAAACTGTGTCGACTTCGGTTTTGGAAAGAGTAAGAGTTGACCATTAGCATTTGACTCTCAGTATAAAACTCATAACCAGCACGGAAAAGCTTCTCTGGCAGAAGGCCTCTGAACTTGACTCAGCAAAGCTTGGAAATGCAGACCCTGTGTTTTCCCCTGAGACCCCTGAGAGGCTGAAGATCACCACGCTGCTGTGAGGTTTCACGCCTCCCAGCTCTATGCTTAGGAACCAGGCCTTGGGGCAGCCCCAGGGCAGCCAAACCCGGGGGGCACGGTGCTGCTGCAGGAGAGCGACACACTAAAGATTGCCAAGGCCTCTGTGTGCTCTTGGTGGGGGAGTATCCCCAAGGCCCCAGCTCACAAGTGCTTTGTCACAGGGTCTAACACACATCGCATTTGGAACCCAAGCTGCCCCTCTTCTTTCCCTTCCTAGATTATATACTTAATGTGTGTGGCACCGTGCAGCTGGAAGTCCTTCCTTGAATTAGCTTCTAATGCTTGAACCCAACTTTATGGAAGTACAAATTCAGGCCTTAAATGATATCAAAAAGGTTGTGTTTTTCTTATTCCCAGGGTACAAGGAAGGGAGTACCTAGGCCAAGGTCACGGTTATGAAGTTTAGACGCTAGGTGTTCTTATTTCCAGTCACAAGGTTTTTGTCAAGGATCCTTGACTTTAAGTCAGTACGGATGGGTGGAGGGAGCACGGGGCATAAGAACACACTGAAATATCTCTGTGTGTGTGTGTGTGTGTGTGTGTGTGTGTGTGTGTGTGTGTGTGTAGTCTTCTTTGCATCAAGGGCTTGAGGCAGGTTACAATAAGGTTAACAAGACAGGAGATGGGGTGGGGTTGGGGGCCTCACACAGGAGGCGTTGCCTCCAACCCAGCGTTGGTGGCCGTCCCTCTGCAGGTGATCATCAGGGAAGGGGAGCTGCTCTGCGGGGTGCTGGACAAGGCGCATTACGGGAGCTCCGCCTATGGCCTGGTCCACTGCTGCTACGAGATCTACGGCGGGGAGACCAGCGGCAAGGTTCTCACCTGCCTGGCCCGCCTCTTCACCGCCTACCTGCAGCTCTACAGAGGCTTCACTTTGGGTGAGTGTGGGCAGGTGGCCCTGGGGCCCCCTCCCCTGGCCAGCACGCACACCAGCATGTCTCCCCGGCTCTCCTGGCAGCCTCCAGGGGAACAGCCGGGCTCCTTCGACAAAGGCATCCTCACTCAGCCACCAGCCACACTTCACAGCCTTGCTCCTTCTCAGTGCTTCCCCCGCCCCCCAACCCCATGTTTCTTCACGTAGCACAGAATGACACCCCCCTGCACCCTCATCTCCATTTCCATTCTGTCCCTTTCTCCACCCCACCCTTTCTGGTTTTCGGTCCCTGAGACCGATGTTTTCACACTCACACTCACCTCCATTCTCTCTTGCAAGTGCCCTCCCAGAATCCTCCAGTGCAGAATCCTCCACACTCCATCTAGGGCCCTCCCTGTTGTCAGAGCTGCCTACACCTCCCGATGCAGCAGGTGAGGTTGGAAACACCATGTTGGGGCAGACCTGTCAGGTGATCCTAAGACAGGAAGAGGAACTCTCTGGTTTCCTCCCTGGAAATGAGAGCCCGCTGTTCAGGAAGTTGGCTTTGTAAAGAAAACACGTGTGCAGATGCCTTCTGTGCCCCGAGCTCATTCAGGGCAGCGTGTCTCCAGGTGCGCAGAGCGGAGTCCGAGCCCTCCGGCAGTTTCCTGTGAGGAGTGGGTGACGGCTGCGTGCTGAACGGGAGCCCCAGTGAGCGTGGGAATCGTCCAGCTGACAAGACCAGCAGCGGTGGGACTGAGACCCCGTGTCCGTGTAGACGTGGGCCCGGTGGGCCTGCCTCAGCTGGAGTTGGCTCGTCGGCCTGCAGCGGGGCCTGTGTAATTGTATAATTTATATTAATTGTGGACAAGTCAAAATAATGTAGTACAGGTGTGAAAATAATTTAAAATCACCCAGCATTCAGCTGCCAGGGGTAACCACCAATGTCGATTTGATGTGTGTCTTTCTAGACTTGCCAAGTGCAGACACATTCAGAAAAAAGGGGATCCTACACGACCTAGTGTTTTGTAATCTGCCCCCCTCCCTCCAGTTGCAGACGTGTTTTATAAATGTCCTCTTGGGTGAGCAAATATAAACTGACATCCTCAGGTCTGTGGCTACAGACTCTTCTACTTGTGTAGATGTACCGTAGCTTATTTAACCAGTTCCTGTTATGAGACATTTAAGCTCTTTCCTGGTTGTCACGATATTGCTGGGATGAACACCCTTGAGCAAATATCTTTCAAAGCGAAAAGTAGAGGAAGATCCCACACCCAGACAGTGATGAGGATCAAACCTAACAAGCAGCTCTGCTCAGCACACGGTACGAGGAGAAACTGGCCAAAGTGCAAAGACCATCAGGTGCCGAGAGACTGGGAGGGCGCAGGGCCAAGCTGGGCGTCGAGCTCGGAGGGCAGGCTGGGCTAGCCATGCTGCCTTCTAGCCCTCGCAGCCGGAGGCTGCTGGAGGGACAGCAAGGCAGTCTGGAGCTGACCCCGTGGAAGGGCCCACTTTCATGGTTGTGGCTTCCTCGCAGAGGGACAGTTTCTTTCCCCTCCTGCTCACACAAGTTCTTTAGAGGCTCTCAAGCTTCCAGGACTTTGCATGTGGGAGTCCCAGCCACCTTAGCCCCGCTTTGGAACAGTGCAGCCTTTGTCTCCCTTCCCACTCAGACCTTGGCCGAGGGACTTTGGAGTCCAGTAGCTCTCAGATGTAGACAGAAAATAGTTCATTGAAAGAGAAAGTGGGAAGACTTCTTGCCCAAGGTGAGGAATTCCTCAGCCCTTTGAAGCCAGAAGGACAGGCTTAACTGAAGTGACCCAGGCTTTCCTCCTTCCAGTGCAGTGACGGGGACCTGCGGTGGTGGTCCCTGTCCCCCAGGCTCGAGCATGTCTGTGTGTGTGCCTGCACACGCGTTCTCACAACCATATAGGCTGGGCCCTACGCAGTGTGACTCCTGGCAGTCAAAACTAGGATGTCCTCCCCCTCCCTCTCTTCTTCCCTCAAACTCAGTTTTTCACCCGAAACGTCATCTTCACCTCTAGCCCATCCATCCAACATGTTTTTATTGAATGGAGGGAGTATAGCTGGTGGCTAAGAGCACAAGTTTGGGACGTGGGCTTGGATTTACTCTCTGCTACTGGAACTCTGGGCTCAAGTTCGAGCCTTAAGTTTTGTCATTTGTAAAACGGTAAGCCCGTAAGGGATGGTAGCAGTCTCTTAATGGTGATATGAATGTCACCATCATTGTCCAAGTGCTCCCTGCATGCGTGGCACCATGCTCCGTGCCCTGACCTCACCAAGTTCACAGCCTGGTGAGAAGTCAGGCCCGGTCGCATCCAGGCTTGTCTATTTCACTTCACAGGCGTGGAAGACATTTTGGTCAAGCCGAAGGCAGATGTCAGAAGACACAGGATCATTGAAGAGTCCACCCACTGTGGGCCTCGGGTGAGGAGGGCCTGGGTGGCTACTGCCTGCCGCAGAGGGTTGGCTGGGCTCCACACCCTCCTCACTTGGCTGCAGCCTTCGACGTTTTCCTTTTCTCATTCTAGGCTGTCAGGGCTGCGTTAAACCTTCCAGAAGTGGCATCGTGTGATGAGGTCCGAGGGAAGTGGCAGGATGCCCATCTGGGCAAAGACCAGAGGGATTTTAACATGATTGATCTGAAGTTCAAGGAGGAAGTGAATCATTACAGCAATGAAATTAACAAGGTTAGTCCAGCAGTGTGTGCACTTACCACCACCATTTTGAATGCTGGTTTTTTAAAAAATTACATTTTGATTCTCACTCTGGGCTCTTTGGAGCAATTTGGCTGTTTAATAGCTGACTAGGTGAGACGTGAGGTGGGACGAGTAGAATTGATCGTTTTGAAAAGCCAAGGGCTTCATTCCCTCACCCCGTTGGGGTCTGGAAAGGTCTTTGATGAATGCTGAGGAAGAAGGCATTGCTCTATTTTTCTTTCTTTTTTTTTTTTTTTTTTTGACCACGCACAGCTTGTAGGATCTTAGTTCCCCGACCAGGGATTGAACCCAGGTCCTTGGCAGTGAAAACACCGAGTCCTAACTACTGGACCACCAGGGAATTCCCCACTATTTTTCATTTTAAATGTTTGTATTTTGGGGTAACTGCATTAAAGGGGATGGAAGGATATCTTTCCCAGGGGCCACTGCAAGGTGGAGGGGCAGAATGAAGGATCAAAACCACCAGTGCTGCTTGTATGGGGGACCCAGGGGTGAAGGCCTGGGTTCGAATCCTGGCTCTGCCGCAGACTTGCTGTGAGATCTCGGGCCTTGTGTGATGTGAGCGGTCTGAGCCAGGTGTCCTCCCCCAGGGGGATGGGGATGGGAAGAGCACCTGCCTCGTGGGCTTGCAGGGAGGATTCAGGAGCTAATCTGCACAGTGCCCTGGGTTAGGTGAGCGCCCTGCCAGTCCTCCAGAGCCCCTTCCTGCGCAGCTGAGAAAGGAGAGGGATGTCCCCGCACAAGCCAGGATGGCAGACCCCGTTCTCTCACCTTCTCAGCCCAGAGCTGGGGCTCCCAATCCTGCGGCTTGAAGGAGCCGACCTGGCCCTCACCCTACCTCCTGGGCCTTGAGGCCCCACCTGAGGAGGAGGGAGGGAGGCGTGGCCAGTGCCCAACAGAAGTCAGTGTTTGCTCGCAGAGTCCTCTGACTGGCTGTCAGCATCCCCTCAGCTGCCAAGAATGCAGACCTTGTTGGTACAGTTCCGTCCTTGAGAGGCGTGGTTCAGAGGAGCCCTCCAGTACCGTGTGAAAACCAGGCTCAGCTTCTAGGGCTGACTAGGGATGCTGCAGGTGGGGCGTTGTCTCAGAAGCATCTTGGGATTATTTCTTGCTCCTCCATCTCTTCCCGTCCACTCTGCCTCTCCTGTGTGGGGCTGGATCTCTGCAACCCTAGGCAGAAGCTTAGATAGACTCAGAGCTCCCCCCACCTCAGCATCTCCCTGGTCCCCCTGGGGGCTTCGCCAGCTTCCGCTGGCCCAGGAGCCAAGGTGAGCCTCCTGCTTGGTACTTGGGCAGCATGTTGGGAAACGTGAATGTGACACAGACATTGGTCATCATTGGTACTGTCCAGGGCCAGGCCATGCTCTGCTGGACAGGTTCCCAAGGGCACCACCTTAGGTTTTATTTTTTACCAGCTGCTTTTCAGAATCATGAACTGGAGATGCTGGCCCCTCTGCATCTCCTTTCCGGCTTCTTGGCAGAGGTGTCAAGAGAACGCAGCACCCTGGGCCATCCTCTTTTTTTTTTTTTTTTCTTTTTTTTAGTTGTTATTGGAGTATAGTTGATTTAAAATGTTGTGTAAGTTTCTGCTGTACTGGGCCATCCTTTAGACTTCTCTCTAGGGCTTCTAGCCAAAGGGTTGCTGCGGGATGAGACTTCTTACCTCGCGTGAGCTCTGGCGCCTCTCTCTAGATAAATAGTCTGTGTTGGCTCCTGCATCCTGGATTTACCTTCTGAACCTGGGATTCCCAAGAGGGTGAGTCATGACCAGCGCGTGTGTTCCATCTGCAGGCATGCATGCCTTTCGGCCTGCACAGACCGTTCCCAGAGAACAATTTGCATATGATGGTGCAGTCTGGAGCCAAAGGTTCAACTGTGAATACCATGCAGGTATGAGCCACGGCGGGTGCTGGCTGGTTTGCAGAAGGGTGGGGTAGTTGCAGGAGGCACTTTTCAGATTTGTTTCTATTTTTAAAAGGATCCACGTTCCGTACAAAATGGGGCAAGTACTGAAAAATACAAAAGTATGTGGAAATCAGTGCAGGTGCTAACCACTGTTAAGTGTTGTAGACAGATACTGACACAAGTATCCAGATACTGATGTGTACCAAACAGATACCTGTTGTAAACTTACATACTGTATGATTATACATAGTCACATTATATATAAACACGGTGTGTGTGTATTTATAATCTTAGCTGAGATCCTGAAATGTTGCACGGTCTGCTTTTTTCATTTAGTGTTACATTATAGGCATTGTCCTAGAGGTTTCTTAACCTTTAATTTTTGGCTCATTATGGAGGACCAATTACTGCAGTGCTATCACAGCATTTTCACAAATTTTAGCAACTTTTAAAAAATATCTTGATGACCTTGAGAGGGTCTCAAGGACCATCTCATTATCTGGTGAGTAGAGAGCAATAGGAATGGGCTTAAAAGGCTGGAGGCCATCGGGAAGCCCTTTCGACTAAATAAAATCCAGACCTGCTGCTCTTCTCCCCCCAAGAACATTAATAGGCAGTTTTATTCTCTTTTGACCTGAGGCTGTTAAAGATCACAGTAAACTATTTTTTCTGCTATAGTCTCAGTTTCCCTGTGAGGACCTGAGGGTCCTGTCCAAGTATAACACGTGATGCTTCTGAAACATGGCTGCTTTTACAAACACCGTCCATTTCAACTGAGTCCAAATGCGAAAATTGCCGTCATGGAAAGGAAGACATAGTTATCTTCCTGAAAGGTCAGCTTTCTGGGCTCGTTTAGCAATCTAGGTTGGCCTTCAGGAACTTGGATCCCATGCAGTTTTTCTGGAAGAGCAGGCCCCCCCATCCCCTGCTGGGACAGAGCATCATTTAACGAGCATGTGGGTCTTCAGTTGCCTTTGGGTTTCCTTTCTCCCAGATCTCGTGCCTGCTGGGCCAGATCGAACTGGAAGGCCGGAGACCCCCGCTGATGGCATCTGGCAAGTCACTGCCCTGCTTCGAGCCGTATGAGTTCACCCCCAGGGCTGGCGGCTTCGTCACTGGCAGATTCCTCACCGGCATCAAGCCTCCTGTATGTAGTTTGGTTTTTCCTTTGGGCCGTCCTCCTCATCTCTTAAGCTCAACAGTAAGAGGCCTGTGACCTTCACCAGCAGCTTTAAGCAAAGACAGCCAAGTAATAAGTGCCATGCTATCCCTGCTTACCCACTAGACCCTGGGGCCTGCAAGGACCAAGAGGACGCAGCCATGTCGTGTTTACCATCATAATGCCAGAGCCAGCACGGTGCCTAGCGCATCGTGGGTGCTCGGGAGGGATTGCTGGTGGATGGGAAGATGAATAAGACCAATCCCAGCTCTGCCTCTTCCTGCTCTGCGCCCTTTCTCCACCGGTTCTTCCCTGCATCTGAGGGCAGCTGGGGACGGCGAGGCCCCTCACCAGGGTGCTCTCTGTGGCCAAAAGGAGCATCACAGAGACTTATTTCACAAAGCTTCCCTAAGAGAACCTCCCCTGGCTCCTCCTTGACCTTGGGAAAATTGACCAGCGGTAGCAAATGTCTAGTTTTTCCTCAGTCAGCAACAAAACTCTCCCTTAAGAGAAAGGTTTTCTCCTCACACTTGGCAGAAATGGCTTTTCGACTGTTAGTACCTTCTGTTCCCTGGTCTAGTGCGTCTCTGCAAGGACGCCTCTTGTGGTCAGACAGCTAAGTCCAGGTTGTGAACGGGACCAACCCTTTGTGTCAGGGCCACCAGCTGCTCCCAGGGCTCCTCCCTCAGTCCCACACGGACTCTCCAGTGGTCATCCGTGGCCCCTGGCGAAGGGTGGTGGAGAGCTGTCGTAGACCAGAGAGTTCTGAACTCTGGTTGCGACCCCTTAGTGCATCGTGAAATGATTGACTTCATGGAATGAAACAGAGTCGGGTGGTAAAGCATCAGAGTGAGGGATGGGGTCGTTTCATAGAGTTTTAGCTCGAGTCGTGTTATCTTTTATCGGCTCGTGTGTGTGTGTGTGTAGGTGCGTGTTTGCTGCTTACTGTTATAAACCCATTTCTCGTGGAATTTTGGAAAACACTGCATGATGAGGCGGCAGTGCCATTTCTGTGTGGAAGATGGGGTGCATGTGGGGTGTGGGACATGGCACTGAGGACGGACTCCTGGGCATGGGAGCTGGCACTTCTGTTCCATTTGTCTCTCTGCGCTCGGGCAGAATAAGACAGAGGCAACCCCAGGGGAGGGCAGGAGTCCCTGGGGCCGTGGGAGACGTCAGAGCTGCCAGGGGCACTGGCTTGAGCCACCCTTTAGGAAGCACACCGTCCTCACTGCCACCCCTGGGACCTGGGTCCCCGCTTCTCCCACAGGAGTTCTTCTTCCACTGCATGGCCGGGCGAGAGGGTCTGGTGGACACGGCTGTGAAGACCAGCCGCTCCGGCTACCTCCAAAGGTAAAGAGCACCTGCTCTGCCACCTTTAGGTGGCATCAGCGTCGCAGGTCCATTCACCTCTGTCATTTTTTTCACATTTTCATTGACAATTCACTTAAGATCCCTTTGGATGAAAAAACTTCTAGAAAAAAATGTCCATGGGTGGCCCAAGACAGAAAATAGCCGATATCCTTCCCCTCCTAGAGGATCGGTAAAGTGTGAGCTCAGAGGTTTATAGGAAGGGCCCGTGAGTCAGCGTGTGTGCCTTTCCCTGGGGGAAAGGTCCTGGGTGGTGATGATCTGGTCCCCCCCCCCCGCCCCAGGAGGGCTCTGTGGTTGGGCCAGAGAGGATTCCAGGCCCCTTGGGTCCGGCACTCGGAGCCAGGCCGGTCTCAGTTTTAAGCTTCAACCTCCCACCTGCCCGAACAGGCCAGTCAGAGGAGCTACGTGTTCCCTTTCCTCCCAGAGAGGAGGTTAAACAAGCAGGTCTGGACTGGTGCGCCCTGAGTTCCTGCATCCGGCGTGGATTACAGGGCCAGATCCACCTGTGAGCAGGGGTTACGCCCCACCTCCATCCTCTTAAATCATTCAAGGATACCTGTAGAGTGTAGAAAAAGCTAGGAATCGAGTGATCACGTGAGTCTGGGGGTGGGGGATCTGTGTCGGGGGCCATCTGAATGCAGGGCAGGGAAGAGGAGGGTGTTGGGGATCCGGGCTGGCATGAAGAGCAGTAGCCACTGGGGCAAAGGGCACAGCTGTCCGCAGGACCCCTCTGCCGGTGGAGGGTCACGGCAGAAAGGGCGAGTGCCTTCCTTCAGACAGGAGGGGCCGTAGGTTGGAAGGCTGCCTCTTGTGGGTGGCGGTGGAAAGGGAGAATCCGACGCGGTGAAGACGTGGGGCAACCGGCTGAAATGAACAAGAGGCAGGAGGCGTCAGGCCTGAGTGGCAACACAGTGGCACGGTGGACAGAAAGCAAGACGCTGCAGAGGGGAGAGAGAAAGTTGTGGCTGGCGTGAGGGGGCAGCGGCAGGATAAGCAAGGGGACACGTTCCAGGGAGGGGGCCTGAAGCTCGGGAGAGGCCTGGAGATGCATCCTCCGGGGCCATGGCTGGTGCTGAGAGCTGCAGCCCTGTGAGGTGCCTGGTACCTCAGCATCTTCGGCAAAGGGGACCTGGATGCTCAGCTCCAGCCTTGCCAGGCCCTGGGCTGGGTGCCGAGAAGATAGTGCCGAGCTCTGTCCTTGGAGCTCGGGGGACCAGTGGCTCCTAGGAGACCCCCTCTGAAGGTGGCAGGAGGAGAAACCAAGGCAGGGTGGCCAGAGAAGTAAGCTAAGGCCAGCACCAGGGCAACAGAGGCGGGCAGCTTGAGGGCGGCAGCTGACCGCTGGGAGCACTGAGGAAAAAAGGCACCGGGTTAGGGCTGTCACGTCAGCATTTAGTTCCTAAGGTCCCCTTTGTCCCTGACAGTCTCTGGACTAATGGCGTGAGAGAAGCATTGGATGGGGAGACAGCCCCGCTGCTTTGCCTGCCTCCTGGGTCTAAGGACACTGGTCCCTGGGGAGCCCTGCCATGCCAGGGAGCGACGGAGCAGGCAGTGGTCCCAGCAGCTGGGGCTGGAGCTGGGAGTCGGGGTCGAGCGGGGCAGCCAACCTCCTCAGGACACGTGGCTGCAGCCCCTGGCCGCGAGGTGCTGTAGCTCAGAGCCTGGGGCACGGGAGCCAGCCTGTCCTGGGGGCTTGCCTGGCTGCAGGACAGCAGTCCCCTTTTCTGCCTTCCATCCGCTCCATCAGAGGCTGCCCTGGGAGGTGGCGAGCCTGGTGGGCGCTGAGCCAGTGGTCCCTGTACAGGTGCATCATCAAGCACCTGGAGGGGCTGGTCGTCCAGTACGACCTGACAGTCCGCGACAGCGACGGCAGCGTGGTGCAGTTCCTGTATGGGGAGGACGGCCTGGACATCCCCAAGACACAGTTCCTGCAGCCCAAGCAGTTCCCCTTCCTCGCCAGCAACTGTGAGGTAGTGTGCCGGTCCCCCGCGCCTGTGGGTCGTGGGGCGGGGGCCGTGTGGTGGGCCTTCCGCCCTGAGCCTTGCCACTCAGAGTGGCCGCTGAAAACTAGAGTGGGAAGAGTTCAAAAGCACCAGGCGATGCCTTGGAACGCCTGACCTTGTCAGAGCCCCTCCCTCTGTGTGCTTCATCCCGTGAGATGGCAGAGAGGCACGCATACATCTAGAAAAACTGCACCATGTGGGGCATTTGCCTTGTGCCGGGCCCTAAACTAGAGCGCACCATGGCTGCTGTCTCCTTTCCTCCTCCCTGCAGCCTGGGGACGCAGGTGGCCCTCTGCCCATTTTACAGCCAAGGTAGCTGAGTGTCAGGGTTTCAGTGACGAGCTGGTGAGTGGTAGGGCTTGTGTCTGCACCCAGGCCCTCTGACACACAAGCCCGCGGTTTTCATGCCACACCTTACTGCCCCAAGAGCGATCGTCACCGTTAGCTCAGCAGTCACCCTGTTTTACAGATTGGGAAACTGAAACTGAGATGGCCTGTCCAAGGTCATGAAGCAGGTGGTCGAATTGAAGGTTGTACTCCGGGGTTGGCTCCTTTCCATGCTGGCGCCGTGTTCTGGAGGGACTCTGAGTGTCACGGTCTCTCCCCCGTGACCTCAGCTCCTGAGACTGCCAGCTCCCAAGTCTGATTGGCACAGGGTGAGGGCCCTGGTTAGCAGTGGGCGCTCAGACCCCCCAGGGGCATCGTGAGGGCTCCACACGGGCCACCTCCATCCTGTGAAGTTGTGTGACGTGGCCCTTGCGTTACGCCCTCATCTCTTTGGTTTTGTCTGTGTGGTCTGTTTGTTTAGGTGATAATGAAATCGAAGCACCTCCATGAAGTTTTATCCAGAGCAGATCCCCAGAAAGCTCTCCGCCACTTCAAAGCCATCAAAAAATGGCAAAGCAAGCATTCCAACACCCTGCTGAGAAAAGGCGCCTTCTTGAATTATTCCCAGAAAATTCAAGCAGCTGTGAAAGCCTTGAACCTCGAGGGCGCAAACCAGAACGGCCGCAGCCCTGAGACTCACCAGGTAATGCTGGGGTTCGGTGGGGGGCGGGAGTGGGCGATCAGTCAGGGGTTGAGGGGATGAGGAAGGAGTTGTTTTCCCGGTGGAAGGTACAGTCATGAAATCTGGCTTCATTCAGTGCTGGTCAGGAAACATGGCACTCAAATAGGGATTTAAGGAAGGGAATCTTTACAGAGGTGTGGACAGGGTTCCAGGAAACTAACTAGGGCTGGTAAGTTGGGTTCCCACCTGCCCCCCACAGGCATGAACAGTCACCAGGAGTGGAGAGGGTGGCCGTGGGCAGAGGCCACCTGACAGGAGCCCTCAGTAAAGAGTTCTGGGCTCCGAGATCCATTAGAGAGGGCGGGGGATGAATGCCCAGCCTCACTCTCCTCCCACATCCCCTTCTGCTTCTGGGACCTCCCATCAGCCAAGCACAGCTGGGAGCCAGGAGGCAGGGGAGCGCTTTGAAGCAGTTGCTGTGGGACAGCTTTGGGGCATCGAGCGTGTGAAAGCCTGGGTGGGAGACAAACAGGGATCCAGCACAGTCACCTGGCTTGTGGTGACTGTGTCCTTGTTGACCTGAGACAGCCCTGGCTTTGCCTCTCATCCCAGTAGTATTATTAATAGTGCCCCATTTTACACTACAAGACACTCAGTTTGGACAGTAACTTAACGTGGTCACCCTGCCTGTGCTTGAAGGGCCAGGACGAATCGCTTGTAGAGTCATGGTAAAGCAGTGCGCCCTGGGATGGATTCGGTTTCTCCGTGTTTCAGATGTCAAGATGGCCTTCTCGTTGCCGTCAGGTTTCTGTCTCTTTCCCCTTTTCTCATTTGAAGCCAGTGCCTCTGATATGCCTTATCTTACGGGGCATCCCAGGAAGAGAAGCCTATTCCTGGTGTCCTCCAGCATAGCTGAGGCCCGTCCTTCGTTTCAGATGTTGAGGATGTGGGCTGAGTTAGATGAGCAGAGCCGGAGGAAATACCAGAAGAAGGCGTCTCCTTGTCCTGACCCCAGTCTGTCTGTCTGGCGCCCAGACATCTACTTTGCATCAGTGTCAGAAACATTTGAAAAGAAGGTGGATGACTACAGTCGCGAGTGGGCAGCTCAAGCAGAGAGGAGTTACGAGAAATCGGAGCTCTCTCTGGACCGGTAATGACACTGATTTATTGCACAGCACACACAGAGGGAGAATCTGCTCCTCAGGCCCTTCCCCGCCCACTCTGGCAGCCTCCTGGGTTCAAGACCCCAGCAAGAAGGAGGGAAGTGAAACAGAGGGCGCCTTGCAGGCCCTGAGGCCTGTGGGACGGATGAGAGCAGGTAGGCAGGAGTGCGCCCCCCATCTGGGCCACGACGGAGAAGAGCGCTCTTTGGGGACAGAGCCCTGCACAGGTGGCCCCTCTCTTGAGTGTGGTGTGGTGGGCACGGTTATGTGAGAATCAGGGAATCTGGTCAGCAGCTGCCAACCCTGTGAAGCTGGTCAGAAGCTGCCAACCCTTCACTGGTTTGAAGTAGTAGGGAGAGAAGACACATCAGGTCAGCAGAAAGTCTGACTTTTGAAAAGAACTTGCATAGAAACGTAGTTCTATTACCTTCCTCTGTGTTCAAACGTAATGTCCCGTTTAGTCGCTGTTTGTTGAGCCGCTTCCTTGTCCTATGTTCCGGGGTAATACAGTGTTCCTTGGCTGTTCTAAAAGGGCCGACATTCGTAGGAAGAAGGGTTAGTGAATTACAAAATTGTGGAGTGTGCACATTTCCGATGTAGCCTGTAGCCATTTGCACTAATTAAGAAAGTAAGCACCCCCTTCCCGCCTCCCCCCCCCATATCCCCATAATTGCTCAGTGAACCTCTTCCTACTTTGTACAGAGGGAGGTTTAAGCCCTCTCCAAGCCGTCACAACTACTGGGCAAAAAAAGAATTAACAAAGGGAAACGTGAATAGTGAGCTCACTAGTTCCGTGACATTCTCAGGGTGAACGTGAACAGTCCGAGCATGGACATCTAGAGCTTCAGCTACCCAGCTGGGCTCTGTGCTGTGTCATTTAGGACATTTCAGGGTCACTGGCCGGAATTTAAGGCTTAGAAGGACCATTTGTTTAGGAAGAAACAAGCCCAGAAAGAGGGAGAGGTAACAGGTCCATGTACCCTGCTTGCGGGTGGCATTGACAGCTCCTGACAGGCAGGTAGTGTCTGCGCCCCTGACTCCTGCTGTCCCCTGCCCCATCTCCAGGTTGAGGACTCTTCTGCAGCTGAAGTGGCAGCGCTCGCTGTGTGACCCGGGAGAGGCCGTGGGCCTGTTGGCCGCACAGAGCATCGGGGAGCCCTCCACACAGATGACCCTGAACACCTTCCACTTTGCCGGCAGAGGCGAGATGAATGTCACCCTGGGCATTCCCAGGTGGGGGACTGCGAGGGTGCAGGGGCTGGGTCTGCCCTAGCCCACTCCTGGGGAGGAAGTCATTTCATTAGAGAGAGAGAGAGAGAGAGAGAGTGTGTCATCAAAGCAGGGATCAGGGTTGGAATTTCCAGAGCCCAATGGGCTTCTGTGGTTGGATCCATGCCCAGGCGTCTTAGCATCTCCATTTATCTCTCCACCAACTCCTGTATCCAAGTTACCTGAGATGCTTGTGAAACTACATACTCCCGGGGTCAGGCCGTCTGGTTGCCCAACTTCGGGGGCACCACTCACCTAGAACATGACCCAAAGGGGCCCTGGCCCTTCAGGTAAAAGTACGCACCTTGCAGGATGGTGGCCGCTGGGTGAGAGGAAAGAAAAGAGATCAGGCTCGCCTGCCTGGCCCGGCTACTTTTTAGCAGAGTGACTCAGGCTCCCCAGCTTCCTGTGGGAGGGAGGAGGGCAGGGTGCACCGTGCAGCCGGGCTGTGCAGGCTGACTGAGCCATGGCCGAGGTCTAGCCATGGTCCCTGTGCCCAGTGAGAGCGCTGCAGACGCTGCTTCCCTTCCCTGCATCTCTTATTCGTTCGGTAAGCACCCACACTGTAATGCGAGACACAGGTGATAGGAAACAGGAAGAAGACACAGCCCTGTCCTTGAGGAGCTCGTGCTCCAGTGGAGAAAGCTGACAGAAGAGTCCCTTGCTGTCACACGCAGGGCCAGAGCTGGGACTCCCTGATCAGCATATCTCCCCCACGAGATCCTGTGGTCTCGCAGATCCTCAAAGAACTGTGACATCTTTATGAGAAAGGCCTCGCAAAAGTAAAGAATCCGGGTACCTCTTACGGTCAGATGTGCCCTTGTTCTGTGACAGGTTGAGGGAGATTCTCATGGTGGCCAGCGCCAACATCAAGACGCCCACGATGAGCGTGCCCGTGTTCAACACCAAGAAAGCGCTGAAGAAAGTGAAAAGCCTGAAGAAGCAGCTCACCAGGGTGTGCCTCGGGGAGGTAATTGTCTCCCTGGGACCCAGGGCTGCAGGCGTTTTCCTGCATCCTCCCATCCGTCCTCCCAACTCTTCTCCCATCCGGGCAGAACAGCCTTTGCCAGCTGTTCAGACCCTGGCTCAGACTCCACCCAGTGAGAGGGAGGCTTTCTCTGCCAGGTGCTAAGCAGGGATGGATCAGGAAGCCTTAAAGGTAATCACTGGTCTGCAGCATTCTTCGTGCCTTAAGAATCGGGACACTTTCTGGGTCAGCTTACCAGCCCCGCTGGAGCCTGCCCCCTCCAGCCTCAGGCCGTTCTCTGGAGGTGTGCCTACAGGGTTGGGGGGGGTCTCTCTCCCCACCCCCCGAGGGATCTACACCAGCAGAGCTTGTTGGAGTTTCTTTGGGATTTTGGCCTGTGGTCCCAGTCCCCCTCCCTGCAAACTCTCAGTTTTCCCATAACCCACTTGTAATGCTCAGTCCCAGGCTTTGGGCAAATTGGTTTCTGTCTGTCAATCTGGTTCTAGGTGTTGGAGAAAATTGATGTCCAGGAGTCCTTCTCTATGGGGGAGAAACAGAACAAGTTCCGGGTGTACGAGCTGCGGTTTCAGTTCCTGCCACACGCGTACTACCAGCAGGAAAAGTGCCTGAGACCCGGGGACATCCTGCATTTCATGGAAACAAGGTCAGGACTCAGGCCGTGCTTATTGCTTGACTTTGTCATGGACCTTGAGGGCTTCTGGCCACAGGACTCCCAGAGACCGGGTGCTTTTGCGCAAATGATTCCTTCAAAGGAGGTGTTTAGAAAAGGAACAGGTCCTGCAGCCTCATGTGGCTTGTGGGTATGACTGCATTAACCGCATTCCCGTCTCTGCCCCCTGTTTTTCTCTCTGGCCCCTGAGTCTCGTGTACTCAGGTTTTGTAGGCTTTAAGATGGAGGAGTTCATGTACCGTAAAGAGAGCAGAGCCCCGTCGCAGTGGTGCTGCTGTGATGCCAGACCAGCACGTGGTGTTAATTTCTGTCATGATGCGGTTTCTGATACATTTATATTCTGCTAAGAAGGAGCAGTGTGCTGACGGCATGCTGCTCTTGAACACAGGTCTATAACTGGGGTTACCTTCAGCTTCGTAGAGAAATTCTGGTTCCCTTCTGGTGGGGAGAAGGAACATCCATTTTCTCTCCAGTTCAAGTCACTGTTGGCCATTGGAAAGCACGGGCCACAGTGCTGAGTGAGCAGGAGTAGGATGGTGGTCGTATTGGGGCTGGGGGAGCCAGGAAGAGCCAGCGAAGCACTTCTGGCTGGCCACCTGACCCTGGATCGCGGTGCGCAGACTCAGATGGCTGCGGGGCCGGCAGGTGAGAAGGCCGGTGAGGCAGGTTGGGGGTCCCCGTCCGGCTGGAGAGCGCGTCACCGGCCTCAAGCGGGCAGGGATGTGGGCCAGGGTGGCCAGACCTTCTGATGCAGAAAAATAAGAAGAAAACCGCCTCTCCTTTTTCTTTCTTTGGCTGTTGGCTTGCTTTTACTTTTTATAGATAAATCTTCTCTAATTTGTAAGCATTGGCAACTAATTAATATCTTTTTAAAAGCCTGGTGAGGGGACTTCCTGGTGGTCCAGTGGTTAAGACTCTGCGCTTCCAATGCAGGGGGAACAGGTTCGATCCCTGGTCAGGGAACTAAGATCCCACATGCCACGCAGCACAGCCAAAAAACTAACTAACTAACTAAATTAATTAATTAAAAAAAAAAAAAGGCTGGTAAGGCTGAAATAGATCCCATATGTCAGCAGGATTTGGCCACGGACCACTAACCACTAACCACTGTCTTGAGTCTAGAACAGCCCTCAGGTTTTCCGGAGCTGCTTGGAAGTAGAGAACTGAAGGCAGAGTCGAGGCAGGATGTCCGTGCACTCAGTCATCCCACAAATATTTACTGAGTGATGCCCACTCACAGGCTAGGCCCCAGGGCAGTTGTGGCTGGGAGGGAGTGACTGTCCTGCCATGGGCCCTGTTCTGCCCTCACCTGAAGATGTGGACTGGCTGCAGCCTGGCCCCCGAAGCAGGTGGCATGTAGGATGGCGGGTGTTGTGGTAGATGAGCTTGGATGTGAGCTCAGCCCTTTGGACGGGGGAGCTTGCTGGGCCTCGGAAGCACCTATGTCGCTCTTCGCCTGGGTGGAGGAGGCTCGTCTTATCAGGCAGGCCCAGTGCTCTCGGGGTGCTGGGTCACGGCGCAGGAGACCTGTCTGTGCCCCAGCTGCCAGCTCATTAATTAACCGGGAGGAACACCACTCCCAGGCGTGCCGCTGTCTGTGCCGGCCAGGCGGCCCTTCCCTGAGAAATCGGAATTCGGGTCACGTGGCCTCCTGAGAATTACCAGGAGCAGGCGGAGTCTGCGCTCTGCCCCATTTGTCTGCATCTCAGGTGTGGGCCTGCCAAGCAGGTAGGTCACATGAGGCGTGCCCCAGGCTGTGCTCAGAGTTCTTTCTCTTTACGTTGCCTTGGGGAATTGAAAATTCATCACTTTTTTAAAAGTTCTTCTTGGTAAGGAAGAGCCCCAGCTTCTTCCCAGTGGTGACAGACTTGGTCAGCTCCTTCTTTGTATTTGGCTCGTGCACTTGAAAGGCTGTGATGAACAAAGCCATGTGCAGTCGCGCCTGGTGGAGCTGCCCTGTGACTTGGGCAGGGGGGCCAGAGGGAGCAGCACGTGGAAGGGGCTGTGGTTGGGCTACCTTTGCCAGGCCTGGGCAGCGAAGCAGCCTCACGCAGGCCCCCTGGAGACCACACGGGGATGGGGGTGTGCCTTCAGAAAAGGGCCCCCCCCCTCCGCCGGGAGCATTTTCTTTTTCCTTTCTCCCTTCCTTTTCTCTCTCTTCCCCACCCTTTTCCCTCCCTTTCTTCCCTGCTTCTGTCCCAGCTGCGGGATCTTGAGACTCTTTTGACACAGATTGGAGAAAAAAAAAATAGAGACACAGAGGCGCTTCCCTAGATGGAGGCGTATAAGCCGTGAAGCTCCGCTCAACATCTGTCCTGGCGCCCACCCCTTTGGGTGTGTGTGGAAATGGTCTGGAAGGTGGGCCGGGGTGGTGAGGTGGCAGGAGTACCGAGCTAGGTGGCAGGGGTGTGTGAGTTCCACGGCCTCCGGTCCCCAGCCGTGTAACACCAAGCCAGCAGTCTGCGGCGAGAGCTTCTGTGAGTCTGACTCTGCAAACAGCAGGTGGTGGAGCTGTTGGCAGGCACTTTCGGAAACAGCCGAGGGTCGTGTTCCCTCGGTAATTATTTATGTGGGACGGAGGTTTCTGTGCAGCTGCCCCCCTCCGGTTCCCCCTCAGTTGCCACATTCCGACAAACAGCACCACCTTCACAGAACAGTCACTGTGGGCCTCCGGTTTCCTGGCTCTGGGCAAAATCACAGAAGGACAGACTCTTTGTACCCCCGGGAGAACTTCTGGCACACAGGTGACATGCCGGCCACTTACCGTTCAGGGGGTTATTCTCCTTTCTCACCTTCTGTCACGTTCTGCACTGGTCCTGTTCACCAGAAGAGGCAGGCAGGGTAGAAAGGATTTGCACCGGGGGTGGTTAGGGAAGGTCTCTTGGGGGGTTCCATCTGTGTTTAGACCCCACTGTGGGCCTGGGCGCGGCTCCAGCAGGTCGATGGGAGGCTGGAGAAATTGATGGCGGCGCACATGGCCCGAACAGAAGCCCAACGATGCACGTGCAGGGGGTGGGAGCAGGTGGGGGATTGGGGTTGAGGCCAGTTGCGGGAATTGAAGTGCTGGCAAGGGAGCCTCAGAGGGGTGATGTCACCTGAAGGGACAGGCCAGGGCGGCAGCCCCACAGCAGAGGGAGGCGACAAGCAGCTTCTGTGTGCGGAGGCAGCCCAGCTTCACAGCCCGTCCGTGTCATTTCGCGCCTTGCAGTCTGCACTGCAGGCTCAGGCGTGGGGCAGGGGCGGTCCCAGCACTTACAGGCGGGGTCAAGGCCCTCGTCTGTCTCTGTCTCCAGACTCTGGCAGAACAGAGGCTTGAACCAGAGCCTGTCCTTTCGGAAACATCTCTTCCCCCCACTCCTCCCGGGTGGACCGTATCTTTCTAAAGTCAAGCCGGGCTTCTCCCCTGTCTGGCCCTCTGGTCTCTGTCCACAGCACCTGGTGACCAGGCTCTTCCTTGGATCGGTGGTGAGGAGGCTTTTTTCTGCCAAGGGTAGAAGCTCAGCCAAAACCCTGTACAACTTTAAAACGTTGGGGGAAAAAAAAAATAGTGGGGAGGGAGAGTAGCAGTCTTTTGTTTTTAATGAACAAAATAGTAAACATCTGACCTGCCTGCTTCTCCAGTTAAAGCTCTAAGTGCCTGTCTTTTCATCCTTGCTTTGCCCTCAGGGCTGGTACATGGTGGGCCCATCATAGGCGCTCGGAGAACACAGGAAGGCTGGCTGGGCAGATGGGGAGCTGATACTTTATATAATTAAAAGAAGGCTGTTTGATGTGCTGCTATGGCCTGATGCAGAAGACGGGCAAGAGGTTATATGAAGAAAGGAGCAGGGGGCGGGAGACAGGGTGAGGCCCAGAGGAAGCAAGAAATAGATAACTCAGGAGGGAAGGACCCAGGGGCCAGGAAAGGTCCTCTGGGCTCTGCCTCAAGTTGGTCCTTTTAAATTGGTTTCGTTCTAACCTGTCGACATGATTTACTGCCACAAAGTAAGTTATCGCCGCCTTGGAGATCCCGATAAGCTCTTCCACATCTTAGTTCTCTCATCAAATTGTCGGGGGTCCCACACCAAGGAGACAGGAGTTGCCAGCCCCGAGCAGTGCCACTTCCTGGAGATGCGGTAGGCGGCGGGCTGGGGGCGGTCTTCGTCCCGGCCGGCCTGGACTCCCCTCTCCCGCTGCAGGCCCTGCCACCCTAGTTAGACGGCCACCACACAGCACCAAGAACTGTCACTTGCTGGGCAGCCAGCCTGCCAGGCCCCATGACAGGTATCGGATGTGGGGTTGTTTCTAATCCCTAAAGCAAGACTGCATGGTATCTATTAATATCCGCGTTTTCCGGACGAGAGAGGTAAAGCTCAGGAGAGCATCTGTGGCGATCGAGGCCATGCACCCTGGGAATGGCAAGGCACGTATTCAGTCCAGGCCTATTGGGTGTGGAGCAGTGTTCCTTCCGATGCGCCATATACCACCCAGAAACAGCAGGAGGGGGAAAAGTGAGCTGAAGGGAGAGGCAGGGTCTCCGTCTCCTGTAGAAGTCCCCAACATCACCTTAGGCGGGTGTGAGATCCTTAGAGCATCCTGTCCCCACAGTGAGGGGAGAATGGAGGTGCTGGTACTGAACGGGGCTGCGTGGCTTTCTTCTCGTTTCAGATTCTTTAAAATTCTGATGGAATCCATCAGAAAGAAGAATAGTAAAGCATCAGCTTTCAGAAGCGTGAACACGCGGAGAGCTACCCAGCGGGATCTAGACGACGAAGGCGAGTCGGAGAGGAGTCGGGTGAGCGAGTCCCCTGAGGGCCCCTTGGGAGGGTCCAGGGCTGGGAAGCACATCGGATGGCGGCTCACTGAGTCAGTTCTCCTAGGACGGCTCTGTGACCATCCTCGGTGCCCCTTGAGCCCCTTCCTGCTGTTGGCCCATCTCTCCACTTACCTTAGCGTTTATCCACTGTTCTGAGAGAGCCGGAAAGCAACACTTCCTTCTTGAGTGTGGCGGGCCACGTCGGGCAGCATGGTCTGCCTGGCCCTGGGTGAGGGCCCCAGGTCATGCATCTCTCTGCTCTCAGGGACCCCTCTGTTGGTGGTTTTTTTTCTCCTGAGGTTAGTCTCAAAGTAATGGTACCCACTGAGGTCTTGGAAGTTCTTTTTCTGGTTTCGTTCACTCTGCCTTTGACTTACCTAGGCCAGATGAATTGAGGCCCACGGAGTACTAGGCAAGGACCAGAGAGGCATTTTGAAGCCGGGAAGTTGGGCTACAGTGACGAAAAAGGATAGAGCCAGGGAAAAACCAGTGGAGGCAAAACAGTCCAGGAATGATGGCACCTCATCTGCCAAGAGGCCCAGGAGCGGTGTGGGGCAGGTCCCTGGGTGTCATCTGAGCCGGCAGTTGGTAGGGCTGTGCTGTGCTTGGACAGGGCCACAACGAAGACTGGTCCTGTCCCTTCCCGGCTCGGTGACCTCAGCTATGTCATCTCCTCTCACTGGGCCTGTCTCCTCATCCCTAAAATGAGGGCCTGGCCTACCTAGAGAGAGAGAGTGCCAGGTCTCCTGTCCCGGGGTCTACTAGTTGGCTAACTCAAGCACAGATGGGCACGGGATGTCTTTGAAAGGCTGCCCAGTCTTAATTCTCAGATCACCCAGAAGGAGACTACAGGGAACTAGGAACCAAGGCCAGGAGAAAGGTATAAATATTTGGCTTTTAAAATACCAAGACAACTCTTTCTCTTCATCTCCACCCATAACAAAATTACTTGGAATAACACCTTCTTTTCATGACTTGAAAAGCCTTGGCACTTCCTTTCTTTTGTTTCTTTTTTTTAAATGCAAGATTTTGCGAGTGGTACGTGTAAAGATGTAGGGTGCAGAGAAGGAAGCGTGGAATCCAGGGGTGGGTAGTGGGGTGGGAGGTAGGTAGATGGATAGTTGGCAAGGTGATAGGTGGCTGAACGATGATGAGCGGATGAGTGGGTGGGCAGGTGGGTGGCTGGGTGAGTGTGGTGGGTGGAGAGATGGATTCACCAGGGTATTAGAGCTCATCTTTCTCTTGTCCCCACACCCCAGGGAGAGCAGGAAGGCGACGAGGAAGAGGAGGGGCACATCGTGGATGCCGAAGCTGAGGAGGGAGATGCTGATGCCTCAGACGCCAAACGCAAGGAGAAACAAGAGGAGGAGGTGAGGGGACCCCTTTGTCACAGATGAGGGCTTGCCCCCTGGTGCATGAGGCCGTGCCTGTGCGTCATGCTGGAACCATCAGGAGCCTTGAAGCAAGGCGGGCTGCCCAGCGCACCAGTGGGCTGAGAAGGCGGTGCTCACGGGGTGGCGGATGGGCACGGGCTGGCCGTCCCTGCGTCTGAATCAGATTCGAGGACCCAGAGGCCTTTGGCAGGGGGAGGAAGTCGGGCCGCCTCCTGTCTTTGCCATGAAAATACCTCCTCCTGCCCGTTACTGGTCCTCCACTGCCATGGTTGCTGCCAGGACAGAGGGCGGTGTGGCAGGGCTGAGCGGCTCCACGGGTGCCAGAGCTAGAGGCACGGGGCGGGGCTCAGCTCAGAGGAGGGGGCCTAGGGGCTGAGGGGCTGGCATCCTCGGGGGAAGCGAGGAGGACGGCGGCCGGGCTGACGGAGCAGGCGAGGCCGGGGTCAGCCAGCAGCTGAGGCCGCTGCAGGGGCGCCTGTTGGGCAGGCCAAGTCCAAACGGCTGGTGGAGCCCGAGTGACGCGGCCTGCGCTCCACCCCCCGCCAGGTCGACTACGAGAGTGAGGACGGTGAAGACGGCGAGGACAGCGAGGACCTGCAGGAGGAAGGGACTGTCCTCGGGGAAGGCACTCCCCGGGCCCAGGCGCAGGAGGAGGAGGGGGGCTCAGGCCCCGAGGAGGACTCGCTCCCCGCCGCCCCACTGGCACAGCCGTGGAAGCCCACCCGCAGCCGGGAGCCCCAGGACGCCGAGGCGGTGGAACGCCGGGTGCGGGCCGTGCGCGAGTGCCACCCGTTCATCGAGGACTACCAGTACGACACCCAGGGCGGCCTGTGGTGCCAGGTCAGTGCCGGGGCGGCCACCGGCTGCTCTCGTCTCCACCCTGGGTCCCTTAAAGAGGCTGGTGACAGCTGTGCACCTGCTACCCCCGGTCATGGCCTCGCACGTTCGACTTTCACACCCTCGTGGGCCAGTCCTCTCTCTGCGCGGGGATCTGAGTCACCAGACCCTACGGGTGCTTTCACGTTGTACTTCAGGTCTCGGCACAACACGTGTGTTGATGTGTATCGGTTGTCATAGAGACCGGCAGAGACACTTCACTCCTCACACCGCCTTTGTTCCTGGCCCCCAGCTTCAGCACTGCAGTGTTGCCTGAGAGACTCGGTGGCTTGGATGCCTGGACGTCTCTACACGCAGACTGGCGTTTTAGTCCTTTCCTTCGGTCCGATTCATTGGTTCCTAAGTGGTAGTGTGGGTACGGAGCCTTGACCGGGATTGCACCCGTGAAAGGACACGTGTTGTGCTTTGTGGTGATTGAAAGGATATCAAGGGTGGTGTGAGTGGATGTGATTTTCACCGTTCTCACCGACATCTGTGAAAACGTTGCTCTGCTGTTTTCTCCTCAGCAGACTGGAGGTGACTGCCGTGTGGCCGCGAAGGCACCCAGCATTCACAGGCCCGGCCTGCCACCCGCTCGCCCCAGCAGGGCCCCGGTGTTCCCTAGTGGGGCTCCGGAGGCGTCTCCCGGGGAACCCGGGCGGTGGGTCTGGGGCGGCCCTCTCCCCAGCCCCAGCTCTCCCTCCTCTTGCAGGTGATGGTGAAACTCCCTCTCATCAAGGTCAACTTTGACATGAGCTCCCTGGTAGTGTCCCTGGCCCAAGGTGCCGTCGTCTACGCGACCAAGGGCATCACGAGGTGCCTCCTGAACGAAACCACCAACAGTAAGAACGAGAAGGAGCTCGTCTTAAACACAGAAGGCATCAACCTCCCGGAGCTGTTCAAGTACGCCGAGGTGCGTGGCCCCACTCCCTCCTGGGCTGTTCGCAGTCCCAGCCCAGGGTCCCCGAACCGAGTCTGCGCCTCCCGGCACACCTCCCGGGGGTCCCCAATGCACGTGAGCCTGGTAAGGCTTGCAGTACGGAACCGGCTTAACTTTACGGAACCCAGAGTTTCCCAAATCACTTTGAGTACAGTTTCTTCTCCTTGAAATTAAAACCTTCCCGAAGTAGACTCGTAAGAAGTAGTTTTCTGAGTCGCTGGCCTGGGGGCTGCTCACTTTACCGGGTGAAGGAGGCCCTGGGTGCAGAGGGGCCCCGCCCCACCCCCACGCCTGGCAGAGGCCTGTGCGCCCTGTTCCGCCTGCTCCCCCACCCTTTCCTCTGGGCTCTCTCCTGCTTCCCCCCAGCTTCACTGAGCCTCCCAGAACCTTCCGAGGTGCTCTCGACCCGTGGGCGCGAGTTTTCCCCACAGAATTCTGAGTTGCCGGGACCAGTTCACTCTTCCCTAGTCCGCGCGCACCAAGCTGGCGAGGCTCTCCGGCCTCACACGCACCCCCCACCCCACACAGCACTGCCCCACTAAGGCCCCTTCTGCCCCAGAGCCTCTCACAGGCTGCTTTCCCGGAGGACGCAGCAGGCAGGGCTCATGCCTCCCGAGAGCCAGCCACTGACAGGCCAAGCTCCGCGTCGTGCTCGTGGGATTTGTCCAGACGAGGCCAGGCAGGCCACCAGGGTCTCTGCTGTTGCCTCTGGGGGTGACCTGCCACAGTGCAGAGCCACCGTGGGCCCCCCGGGGCAGCCGACCTGGAGCCCCAGGCCCCTGATAGGGCCCGGCTGACCCCCATGCAGCAGGCCCAGCCCTGCTCCCCATGCCTGGGGGAGGCGTTTGGGTCTCTGCTGAGGAACTTGCCTCGCCTACCAGGGGAAGCCTCTATCCTAGGAAACAGGTCTCTCCATTAAATAGACAAACACCTTTCTTCCTATTGACTGTAAAGCAGGTACCAAGTCATCCTCTAGCCCTGGTGATGATGAGACAGACCTTGGGGCCCAGCCAGCGTGCTGTTGGCAGCTCTGCCTACACTGTTTCCTTTCGCTAGTCCTGGGCCACCTCGCAACCACTTCGTCATCAGCTGTGCTTGAGTGCCAGCCAAGCGGGGGGGTCGGCCTGGGCGGGGTGTGTCCGCAGGAAGGCGCAGAAGGCCAGGCCCTCCAAACCAACCCCCCCCCTCCTCCCCCAGGTCCTGGATTTGCGTCGCCTCTATTCCAATGACATCCACGCCATGGCCAGCACGTACGGCATCGAGGCCGCGCTGCGGGTGATCGAGAAGGAGATCAAGGATGTGTTCGCCGTGTACGGTAAGAGGGGCTGCGGGTGGCGCTCGGGAGGTCCCGGGGTGTCAATCCAGCTCCGCAGGAAACTGAAATAGGGGCACGGTGAGCATGGAGCCCGTAGGGGATCCTCAGAACCACCGTGGAGAGGGAGTCCCTTGTGGGTCAGTCTTGTCAGTCCCGTCCCCAAGGCCTCCTAGCCTGTTTCTCGTCTGCTGGCCTCTGAGGGAGAGTCTGCTTCCTCATCCTGCCTTCAGGGTTTCAGTTCCCAAGTGCAAACAGTGATTTAGGGTCTTGTGTCCTGCAAGGCTGCTTCCCGTGCTGCTGGATGGAAGTGGAGAGAGATGTAGTAATGGTGACCGGGGAGGGAGGGCTGCCCGCCGAGGTCGGGGGTTAGGGAGCTGAGTGAGTAGGTGACGGAGCTGGAGGGGGGCGCCCTTGTGTCAGGTGATGCGGCTGCCATCGTCCCCTCATCACTGCTTAACCCTCCCTTCGGTTGCCGCCCGTGTGACAGGCATCGCCGTTGACCCCCGCCATCTCTCCCTGGTCGCTGACTACATGTGCTTCGAGGGTGTTTACAAGCCACTGAACCGCTTTGGGATCCGGTCGAACTCCTCCCCACTGCAGCAGATGACGTTTGAGACCAGCTTCCAGTTTCTGAAGCAGGCCACCATGATGGGTCAGTCGTGGGCAGGTGCCCTTGGCCTCCCCTCTCCTGAGTCTGCTCTGGGCAGATGGGCTCGTCCCTCAGGCACCTCTCCACACGCCGCGCATGCAGGGGAGATCTTGGCATCTCACTGCGGGAAGCAGCTGGCAGGGGCGGGCAGCAGATGGGAGAGCTGCCTCTGCCTTTTGGAGAAGAGGGAGAGGGTCTTCCTCTCCTTGAAACGCAGGAGCAGCGCGGCCTCGTTCCCATCAGACCCTGAGCCTCAGCACCATCCCTCGTGGCCTCGGAGGTGCCCCACCCGCCCAGCCTCAGTGTTGAGTGCCGCCCCCCATCGCCTTCCACCACCCCCGACTTCTCCCTCAGCCAACTAACGAGCACTCTTGTGTCTCTCCCAGGATCCCACGATGAGCTGAGGTCGCCGTCAGCCTGCCTCGTGGTTGGGAAGGTCGTCAAGGGCGGGACAGGCCTCTTCGAGCTCAAGCAGCCCCTGAGATAGCAGCCCCTGCGCACTGGCCACCTGGCCTGCCCGTCACAGGAGAGGACCGGGAGACCGGAGTCCCGGGCAGTTCATGGTGACGGTGCAGAGCCCGGCAGTGACTTCGGGGGGGGTCCAAAAGGCAGCCGGCCTCTGGGCTGGACTGGCTTCACCTGGAAAGTGGCTACATTGCTCATCCCTGCCCCTCCCCATCTCACGATGCGCACGAGGTCCACCAAGTCCCCCGAGCCCCTCCGAGGCGGCCGGACCTCCCCCTGTGCTGCAGGAGGCCTTGGAGGTGGAACCCCTGGCCGCCCCCAGGGTAGGGGCGCGAGGTCTCAGTGCTGTGAGCAGCCAGTGACTGCAGGCAGGCTTCCTGCAGGCTCACGACGAGCGGGGGCCCTGCTGCTGCGTGGCCTGCCCCTTCTGGCCGCACCAGCCCCTGGGGACAGAGTTCCCAGAGAGGCCCCTGCTAAGGCTCTTTCTCTGGAACAAGCACAGGTTGGTGGAGACCTCTACCCACCCAGCTTCCGTGCCTGGGGCAGAGCCCTGGCCCTGTTGGCATGTGGCTACGTGTCCTTCTGAACCAGATCAGCCCTGAGTCCAGGGCTGGTCTCTTCGGGGCCCCAGCGGCTCACCCCCAGACATAAAACCCTGGATCCCCAGCCGGGCTGTACCGCTTGAGCAAGTTGCCCGGCTGTCTTTCCCTGGCTCTGCTCTCAAGCCAGCACTGAGACCTGCGTCCCTGTGCAGGCTCTGCTCCATCCGGGGTCATCCGGGCTCCCTTGACCTCTGGTACCAGCAGCAAGCGGCCTTGGCATGGACAGAAAAATCAGAGGACTTGTGCCGAGGCTTTGTAAAACCAGACGCTGTTTCTATTTTTGTCTAATGTTATTCCAACTCAGGCTGAGTAATAAACATCACTGGAACTAGCTGTTGGGAGGAGAAAAGTCTAAAAGACTGCGGGCTTTTTGGTTTTGTTCTTTGCTCTTTGGTTTGTGGTTTCTACATCTGTGACTTGAGAGCCTGGGACTGGAATTACTCAGCGCAGTCACATCTCGGATTCCTCTTCCTGTTTTTTTGGCAGAGGACGTGGAGGGAGAGCTCAGCCCTGGCAGCCTCCCACTCTGACCCCAGCCTGGCCCTGTGGTGTCCCCCTTCCACAGCCAGCTTCTGGCCCTGAGGCCAGGAGAGCAGAAGCCAGTGGGAAGGAGGTAGCTATGTGTGTCTGGGCTGGGAAGGGAGGCCTCGCCTGGGGAGAGTCACCATGCTGCTCCCTCCAAGGTACGTGATGACAGAACCCAGCCTGTGTGTCCTGTGCCCACACTAGAGAAAACCTGGCAGAAACAGGGTTCACCTGGGACTTCCCTGGTGGTCCAGTGGTTAGGACTCCGCTCTTCCACTGCAGGGGGCGCAGGTTCGCTCCCTGGTTGGGGAACTAAGATCCCGCGTGCTGCACAGCGCAGCCAAAAAACAAAAAGAAGAAATAGGGTTCAACCAGGGCTTGCGTACAGAGGATTATGGACAGCTTCTGAGGGGCGCAGGAAGAAGGGTCAGGATGGAATCCACACCACAGGTGAAGATGTGCTCTCTGGGTGTTAAAGGACCAATTTATAACCTGATAATTTCCACTCCTACTGGACTGTGGGAGAGGGTCTTCAGAGGAGGTCACAAGGTGCCCGTTGGACAAATAAGCATGTGGTTACCTGGCCCTAGGGCTCGGCGTAAGCACTTGAGTGTCATGGCTCAGCCCCACCTGGGAACTGAGGGTGCGGAGGTGAAGAAGCGAGCCCCAGACGTGGGCAGGGCCGACATGCTTGCTGAAATCAGACCCCTGACCTGCGTTGGGAGTGGGGTGATGGCCCCCTGCCCTTCCTGCCCGACCATCCATGCGTGTCCTGGGCAGCTCCATTCTATGCGTGTTTCTCTCCTGGAGACCTACTCCTGGTTTGTAAGCAGACGTTCCAGGCTTGCACATCTTGGCAGACCAGGACTCCCTTTCTCCCCTATAGGATTTACACGCTCACTTCAGTGCCACTCTTTGTTCAGCAGCCTCTGGGGGGGTGGGGGGGGTGGCCTCCTTTGCCATTTAAGATGGCATGTCCTTTGGAATATTCTCAGTATTGTAAAGGCTCCTCTCTGAGGGCAAAGTTGATTTTTGGAGAGAGCCACAAGTAGGTCCAAGTCAAACCTGATGAAGAGAATAGGTCAAGCTGCATGATTTTTTTTTTTTTAATATTTACCAACTTCATTTCTTTATTATTTTTTTAAATTTTTTTATTATTTTGACTGTGCCACACGTCTTATGGGATCTTAGTTTCACACCCAGGGATTGCACCCACACCTTCAGCAGTGAAAGCACAGAGTCCTAACCACTGGCCTGCCAAGGAATTCCCCTGAATGATCTTTTTTTTTTTTTTTAATCAAAGTGGAATGGATTGTGATTGGTGGGGTTCCCAAACTTCACAGAAGCTACGAGTTCTCGCAGAACCCCAAGGTGCTGGACCAGACACTGCTCCTGGATGTACACTCCCACCACCCTGTCCCTTCGCGTATCAATTCCTACCTACTTGCTTGCTTCTAACAACACTTAAATTTTTAAAAAATCTCCCCTCTCTAGGTTCTCATCAAAAACACTACCAGCATTCCCACAGGTACCCCAGTGAGTCTTTTGAGACATTTTCTACCTGAATCGAGAAGAAAACCAAGGAATGGATAAAGCCCCCTGTCCCATTCCCAGTCTGTCCCCTTCCCCCAAAATACAGGAGCCACAATATACGTAGGTTCCCCTGGGCCTCCCTGGTCCTTTCAGGGCTGTTACAGGCCGTTACTCTGATAAACCACTTCTGGTGAAAATGTGGGTTCCTTCATGTGTGCCCACCCCAGAACTAGGCTGTGGGGTTTTGTTTTTGTGTTTTAACTTTGGTAAAAATAACATAAAATTTACCATCTTAACCATTTTTAAGTGTGCAGTGCAGTGACATTAAGTAGTTTCATTGTTGCGTAATCATCACAGTTACCTTCATTGCAAAACTAAAACTGTACCCATTCAGTGATAACTCCCCATTCCTCCCTCCCACCAGCCCTTGATAACCGCCATCCTACTTTCTGTCTCTGAATTTGACCACTGCCTGCTATAGGTGGCATGATAAGAGTATTTGTCCTTCTGTGATTGGCTTACTTAACATAACAGCCACAATGTTCATCTATGTTGTAGCATGTATCAGAATTTCCCTCTTTTTAAGGCTGACTAATACTCCATTGTATGTATGTACCATATTTTGTTTATCCATTTACCTGTCAGTGGACTTTGGGGTTGCCTCCACCTTTTGGCTCTTATGAATGATGCTGCTATGAACATAGGTGTACAAATATCTGTTAAAGTACCTGCTTTCAGTTATTTTGGGTTTAGACCCAGCAGTAGAATTGTTGAATCACACAGCAATTCTATTTTAATGTTTTGAGAGCTGCCATACTATTTTCCACAGTGACTGAACCGTTTCACATTCCTACCAACAGTGCACAAGGGTCCTCCACACCCTTGCCAATACTTATTTCCTGTTTTGTTTTATATGTTTTATATACATAATAAAATCCATGATGAAATACCGTATATATGCCATCCCGATGGGTGTGAGGTGGCATTTCATCGTGGATTTGATTTGGGTTGCGGGACCCAATCCAATGCTGGGGCCCTTAGGGGGTCTGTAGGAGTCCAGAGAATGCTCTTGAAATAGGAAAGACCGGTCCTCAAAAGCTGGCTAGGTGACAAGTCATCCATCAGCGACTTCTCTGTGACTTCACCCACTCATGAGCGGGTGGCACTGGACCGCAGCATGAGCGAACCAGTTGCCGCTCGTGTTTGGGGCCATGCAGTTCAGGTGATGGATTTGCTGGACTCTGCAGGTATGCCAAACCTGGTGTGATTTTCTTTCTCCTGCCTCACTTACATAGGGCTCTTAGTTCGGTCACAAGCGCCGAAATAGCTACAGTCTAAAATTTCAGTATTTCTACACCGTCAAGCCCCCCTTTTGCCAAAGTCCACTTAGAACAGAGGTCCTCGACTCTGCGCATTGGAAACGCCTGGAGAGCTTATAAAACCTGTGATTACAGGACCACTTTCCCAGAGATTCTGATTTAATGAGCCTGGGGCATGAGTCTAACGTGAGCAGGGTTGAAAATCACCGACTTAGAATAAGCCCTATGTTGTGCCGAGTCACAGCCACCCACCATCCCCTCCTATTAGTGTGTTGACCTCTCGACAAGTGAGTCATGGACGCCAGGTTTCTCCACAAAGATCTTAAGGTCTGATCCCTGTCTTCAGAAAGCGGGAGTGCATGTGTGTGGTAAAGTTCTCATGGTGCCAAGAATACAGTGGGGTTCAAAGGACGCCTTGATCAGCTCTTCCTGGGGGTTCAGCAAAGAAAGAGGTGGTGATGCTGCTTCCCAGCCCAGCACATCAGGGCAACTGCTTTTTCAACTTACACATTCCTACCAGCAGGGGACCTGCAGGGACAGGAGGAGGGGACACAACCAGCAAGTGTTTCTAGAAGCAGCTCCAAGAGAAGTTTCCGTTTAAAAAGCTAAGCTTGAATTATTGAATGAGGATCATGCCTCAAGTTCTTTAAGCAGCTCTTCTCTCCTCCCAGGAGAGGTAATCAGGAGCTCTGTTCAGTTGAAAACTCACAGCCATGCTTTGTTCACAGATCCAGCGAAAGGCCAGAACCTAGTCCCAGGGGACAGAGCTGAGCACCTCAGCTCACCAGGGGCTGGGCTTGGGTGTCACTGGAGCTGCTCAGCCCTTGAGCAACTACCCCTCTCCCACCTCCTTCCCTCATCCTGCACCCACCCAATCTTGATGCCCACCAGGCTCTGCCTTCACAGAGCTCATGGTCTAGGGCCCCAAACAGACGAGCCAACAGGAAATTCAGCCCATTGTGACCCGGCCAAAGGTTGAGGAAGCCACCAGGCATCACGTGAACATGCGCCCGCCCACCTCCCCTGCCGTTCCAGGTAGGGCTGTTGCCCACCCAGCTGGCTGTAGCGGGGCTTTGGGGAGAGGGCAGTGTGGGGACAGTGAGTGCGACAGTGAGGGGGGAGGGAGGCACTTGGGTGCCCAGATGCCAGAAGGGAGGGAAATGAGAAAGAATCAGGAGTCCAGTCATCACCACCCTCCTCATGCACCTGCCCCCCCCACCCCCACCCCGTGGTTCAGCCTCTAGGCCTTTCTTTGCAAATGGTGGTCAGCCCTGCTCAGAGGTCAGGCGGCCCTGCTGGCTGATGCTTTTTGGACTGGCCACCCAGCACTGTCATCTCAGGGAGCCAAGCCAGCCCTGGGGCTATGGCCTCATACGTGACAGTTTCAGACACCACAGGCCTGGGCTCCCCTTCCCTGGCCCGTGGTTCTTGCCTGGAAACGTGAATCTGAAGTCCCGGTACATTCAACCAGTCGAACCTCAAAAATGTAATTGAGCAGCGCGGCTGCATTTCAGGCAAGAAACTGAGCTATGAAATCAGACTCCTCTTGGAATCTCGGGTCCTCAGCTGACAGTTACTTGGCCTCTGCGTGCCTCAGTTTCCTTATCTATAAAATAGTGATTAAAATTAAATAAGTGTTCATTAAAGCATACGCAGCTGTCAATGTTTAGCTATATACCGAGTGGTTTTCAAGCAGAGGTGGGGGACAGTTTTGCCCCCTGAACATTTGGCAGTGTCATCCTTGGTCATCACAACTGGGGAGCGGGGGGGGGTTGCTATTGTCATCTAGTGGGTAGAGGCCAGAGATGCTGCTACATACCCTACAATACAAGGACAGCCCCTGCAATCAAGAATTGTCCCCTCCTTTCCCCGGCTGGCAGTTCAGAGGCCCCACGATGCCTGGAGTTACTGTAAAAGACGTGAACCAGCGGGAGTTCGTCAGAGCCCTGGCAGCCTTCCTCAGCAAGTCCGGGAAGCTTGAAAGGCCCTGAATGGGTGGACACTGTCAAGCTGGCCAAACACAAAGAGCTCACGCCCCGTGGTTCTACACGCGAGCTGCTCCCACAGCACTGCACCTGTACCTCCGGCATGGCGCTGGGACAGCTCCATGACCGAGATCTCTGGGGGGGACGGCAGAGAAAGTGTCCTGCCCAGCCATTTCAGCACAGGCTCAAAAAGTGGGGCCCGCCGGGTCCCCTGAGCCCCAGAGGGGCTGAAGGTGGTGGGAAAGGACCAAGATGGGGGCTGCAAACTGACATGTTCGGGACAGAGAGATCTGGACAGAATCGCTGGACAGGTGGCAGCTGCCAACAAGAAGCATTACAACAAATGATGCTGGGTTAATAAGCTGCCTTATTCATTAAGAAAAAAAAAAAAAAGAATTATCTGGCCCGAAATGTCAGTTGTGCCAGAGTTGAGAAAACCCTGCCACATACACATCTATGGGGGCCGGGGGGATGGGGGTGGGAGGGGGGAGGAACATTGTCTCTTTTACAAAATGGAATCATTGAAATTTTAGCCACTCTGAGAGGTAAACAGCGCCTCTCATTGTTACTTTAACTTGCAATTCCCTATTCATAATTCTGAGCCTCTTTTCAGACATGTATTGGCTAGTCTGATTTGCACTTAAACGAGAATTGTCTACTTGTATCCTTTGCCCATTTTCTATTGGTTGGTTTCTATTGACCTTTACTGTCAATTTTGAAGAACTCTTATTTCTTACTGATATAGATAGCCTTTTGTCATCTGCATTAAATACTTCCACCCTTTCCCAAATTAAATGAGATAATACAGGCCAAAAATTCAGTGCAGAACCCACACTGGGCATCTTCTGAAGTACGGAGATTGACTGACAAAGCAAGCTCCCCCCTGTGAGGGACCAACAGGAGGTCTGCACACGGCATCTCCGTAGCGCTGGAGGGACCGTGCTAACAGCAGAAAGTTCCCGAAGTCAGGAGCAGAGCACGGAGAGGAGCCCTCCGCTCCTGCATGGCTGTTCTTAGCTGGGTCCCACGTGCGGACACCCACCCTCCCCTGCCGCTCACCCAGGGCAGTGAGGGATACGGTTACGCTCCTCCTTCCCTGGGAACACATGGACACAGTCAACATGTGGGGCCACTGAGGATCTGCAGCCCGACTGCGGGCTCCAGAGCCTGGGCTCCCAGTCTCCGCACTGTGCCCACCCCCTCCGCTCAGACCCCAAGGAAGGGGTTTTCGCGTCAGAAGCTGCCTACATGGAGTGTGGCTGGCAGACGGGAGGGTATCAGATGCCTCCCCCGGCCGGAGAGCACCCCGTCTGAGTGCGCCTCGCAGAGGTACAGACGGGACAGCCAGGTGCGGGGAGGGGGTCCTGTGCTTTGCCTGGCTGGGGAGCTGGCAGCTCACGAGATGAAACTGGAACAAATAAACAGCAAGCAGACACCTTAAGGAACTAAGAACCCCAACCTATGGCCCCAATCAAAGCGGAGGTAAATTTTGAAGAGTTTGAGAAATATGTCATGTGTGTTACCAGAAAGAATCTCAGAACCTGGGGGCCAGCCCTTGGCTGCAGAGGAGAGAGGTACCAGTTACCCAGGATTCCCGTGATACTAGCTGGTACGATCCCCACAGCCCTTCGGCACTCATCCTATTGGCCCCATTTCTTGATTGAAGAAATAGGTCTGGAGAAGGTGAAAGCAATGCCATGGGGTCAGATCAAATTCCAGGGAAGACGCCCAGGTTTGGTGTCCCTTTTGGAGCTGAGCCTCTGCGGTTCATCTCCTGGCGCTTTTGTTGGGTTCTGATGATGGACACAGGGGACCATATTAGGTTCCATTGATCGGATTGGTTTGTGATCTCCTTTGAAAATAGAAAAGGAGGCCCTGAGGAATGAGACCCTGGTCCATTAGGGAGGAGAGGGAAGGTCCAGGGAAGCCTGATGGATGAGTCTCTGGGAAGGTGGACTTCAGGGTCCACCATGCATCATGGGGTGGGACACAAGGACGCTGGAGCCTTCAAAGAAAAATGTCACAACCTGGCCATCTAAGGGCCAAGGGCTGTCTGCCCCAGTGCCCGTGGACCTCTGCCCCTACTCACTGAACCTCTCAGCCTGCCTGCCAGCCCTCAATCTACGAGATCTTAGTTCCCCAACCAGGGATTGAACCTGTGCCCCTGCAGTGGAAGCGTGGAGTCCTAACCACTGGACCGCCAGGGTATTCCTCCAGCCCTGCCTCGGAAGGCCTAGCCTGGCAAGCGCCTTAGGGCTGGGCTGCGGGGCCTGGCACGGCACCATATCAGGTGCCTCTCCCAAGACCAGCTCCTCACCCAGCGTCCTGCTGTGTGGGCACCAACTGACCCCGGAGGAAGGCTGCCCCGGCCTTGCCCAGTGCCCTGGGCTCTCGCAGGGCCTGGAAGGCTGCCTGGCCCCTCGCCCAGAACATGGTATTTTCCCTCCCCCCAGCAGCCTGACTCACACAGACTCCTCTGCATCTGGTCACAAGCACAGGCCTCGGGCCCTGGGCAGCCAAGGACCATCTGGTCAACCCAGGCCAGACTCTGTGCTCTAATAATAAATGTTGGACAAAGGCGGAAGGAAAGAAACAAGAAAGGGAGGGGAGAGGAAAGGAGGGATGGAGGGAACTCATGTGTCCGTGGTCTTCAAAATAAGCATCTTTTTTCCTCCATTTTCTAGAGCCGTGGTTCTCGGAATGCGGTCCCCAGATCAGCAGCCTCAGCGTCACCTCTTCAGCCTCAGAACTTGTAGGAGAGCAGATTCCTGGGGCCCACCCTAGCCTTCCGGAATCAGAAGCTCTGGGGTGGGTCCGTTCTCTGTGTTAACAAGCCCTCTGGGGGATTCTCAGTCATGTTCTAATTTGCAAACTGCTGCCCCAGAACTGTCTTGAGGAAGTGATCTTACTGAGCTGTCCTCTTTTTAGCTATTTCAGCCCCGGGGGCTCTTCCGGCCTTTGGAAGCAGCCTCAGCCTTTGCAGACCGTCACCCCAGCAGTGCCCCTGTTTGACCCACCAAGAGGGGTGCGTGGAGGGCAGCCTGGGAGCGGGGGGTGGGTCTCCAGCAGGAAGCAGCATCTCCGTGTCCCTCACGTCCATTAGTTTATTTGAACCTCCTGACAATCTGTGAGGTAGGCGGGCCAGTACCAGCACCTCAGTTTTATAGCCAGGAAAAGAGAGGCTTAGAGAGGGGAAGGGCTGTTCTCCCTGGAGAAATTCCCAACTCCAGGGGGGCAAGATCTATGCCTGATAAACAGTTAAATAACTGGGCAGAGAGACTTTCTGCACCTGGGTGGTGGGTCGGGGCTCCTGCAGCCCCACCTCCCCCCGCAGCAGGTGAGGGGTGCCTAACCAGGACATCCTGGGGGTGGGGAGCGGGGAGCAGTGAGGAACCTGGGGGGTCTTGGGCCTCCTCCTACAGTGCTGGTGGGCAGCATTTTCCCCTGGACCCCAAAGAAGCCCACCAGCACCTCTGACCCACATAAAGTCCTTCATGTTAAAAATTCCTCTGGACACAGCAGTCCCACTTCTGGGTATATACACAAAAGAATTCAGAGCAGGGACTCCAAGAGATATTTGCATACCCGTGTTCATAGCAGCATTAGTCACAATAGCCAAAAGGTGGAGACAACCCAAATATCCATCAATGGATGAATGAATAAACAAAATGGGGTCCGTGCATGCAATGGAATATTATTGAGCTATAAAAAGGAATGATGTTTCAATACATGGTACGACATGGATGAACAGTGAAGGCATTATGCTAAGTGAAATAAGCCAGACACACAAGGACAAATACCGTATGATTCCACTTATATGGAATAGAGTCGTCAGCGTCACAGAGACAGAAAGTAGAACGGTGGTTGCCAGAGGCTGGTGGGAGGGGTATTGGGGAGTTTCTGTTTAATGGGTACAGAGTTTCGGTTTTGTAAGATGAGAAATCTCTGGAGATGGATGGTGGTGATGGTGCCCAACAATGTGAACGTACTTAATGCCACTGAACTGTACACTTAAAAATGGTAAATTTCATGTCATGTATATTTAACCACAATAAAAATTGCTGTCCGTTAATGAGTCCCACTGCCCCCACCCCCCAAATCCTCTGGGTGTTGGAAACAATTTCCAGGAAACAGCAGCACACAGATCATTCTGCACAGCCATACAACCTCCCTGACACCACAGTGACAAGGGTAAGAAAGCCCTGGACGTTGGGTTCAAGTTCCTGGACTCCCATGTTCTGGCGCTGTGACCTGATCTCAAACTCGCAGTCTCCTCTTTCATGAAAGGGACCAATACTATCTCGGTGTTCTTGTGAGGGCTCAGAAGGAAGCGATCTGAAAGCTTCTAGCACATAATCAGTGCTCCATCAATGGTAGTTAATTTATGGTGTTTCCTCAGCCTGGAATGTTCTCCCCCTTCTCTGCAGGGTAAGCTCCTGTTCATCCTTCAAAGCCCAGCCAGCTCAAATCCCACTGCTTCTATGAAGCCTGGGGTAGCCCACAGGATCATTCACCAAAGCAGCTCTTCCTGCCTGTCTGACGTCTGATATTGGGCACAGCCATGCAACTCGAAGGAACCAGAAGATGCTTTGCGGTGACTTCTCTCCCTCTGGTCTGGCCACCTGGTTCCTGGGAGCAAAGCCCCAGCAACTCACAGTGGACAGGTCACGTGAGTAAGAAATAAGACTTTGTCACTTAAGCTTCTGAGATTTGGGAGTTGTTGCTTCCTCAGTGTGACCCAGCTCAGGGCCACTCAAAGCATGGTTTCACTTCCGCAGCCTTGGCATCCCCTGGGCGCTGGTTAGAGATGCAAATTCTTGGGCCCCACCCTTGACCTACTGAACCAAATTCTGTGTAAAGCACTAAGCATGGCTTTTCTCCCATAAAGGTGTTCAGTGATTGTTAGTCCCCCCACCCCCACCCCCCTGAGACTTCCACAGAAGACTCTGCTAGTGGCCTACTCAAAGCCGTGCTGCCCTTCTCCCTACCTGAGAATTCAGGTTTTTGAGGGGATGACAATGTGCGCAGGTGAAAACATTCAGTTTCCCAGACTCCCTTGCAGCTAAGGGTGTTCACGTGACCTGGTTCTTTTCTGGCCCAGAGGAAGTCAGAGCAGGGCTTCAGGGAGAGCTCGTCAAAAGGCCACAGGCCCAGGTGGCAGGTGCCTCTGGTTTTGGGCCTTGTCCTTCCCCTTCCTTCCTGCCTGTTACTTGGATGTGGTGGAAGATTGTTACCCAGTGGCTCCAAGGAATCACACCTCCCTGTATTCACACTCTTGGGCAATCCCCACCCACATTGAATCTGGGCTGGCCTGAGCCTAACTCTGACCAATAGCACGTGGCTGCAGTGACTTCTGCTCTCAACCTGGGGCCTGCCTACAGGAGATCTCCCCATAGGAGATCACATTCCTGTCAAAGGGAGGGACATCCATCCAACCCATTGTCCAAACCTGAAACCCAGGACTCACCTCACCTCTTCCTCTTAAACTGCAGCCAATTGGTCACCAAGCCTGTCCTCTCACATGGCTCAGGTCCATCCCAGGCTTGATCCATGGGGCAGCTACCTACTGACCTCCCGCCTCTATCCCTGCCTGCCTGCTATCAAGCCTGCACATAGATGGATTGTCGTCAGATTGATTTCTTTTTTTTTTAATTAATTAATTAATTAATTTTTGGCTGCGTTGGGTCTTCGTTGTTATGTGCGGGCTTTCTCTAGTTGCAGCGAGTGGGGGCTACTCTTTGTTGCGGTGCACAGGCTTCTCATTGCGGTCGCTTCTCTTGTTGCAGAACACGGGCTCTAGGCACACGGGTTTCAGTAGTTGCAGCATGCAGGCTCAGTAGTTGTGGCTCGCAGGCTTAGCTACTCCATGGCATGTGGGACCCCCCAAGGCCAGGGAACGAACCCGTGTCCCCTGCATTGGCAGGCAGATTCCCAACCACTACACCACCAGGGAAGTCCCAGATTGATCTTTCTAAATGTGGACCTGAAGATCATTCCCCAATGCTTTTAGAGTAAGTCCCAAGGCCCTGGCACGGCCTACACATCCACATGTGCTATGGTGGCTGCCTCACTCTCCAGTCCCATCTCTGTCCACTCCCCTCTCTAAACATCATGGGCCCTGGACATACCATGCTGCTCCCTGTTTCTGATACCAACTTCGCCTATCAATACCTCCATGTCTTTGCCCCAGGAATGACAAACATCATCCTTCATGTCGACTCAGTGTCTTGGTCTGCTCAGGCTGCTATAACAGAATACCACAGACTGGGTAGTTTGAACAACAAACATTTATTTTCACAGTTCTGGAGGTTGGAAGTCCAAGATCAAGGTGCCTACAAGGTAGGTTTCATCCTGAGGCTTCTTTTCTTGGCTTGTAGGCAGCTGCCATCTTGCTATGTGCTCATATGATGTGTGAGGACAGGGAGAGAGGGAGTGAGCTCTCTGGCATCTCTTCTTATAAGGACACTAATCTTATAAGATCAGGACCCCACCCTTAAGACTGCATTTAATCATAATTGTTCCGTAGGGGCTTGATCTATAAATATAGCCACCCTGGAGGTTAGGGCTTCAACATATGAATTTGGGAGGGAAACAAATATTCAATCCATAACATTCAATTAGGAGTAGCTGCCTAGAGAACTGTGTTGAGAAGAATTCTGAGGTCCTTCCCAGGTTCTGTGATAAAGAGAGCTATGCTTGATTAGTCATGTCTGCCTGTGGCTTAGAAAGGAGGGATTGTGGTGGCTCATGTACTGTTTATTTTCTTTCTCTGTTTTATGTGTTTATCTTTTCTACCCTCTCTCTTGGCTCAAGCACAATGCCTGACACATTCTAGGCTCTCAACACATTTTCGATGAATGAGTCAACGAGTAGTTGTCTCAAAGCGCATTTCACATCCATGATCTCATTGAAGTTTCACAGCCAACTGTGAGGTAGGTCGGAACGATCAAAGATGCTTGGAAATCTCCTTGAAAGTGTTCACCCCTCTCTCTCTTACCCCATACTGGAGATGCTAGATCTCTACTGGAGATGCTACATTTTTCCTAGAGGCTACATGGATGCCTGGACCAGGGTCTGTCCAGATCACAAGGTGGCTCTTGCTGCCAAGGTGGCTCCTAGAGCTGCTGAGGTCTTTGCCCTTCCTGCTGCCCCACCACCCCTGCACCTCTACTTATCCCAGCCCTGCCAACCCCATCCTCTGGCTGACGTCACTTTGAATGAGAGGCAAATACATTCTGTGGTCTCCAAGCCCGGTAGAGCAAGGGAGGGATTGATTTGTCTTCTGATGGGAGACAAGGGGCATGTGTTAGCCATTGCTGTGTCACAGGAAATCGAGAGCAGGTAAGGGTGTATGTGATGGGGAGAGGGTGCCATGGTTAAAGGGGAAATGGATTCAAGTCTCCAGTATACCTGTTAGAACGCAGCTCATGTAATTGTGAGCATGTGTCAGTGTGTGTGTGTTGGAGGGCTGCCTCTCCCCTGCCTGTCACCCCTGTTCCCAGGCTCAGCTGTGCTGCCCCTGCCATGTGCTCTGTGCTTGAGCCCCTTGAGGGCTGCAGATGGACCCGCTGCCCTGGCCCTGCTCCTGCTCTGTCTGCTGTGGCCTCTCCCCACTGAGCATTAGTTCTCAGCTAGCACCGTGCTTAGCCTTGTGAAACGTGCTCCAGCCCGTGAGGAGCTCGTGGCGTGTGTCAGCAGCAGGACCACCCTGGACCGTGTGTTGGGAAGGCCAGAGGCTGTGCCCCCATCTCGTTGGCTGGGGAAGGCAGGTGAGCAGGTGCAGGGCTGGGTGGGCGTGTTTAGGCCAGTGCATCCCCCTGTTTGCCTGCAGTCGAAGTGGGGAGCACAGGGCTGAGGAGAGGAGATCATATCAGGAGGGACTGCTGGAGCCACACTGGACAGCAAAGAGCTAGCACCAGTGCCTGCTCTCTGGGCCTCACAGCCTCGAGAACAAAGCCAGGACTTCCTGCAGCTGGTTCACTCCGGGTTCTGTCTCCTCACTGTGGCCACTGTCTCATGTAGTTACTGCTGGGAGAGAAGGAAGCTGAGCCCAGCTCTTCTTAGGGCCCAAGGGGGGCCCAGGACCCAGCTCTCAACCAGGACCTGGCCTCCAGTGAGTTTCCCAAGGCTGGATAAAGCCTGTGATCATTTCCCAGGCCCCTCACAGGCCTTCCCAGGAGACCCACCCAGAGGGCGCTGGCCTTTCCACTTCCTCAGCATCTTCCTGGAGGTCCCATGAGTCCAGCCAAGAAGGCAGTCGAGTCCCTGGGGGTGGAGTCACAGGGAGAAGGTGAGGCATCTGTGCTCTGGGGGAGCTACCTCCCTGCTAGGCGCCCTCAGAAGCGCTTTGAGAAGGTCTCTGTTCGAAGCCCGCCTGTGGACAAACCCAAGTCCCATGATAAGAATCCTGGGTGGCTCCATCTCTACGAGGCTCCTTACTCCCCAGCAAAGTTGTTTGATATTTATTGCATTGTAAAAATGGAATCTTTTCACAGCCACTTTCTGCGCATTTTGTGTCTTCTACTGTGGGCCCCCAGAAGGGGGCCAGGGCTGTGTACCCTCGGCCCCTGCTTCCCTTACTAAGAGAGCCCCACTTTCAACCAGGCTGCAGTACACCCAGCCTCTGATTAGTCTAAGCCAAGAGTAACCCCACTCCCTTTGCTCTTGACCCTGGCGGACAATGATAAGTAAGTGGCTTCTGGGAAGATCCATGTTTTCCATATACGGAGGAGGGCTGTCCTCGTCCTTCCCTTCCTGCTGTGCATGGTCCTGCGAGGGTGCAGAGCTGAGGCAGACGTCCTGCTGCCACTGGGAAGACCAGGGAACCCCTGGGAAGTGGCCAGAGGGCCACTTCCGTCTGACATGGCAGAGCCTGTTGTTGTAACCAAGCAGGACCCTATTGGGCCTTCCTGGGACAGACCCCTCCCCCATATCCTCTACTGTAGCTCCTCTCTGAAGTTCCTAGATAATAGTATCTGATGCACATTTTCAGAGTTGCTTTACAGATGCTAAAACCCCAATCAGATGGAAGAAATTAACTAATTGATGACCATGAGCACTTAGGCCTGGACCTACTGGTGCCTAAGGGTTGATAATGTTAACCCCTGTGATACCACCCTGTTACCTCACCATCAGCCAATCAGACAATTGTGCACAAGCTGATCACAGACCCTGGGAGACCCCTCCCTCACCTGGCCTTTAAAAATGCTTTGCTGAAACCCTTCAGGGAGTTTAGGGGGTTTGAGCATGAGCCACCCATTCTCCTTGCTTGACACCTTACAATAAACGCTACACTTTCCTTCACCACAACCTGGTGTCAGTAGATTGACTTTACTACATGAGGGCGAGTGGACCCAAGTTTGGTTCAGTAACACTGTGACCAATTTCAGTTCTGCATTGTATTTTAAATTTCATCTATTGTCATCAGTCTTACATTTTACAAAAAGGACCATGCCTTTCACTGTTTTCCTAATTTTAAGAAAATCTGAACAGTCTTCCTATGTAAGTTGAATAAATGAGAATGAGATCAATGAGGTCAAGGGAAGCTCACTGTCACCTGGACCAGTGGATAAGATCAAAGGCCTATTCAAATAGAATTTGCAACTATATGTGAACAAACTCAGTTTTCTACAACAAACATCCTGGTAAATGTTACTGGAACAGACATATTGTGGTCTCAAGGTTTTTTTGTTTTTTAATTTTAATTAATTAATTTGCCTGGTCGGGTCTTAGTTGCAGCACACGGGAGCTTTTGTTGCGGAGCATGGGCTCTCAACTTGTGGCCCGAGTGGGCTCAGTAGTTGCAGCACATGGGCATAGTTGCCCCGCGGCATGTGAGATCTTAGTTCCCCTACCAGGGATTGAACCTGCGTCCCCTGCGTTGGAAAGCGGATTCTTAACCACTGGACCACCAGGGAAGTCCCGGGTCTCAAGGTTTTGTAAGTCAATGACTCTTAGAACTATGATAGCAAACTTTCACTATTTCAGGAAAACTCTTTGTCCTTTTTATTAAGAAGTGAATAGGCAGAAACTGAATTTTATGATGAAACTATACCAAAAAAGTATAGTTTTAACTTACCATACTTACATTGTATGGTAATAGGTATTTAAATATTTTCTTTTTCTTTTTTTTTTTTTGTGGTACGCAGGCCTCCCTCTCACTGCTGTGGAGCACAGGCTCCAGACGCGCAGGCTCAGTGGCCATGGCTCACAGGCCTAGCTGCTCCGCAGCATGTGGGAATCCTCCCGGACCGGGGCACGAACCCGTGTCCCCTGTATTGGCAGGCGGACTCTCAACCACTGCGCCACCAGGGAAGCCCGCCCTGCCCCCCTCACCATTTCTTGATTACAGGAAATAGGCTTCATTCAGCCTCCATACCTTCCCTGAGTTTCTTGAGCAGGTTCAAATAGTTGCTAATTAGGGAAGGGAGGGGATGCGGGAGACAGGGGAGGAACAATAGTGCAGCCTTGGGGCAACATCCTGGTTCCCCATCAAGGGATACAGACAACAATATCTTTGAGCTGTTTTGCAGATGCTGAACCTCCCCAGGTGGGAGAAGTTAAAGGTTAATGATGGTACACCGCCCACAAGCACTAGACACCAGACCAGTTGGAACCAGAAGGTTGATGATGCTGACTCCCACTTACCTCACCACCAGCCAATCAGAAGAATGGGGCCTTAGCCCTCTGTGGCCCCCTTTGCCTGGCAAAGCAATAAAGCTATTCTTTTCTACTTCACCCAAAACTCTGTCTCCAAGATTTAATTCGGTGTCGGGATACAGAGGCCGGATTCGGCTCCACTATGTGAGTGAGAGGAGGAGACATAGATAGAATCTTTGTGCACAGCGCTAATGACTATCCCAGCTGCTATGAGGGGCTTCATTATTCGCCAGTGGAAACCAATGCAGTTCACCTAGCATTCTTTGACTCATCTCTTTAGGAGTTCTCTCATCTATCAGCCTGGTGACTCTACAAAGAAAGAATATGAAATTAGTTTGGCACGACTTATTCCTAGTAAATTTACACTGGCTTATGGGACTTCCCTGGTGGTCCAGTAGTTAAGATGCTGTGCTTCCAATGCAGGGGGTGCAGGTTCAAGCCCCGGTTGGGGAACAAAGATCCCACATGGTGTGTGGCCAAAAAATAAAAAAGAAGAAAAGCTCACACTGGCTCCAAGGACCAGTATTTTCTCTTTTTTTTTAAACTTAAAAAATATTCCAATTTAAATTCTTTTTTTTTTGGATGATATAAATTATTTAGTCCTGCTTAATTTTTATCTTTATCCTGAATATGTTATTTTGAAGATCACAGATCTAGGATTGGTAATGCCTGGTGATGACACGAGACCACTAATGAATGAGCATAATGCTCTTAAAAAAAGCTAATGCACAATGTCACCAAGATAAGGACATAGAAGGCTCCTGGATTTCCCTCCTCTCATGGACACGCCAAATATACAGCTACACATGGAGCAATTCCCTGTAACGAAAATCCAGAAACTGTCAACTTGTCTTCCAAGTGTTGTACATTTTGCATTCCCCCCAGCGATGAATGCGAACTTCTGGTGCTACACATCCTCACCAGCATTTGGCATTGTCTTGTTCTGTATTTTGGCCATTCTAATAGGTGAGTAGTGGTGATATTTAAATTCTTTTTGTTTCCAATCTACATTCTAAGTCAGCCATCCCCAGCTTTTCTGGCACCAGGGACCGGTTGCGTGGAAGACAATTTTTCCACGGATGGGGTGGTGGAAGTTGGTTCAGGCAGTAATGCGAGCGACCGGGAGCTATGGGGAGCGGCAGCTGAAGCTTCGCTCGCTCTCCTGCCACTCACCTCCTGCCGTGCGGCCCGGTTAGGAACAGGCTGCAGACCCTGTTCTAAGTGATGACAATCTAATGTGTAGCTAATTGTTCTGGCATTCTCTCAGGGATAAACGAAACTTACAAATCTATGGTTTCTTAAGTCATGCATAATCAATTGCCGAAAAAGTAATTGCATGCTATTCATTGTTACAGTGTTGTAAAGGCCTTTTTTTATATAGTCAAGGCAATTACAAAGTCTGGAATGAATGATCAAAAGTATTATGGATACTCGAAGCTCTGTGTGTGTGTAACCAAAGATGGTTGAAACCAACTGAGGCTTAACCTCAAATGCAACGGAAGACTTGGGTTTTCTAAGAAGACATGGCGTGCCCTGGCATTGACAGGCCAGGCTGGGACACCCCATCTGAAGATAAGTAGAATGTGCCATGAATGCACCTCCCGGGGAAGCCCTTCCTGGTACTTGCTTAAGATTCCCAGTGAGCTAAGAGCAGCCCGGTGTCCAGGAATCCACAAGACTCTGACGTAACCTTTGACCCAAGCATTTAAATGAGACAACCAGGGGTCCCAGGACTGTCTGTGAAGAGAAAGGCAACTAGCACCGCCACGTGATGAAACCAGAGAGTGAAATCAGAGAATGGAGAGGCCTGAAGAGGAGATGACACCAAAGGGTCATCCCCTCAGCTCCTCTGGGATGGAGTTAGCTCAAGGGGAGGCACACACAAGGTCCCCTGAGTGACCACGAGTGATATCCAAGGGGGCAAGCACAGGCTCTTTAACTGGCCTGAACTCAGCTATCCTCCCCTCAACACTTCCTCCTGGACTCTCAGCAGTCCTCTTCGGAACAGTAAAAGTTTAACGTGAGCAGCCACCTGTGGCTGAGAGGGCAGGGCAGGCCTTACCTGGAAGTGGGATTTGGACTGCACGTTTATTATTATTATCTTTGGCTGCATCGGGTCTTTAGTTGTGGCGCACGGGCCCTTCTTTGTGGAGCACGGGCGTCTCTCTAATTGTGGCGTGCAGGTTTTTTTTTTTATTCTCTCTCTAGTTGTGGCGCGCAGTCTCCAGAGTGCGTGGGCTCTGTAGTTGGTGGCACGCACGGGCTTAGTTGCCCCGCGGCATGTGGGATCTTAGTTCCCTGACCAGGGATCAAATTGGCGTCCCCTGCACTGTAAAGCGGATTCTTTACCACCGGACCAGCAGGGAAGTCCCTGGACTGCACATTGATGAAAAGATGGAGCGGGTAGGGAACGAGGATTGGCAGGTCAGTGTGGAACCCGATTCATCAGGAGAGGGAAGTTCCTGGAAAGGGAATTAGGCCAGAAAGTTGAGTTGGGGACCAACAGCAGAGGCCTTGAATGTCGTCGGGCTGAAGCTTTCAGATGTTTCACCAGGAAGCCGTGGAATGCTTCTGATGTGGGACTCGACATGCACAGGCCTGTATGAAGCCAAGACAAATCTGACAGTGAGCTGTGGAACAGACTGGGCAAGAGAGACTGGAGACAGGGAGGTCTGACCTAGGCTACGGTCATGGTCAAAGCCCAAAGTGAGATGTGCATGGGCCAAGCTGAAAAAGGAAAGGAAAAGACAGAGATTCTGGTGACCAATCCAATGAACTTGGGAGTGAAAAATACAGAGAAGTTGACAATTTAAAAAGACCCTCGGTTCAAAACCTGTATTATGCTCGTTTACAGACAGCTGTGCCCTAGGAAAGAGAGAGGGCTTTCCAACTCTTTTATGTGGGTCACACTCTCCCAGGAAAATGGAGAGTTTCTTTCAAAAGAAGTAACTCCCCCCCACCAGTGCACATGTATTATTTTTTCCTGCCAAAAGAATCCCGGCTATCTTCTTGGTTCTGGTTATCTTATTTATAATTTTTATCTCAAAGGCCTTCTAGCTCTTTATCCACTTCCTGCGGGAGCCAGAGTGGGAAGTGGAGCAGGGAGACAAACTTCTCCCTTGATCTCATTGAATCACCAGAGTCCCAGCAGGAGAGAGATGGCAACAAAGTTACAGCCTCGTTCCCAGAGAGAACATAATAAATGCACGATGTGTAGAGACTTTTACAGAGATGTGGACAAGATGAAAGGAAACCAACCAAGATGGTAGAGCACCTCCGGGATAGTAACGTGGAGAGCCATCAGCACGGTCAGCTTGAAGGGACCGGGAGAGGAAGTGGTTACGAGAACCCAGAGAGGCCCGTAGCTGAAGGATGGGGTCGCTGGAAAGCTGCTGTGGCCTTCAGTGTAGGAACCAGACACACAGCTGCCAGCCCAACCCCACTGGCAAGGCGCTAGAACAATCAACGCCCTGCAGGCTCTTTCCTCCTGCCCTCCTATTTCCTGCTGGTGTCTACTATGGGCTGAAGTCAGCCAGAACCCAGAAGGGGAGGGAGCTCCAGGAACAATTCACACAGTTCGGCGCCTGGGGACAGAGCAAGGTGGAGGAGAAAGGGGTGCAGATCCGGAGGGACGAACGGAATATTCAGCAAGTTAATACTGACATACAAAACAAAGCAACACAGTAGAAACTGGCCTATCTTTTACGGAGCACAAACTATGGACCCAGCTTGAGGAAATGATGGAAAGCCAAGGCTTTACTTGGTGAGTGAAGGGGTCTTTCTCTTTGGAAGCTGGTCTGCAGGGAGAGATGAGCTGAGGCCCCAAGAAGCAGGCACCCAAGAGCACATGGAGACAGGACGGAATGAGGGACACTGCAAATCCCTTTTCAGGGTCCTGGTTTCAGTTTTCTGAGAGGACTGGTGGCCTGTTTTCATGAAAGTCCCTTAATTCCGTAGAAAAAATTCCCCTTTTACAAAGAACAGCTTGAGGAAGTTTCTGTGTGTTACAACCAAAGAACTTGAGGTCCGCTTCATCTGAAACAAAGGAACCTTGAGCACACGACTTCATTTAATCCACGTAACAGCCCTGATGGGAGGTAGGTCCCCTTATCTCCATTCTATTTTATTTTATTTTTATTATTACTACTTTTTTGGCCACGCGGCTTGCGGGATCTTAGTTCCCAGACCAGGGACTGAACCCAGGCCCCCGGCAGTGAAAGCGCGGAGTCCTAACCACTGGACCGCCAGGGAAGTCCTCCCTTATCCCCATTTTAAAGATGAGGCTATTCAAGGTCTGAGTCAGATCAGGCAATCTTTGTCTAGGTGTCTGGGACTCACACACTCGGGTCTGCCTCCAACGCTCTGGAATTTTCAAGGACTCCGCAAGCTGGCAAGCCGGGCCAAAAGCAATTTCCAAAACCAGAAGGGAACTCCACGTTTGCCCAAGGCACCCCGTGGGGACGCTAGCCTCTCCTGTCAGTTTGCCAGCTAAAGCAACTGGAATGCTGGGAGGAGCCAGCAGGCACGGCCACCCAGCTCTTAAATGTTTGAAAGGGACCAACCTTGGACTTGGAAAACTGCCGCTGAGTTTTTTTTCAAGTACTCCTGGGAAAGCAGTGTATTTGCAAATGCCGTAATTCCTCAGCTAAATACCAAGGATGGGGTTGACCGCATGTGGGAACATCCCCGCATCCCCCAATTCCAGACCCCCCAGCCCCAGAGGTAGACCGAGTTGTTGGAGGAAGGCGGCCTGCTCACTCCGGCCCCCAGGAGCCTGGGGTGGGGCTCTCTCAGCCCCCCATCTCATCCCACCCCCAGGCCTACTCCCTGTCAGCTGCCCTGCCTCAGAGCCGGAAGGTGAAGTGAGGTAATGTCTCCACAGACCAGCGGTGGCCAGGAGATGAAAAGAATCTCAGAAACACTGTGTTAAATTTAAAGCAGACCCACCTGCCTTAGCCAGGCTGCATTTTCACTCAGAATAACCAGTTTGTTTTTCTTGGACATTCCAGGAACTAACTGGCCACCCCGTGTAAAACCCCAACAGGAATGTTAGGGGGGCCCCTTGCAACTCAAACATTTGCTGCCTCGTTCTCCCTCAGGCCAGGGACTCCTGCCTCAGGAGGGGTCGGGCCTCTTTGGGGGTCACTTGAGGGCTCTCCCTTTGCTCCCTGTGGCTCCTTTATCCCCGAGAGCCTGACTTGGTGCCCAGAGCTGTGGGGAGAGGTCGTCAAATGGGTAATAGTAGCACCTGGTCCGTTCATCCAGTGCTCTCTCCGTGCTCTGCTAAAGTGTCCAGTCCTTAACCACATCCCAGGAAGGTGTGTCGAAAGTGTTTACTGCTCCCATTTTACAGATGGTAAAGCTGAGGCTCGAGGAGGTTACCTAACTTCTCCCAGGTCACCCAGCTGGTCCGAAGCCCCCCCCAGCGCTGGTCCGAAGCCCAGGTTCCTCTTACTGCCCATCTGGTCATCCCACCCCTCCCCCAGCCTGGGGGGCTTCAGGGGCTCGGCTTAAAGGCGGTGTCCTTGTTGGTTATATTGTTGTGAAGGGAGTGCCCTGGGGACACCTGGGTGACAGCTGGTGAGAGGCGGTGTGTAGTCACATGCCCCGCCTTCTGGTTTTGACACCCTCACTTTGGATTGGGTTGGCTTGGGGCCTTTCAGCCCCTGGGGGTTTTGCTGCTTCCGGGATCTGTTGAACCCCTGGCTCCCAGCAGGGCTAAGAGGCCCACGTGGTGAAACGGGCATGGGCAGGGCCCGGCCTCTCTCCAGCCTCAGCTTCCTCTCTGTAAAATGGTAATTGGGGATGGAGAGGGGGATGGGCACGGGGCTCAGATGTCTCAGGCCTCTGTTTGCCAGGCAAACACATTCCTGCAGCTAGGCCAGCAGGGGGAAAGCGGGTGCCTCTGGTGGGTTGGGGAGCCTGGAGCTGAGGCCTGACAGGCGGACAGTGATAAGAGCCTTCTGAGGGCGGCCGGCTCAGGGGACAATGGGCTTAGTGTGGGAGGCCTAGGCTGTTGCTTTCCCTCTCTGCTCCCAAGAGAGGTTTCCATGGCACCCAGACCCGACTTGGACACAAGTGTCAATGGAGACATTGTGTGGGAGTCCTTGACGCCCAGCCCCTCTCTGGGGGGTGGGAATGGTGGGGAGAACCCGCCCTAGGCCTGCAAATGGCCCCTAGCGCCATGCGGAGGGACAGTCTCTCCCACCCAGGAAAATGGGGAAGATGTTGGGGGTTTTCCTGGGAGGGGCCTGTGTGAGGTCTCCATTGAGGCCTGCTCATCCCGGGAGGGGGGCAGCCAGGTGACACATATCCTTCTTGTGCATTTTTCCTAAACCTAAGCTAATAAATGAACTCTCCCTTCTACTGACTCATCTGTAGGAATGATAAATTTTGGTGCCAAGTTTGGAAAAACGGGAGGCATTTTACAAATTACCAAGCCATGAGGACATGCCACTCACTTTTTTTTTTTTTTTTAAAGAAAGAAGCATTGTAGCTAGTTAACCTAGTTAAGCCTTAGTACAAGGCAGCTAATGGCAAATGCTATCATTAATGTACAAACAAAATGCTGTGACAGTGGCCTGGGGGTTCTAGGAAGGGTTTGTAGAAGAGCTGGTATAGGAGCCGGGCCTCAGCAGGTACAGTCAGTAGGAGCAAAGGTGAAGAGGTGGGAATGTTTAGGGAATCTCGGGGCATGGGAGTGAGTAATGGAATATGGCCTGCCGTTTCAGTAAACAAGGGATGTCGCAGTCATCAGCCATTGCAGCCACCACTGGTGAGCTGGTGAGCCCTGAGGGAACTCAGGAAAGAAAAAAGTACCTGCCGTGTAGCAGCCATCAGACTGCAGCCACTCCCCACTGCGAGCCCTGAGGAAACTCAGGGTGCAAAAACACAGAATACTGGCCACAGATAGCTGAGGTGCAAATCAAAAGAATGATTTAGGTGAGCCCAGATTCTTGCATCTTTCCATACATAGAAAAGCAGGAAATTCCTTAACTGAGATATTTAGTTTTCTTAACAGTAATCTTTTCTTCCTACTACCTGCCCTTTGTTGCAGAACTGCTATATATCCTAGCTCCCCACCTAGTCTCCTCAGAGCAGTTCTATCAGGGTTACTTGAGATACTGCCTCCCGGGCTTGAAGTCCTAAAAAATTCCCACCAAATAAAACAGAACTCTCAACTTTTAGGTTGTGCATATATTTTTTTAGTCGACAGGCACGTGGTACCAGGTAATGGGAGATGAGGTTCCCACAGATCACATGACCCTGGATTGGGCTCACGAATCTAGACTTTGTTGGGCAGGTTGGGGAGACACTATTTAATTAAAATGAGTCTTCACAGAAATAAACCCATGCACCTGTGGTCAATTAATCTACGACAAAGGAGGCAAAACTATACAATGGAGGAAAGACAGTCTCTTCAATAAATGGTGCTGGGAAAACTGGACAGCTACATGTAAAAAAATGAAATTAGAACATTTTTAACATCATACATAAAAATAAACTCAAAATGGATTAAAGACCTAAATGTAAGACCAGATACTATAAAACTCTTAGAGGAAATCATAGGCAGAGCACACTTTGACATAAATCGCAGCAGTATCTTTTTTGAGCTGTCTTCTAGCATAATGGAAATAAAAACAAAAATAAACAAATGGGACCTAATTAAACTCAAAAGCTTTTGCACAGCAAAGGAAACCAGCAACAAAATGAAAAGACAACCCACAAAATGGGAGAAAATATTTGCAAACGATGTGACTGACAAGAGATTAGTCTCCAAAATTTACAAACAGCTCATGCGGCTCAATATCAAAAAAACCCCAAACAACCCAATCAAAAAATGGGCAGAAGACCTAAACAGACATTTCTCCAAAGAAGACATACAGATGGCCAAGAGGCACATGAAAGGATGCTCAACATAACTAATTACTAGAGAAATACAAATTAAAACTACAGTGAGGTATCACTTCACACTGGTCAGAAAGGCCATCATCAAAAAATCTACAAACAATAAATGCTGGAGAAGATGTGGAGAAAAGGGAACCCTCTTGCACTGTTGGTGGGAATGTAAATTGGTGCAGCCACTATGGAGAACAGTATGGAGGTTCGTTAAAATCTAAAAACAGAGGGACTTCCCTGTTGGTGAGTAATACTTCACACTCCCAATTCACGGGACCCAGGTTCGATCCCTGGTCGGGGAACTAGATCGCACGTGCATGCCACAACTAAGAGTCCACATGCGCAGCTCAGAAGTCCGCATGCCGCAGTGAAGATCCTGCATGCCACAACTAAGACCCGGCTCAGCCAAAATAAATAATAAGTAAATAAATATTTAAAAAAACCAAAAACTAAAAATAGAGCTATCATATGATCCAGCAATCCCACTCCTGGTCATATATCGGGAGAAAACCATTGTTCGAAAGGATACGTGCAATCCAATGTTCATTGCAGCACTGTTTACAATAGCCAAGACATAGAAGCAACCTAAATGTCCATTGACAGATGAACGGATAAAGAACACGTCGTACATATTTACAGTGGAATATTACTCAGCCATTAAAAAGAATGAAATAATGCCATTTGCAGCAACATGGATGGACCTGGAGATTAGCATACTAAGTGAAGTAAGTCAGACAGAGAATGACAAATGTCATACGATATTGCTTATACGTGGAACCTAAAAAAATGATATAAATTAACTTATTTACAAAACAGAAACAGACTCACAAACTTAGAGAATGAACTTGTTAGCACAAATTCACGTGCCTGATACACAGTGAGGCCAAACAAGCCAAAACATCGGAGTCTGGAACAGAGAAAGGTTTATTGCAGGGCCATGCAAGGAGATGGGTAGCTCATGCTCTAAAATCCCCGAGCTCCCTGAAGGGTTTTGGCAAAGCATTTAGTATTTTTTTTTTGTACTTGATATTTACTTTTATTCTGATTGTATAAGCATTGATATTCTTTTTTTTTTTTCAAAAAATATGGAACGCTTCACGAATTTGCGTGTCATCCTTGTGCAGGGGCCATGCTAACCTTCTCTGTATCATTCCGATTTTAGTATATGTGCTGCTGAAGTGAGCACTGGCAAAGCATTTTTAAAAGCCAGGTTTGGGGCGGCAGGTTGCAGGGTATGTGATCAGCTCGTGCACAATTCTCTGATTGGCTGATGGTGAGGTAACAGGGTGGTGTCACAGGGGTTAACATTATCAACCTATAGGCTCCAGGAGGCCTGGGGCTCCGAGCTCACGGCCAACAAGTAGTTAACATCTTCCATTTGGTAAGGGGTTTTCACATCTGTAAAACAACTCAGGAAATGTGCATCAAATACTGTCATCTATGTTCTTCAGAGAGGAGCTAAAGCAGAGGATATGGGGGAAGGCCTGTCACTGGAAGACCCCATAAGGTCCAGCTTGGTTACAAACTTATGATTACCAGGGCAGGGAAGGGTGTGTGTGGCGGGGAGGGATAGATTGGGAGTTTGGCATTGACATGTACACACGGCTATATTTAAAATAGGGAACCAACAAGGACCGACTGTATAGCACAGGGAACTCTACTCAATACTCTGTAATAACCTAAATGGGAAAAGAGTTTGAAAAAGAACAGATATCTGTATATGTATAACTGAATCAGTTTTCTGTACACCTGAAGCTAACATATTTCTTTTTTATCTTTTTTGGCTACGTGGCATGCAGGATCTTAGTTTCCTGACCAGGGATTGAAACCACGTCCCCTGCAGTGGAAGCATGGAGTCTTAACCACTGGACTGACCGTCAGGGAAGTCCCCTAACACAACATTTCTAATCAACTATGCTCCAATATAAAATTAAAAAAATTTTTTTAAATGGGGCTTCTGAAAGCCCACTCTGCTAAAGAGCTCTGATCAGGAACAATGCTCTCACATAACTGCCATGAAATGGCTAATTGTGAAAGCAGTCATCAATCCCATTTTCCCCAGTAAAATGTCCATCCCATATGAACCCATGCCCTGCTGTACCACCTCCACAGCACTGGTGAGTGCTGTTGGGTGAAGTGTAGAGGGTGGATTTGTAACAGGGAAGAGACAAATCTGACCCCATATTGGATCTGTTTCTTATAGGTTAACATTTGCTTTTCGTTGCTTTTCTTATTATAATCATACATAATGGCCTGCCACAAAGAACCCTGCCCCTCTGCCTGAATGTTAAACTAAAGGGCCTTTGTTCAGCTCACAGGAAGGCATTCTGACCCTGCCCACGTGTGAATGGCTGCAGGAAAGAAGAAATTAACACATCCCCTCCCCCATGCAGGCCATGCGAGATGCTTTGTAAGACTTTACTTCCTCACCTCCCCCTCCCCCGGTTCTATAAAAGAATCTGGCATCTAGACCCCATAAGACAGTTATTTGGGGACCTTAGTCCGCCGTCTTATCGGTCTGCTGGCTTTCTGAATAAAGTCACTATTCCTTGTCTCAACACCTCATCTGATTTATTGTCCTGTCGTGTGGCGAGCAGAGTGAGCTTGGACTCGGTAACAGATTGGGGAGGGGAGACCAAATAAGGGACGGTGGAAGCAGGGACCTTGGAAGGAAATGGAGGGTGATAGGAAAGACACAGGGGGTGCAGTGACCTTGGCAAAGGCCTATTTTACAAATGAAGAAACTAAAGCTCAGATAGGTAATACTAGATCTGGCCTTGCCTCTCTGCAAAACTTGTCTTTTTCCTTTGGAGACCCTGAGTGTCAGGTGAGCAATTCTCCAGGAGGACAGATGTGCAGGAGCATGGCGGTGGGGGGCATGTATGAGAGGTGGGCGAGCTTCTTTTCCCCCCACCCCAACCCCACTGAAGAAGATACAGGGCTCAGCAGGGTCAGAAGGGAAAGACCTGGGGGGCACGCTTGATTCTTCTGCATCATCCTTTCTTTCCACCGGTGGCAGAGTGGTCCCCCAGGAAACAGACTCTGAGGTGGAGATTAGTGGGCAGGAAGTTTATTGTGCTGTTCCCTGGGGTTAATGCCCCTGGGATGGGGAGGTGGAGGCATGGTGGGGAGAAGCAGAAGCAAGCAATAGGAGAAACTGGGCGGCCAAGAGTTCTCAGCAAGGGCCTCAGCCCAAGCCACAAGGCGCTCTGGAGCTGGGATGGCCTCTGAGAGCTGTCCTGAGGTGGAACAAGAAGGCTGGCAGCTGGGGAAATAGCCCCCTCGGTCCTGGAGGAGGGTCTGAGGAGCACTACACACAGTCCAAGTGGGACCAATGTCTCCAGCAAATGCAACTTCCCTCTGAGTTCGAGAGGTCACATTCCTGAGACAGAGAATGTGACTGACCCAGTTTGTTTTTCGGAGCCAGGATACACAGGTCAAAGGCCACTGACCAGCCCATGGACTGGCTGTGTTTGGGTAAGCCATGCAAGCTTCTCAGAACTAGAATTCCTTTCTTTCTTTTTTTAAAAACAAGTATGTACAACAGGAACTAACAATATTGTGAAGCAATTATACTCCAATTAAGATCTGTTAAAAAGAAATGAGTCTGTGTAAGTTTTGTAGTCAGGAAAAAAAAATACATTTACGTTGTAAAAAATGGACTTTTGGGGGGCTTCCCTGGTGGTGCAGTGGTTGAGAGTCCGCCTGCCGATGCGGGGGACGCGGGTTCGTGCCCCGGTCCGAGAAGATCCCACATGCCGCGGAGCAGCTGGGCCCGCTGAGCCTGCGCGTCCGGAGCCTGTGCTCCGCAACGGGAGAGGCCACAACAGTGAGAGGCCCGTGTACCACAAAAAAAAAAAAAAAAAGGACTTTTATTTGTGCATTTATGCAGCTGTGTGCTGTGAGGGAGGAAGGTGAGATAACTGCACGGTCTAGGAAGGGACAAGCTGGAATAGGCTTGCGTGGCCACATGGAAACCTATGACTATGAACACCCAGAAACCCTATGCTCAGTCTCAACCAGAGAGAGGAATCTTGCAGATGCTATGTTGAGCAAGAGATGCCCAAAGAGTACATCCTGCATGATTCCATTTATATGAAATTCAAAAGCAGGCAAAACTAATCTATGGTGACAGAAAGCAGAATGGTGCTTACCTTGGAGGGGAGGATTTGACCTGGGAGGGAACAGAGGGAGACTTCTGGGGAGACAGAAGTAGTCTGTGGTGATCTGGACGGTGTTAACCTGGGGAGATCTGTCTATCTATCTATCTATCTAACATCATCTATCTATGTAATAAGTCATTAGGCCATACTCTTAAGATGTGTGCTCTTTATTACACACGTTACATTGGAATTTTTTGAACAAGCAATAAAAGAGCAATTTTCTACTCAGCCATAAAAAGAAACAAAATAGTGCCATTTGCAGAGACGTGGATGGACCTAGAGATTGTCATACAGAGTGAAGTAAGTCAGAAAGAGAAAAATATCGTATAATATCACATATGTGGAATCTAGAAAAATGGTACAGATGAACTTATTGGCAAAGCAGAAATAGAGTCACAGATGTAGAGAACAGACTTATGGCTACCAAGGGGGGAAGGGAGGGTGGGATGAATTGGGTGATTGGGACTGACTTGTATAAACTACTGTGCATAAAATGGATAACTAATGAGAACCTACTGTTTAGCACAGGGAACCCTACTCAATGATTTGTGGTGACCTAAAGGGAAAGGAAATCTAAAAAGGAGTACGTATATGTATATATATAACTGATTCACTTTGCTGTACCGTAGAAACTAACATAACATTGTAAAGCAACTATACTCCAATAAAAATTTTAAAAAATAAAAATAAAATAAATAAAAGAGCAATTTTCTCATGAAGTTATTTGCACTGAAGTTCAGTGGGGATCTAGGCCAAAAAAGACATTGGCTCTAATGATAGAACGTTACATTTTTCTAGAGGGCCAATGGAACCTTGAAGATACCTTCTAGGCTGTGGGATTCCATTTTCATCAGCTCTCTAAATTCTGCCTCAGAATCTCCTGGTTCCCAGGCCACTAATATCCTGCCCCACAGGATAGTGACTATTTTTAGAGATGATTCAAGAAAAACTTCCTCTGGACTCAGCACGACTCCTATCTCATGCCTGCAGAAGGGCATGCTGGCTGAGTGCAGGGCTCCTTGGGGTGGTCTGGGCCTCCTGAAAAACTGGGTGGCCCCTGGGCCCTCTGCTTACTTTTAAAGACTCTATTCCAACAACATATCAAACACTTTAAACACAACCTGCACTATGATAGATGTATGTATATATACATATAACATAATCACATATATGTGTGTGTATATTTTTTTTATTGCCAAATATTTTTAACTGGCTTTAATAATTTTGCTTTTTGAAATAATAGGATATGAACAAACAACACATGTTATTTCTAGGCGATCTCCACGCACTCTTGCAGAGAAAATGTTACTTTCAATTCATTTTTCAAATGTAACAAAATTATTATAAATACTAAATTTACCAATTAATGTAGCTGACATAATGGTCCACTTTGTAGACATTTAATTAAACATGTATTCATTTTGATTATGCAGTTTTTCTTTGTATATTTTGGAGCAAATTAATTTTTTCCCTGGAACTCAAACTTTTCCTGTGTGGATAGCGGTCAGTGGATAAACTGGGTCTGCCTGGGCTTACCTTTTGGGCCAGCTGGGTGGGCCTGGTCAGGCGCATGGAGATCAACAGCAGACCCCACAGCTGGGGTGGGCAGACAGGTTGTGGGTTGTGGGCAGTGAGCATGGGATGGTCTCAGAGAAGAGTCGGCCATTTCCTAAGAGTTGGTGAAAGTCGTCTTTTCTGTCCTGTGGTGATGGGGAGAAAGTCAGACTTAGCAGATCCTCGGAATCATGGCGTTCTATTGAGTCTGACCAGAAATATGAGTCTGATGAATCATTTTATTTATTATTTATTTATTTATATAACCGAGGCTTGCGGCATGCGGGGTCCTAGTTCCCTGACCAGGGATCGAACCCTCGCCCCCTGCTGTGGAAGTGCAGCGTCCCAACCACCAAGGACTAGAAAAACTGATTATATCTAGAAAGCATAATTATGGGGGAACTTTCACTTTCTAAGTCACCCATATCTGTGATGTTTGAATTTTCACAATGAACATGTAAATCCATCTCTTGATTTATGTGATAAGTCCTGAAATATGTCAGTTCACTCAAGATGCTTACCTCAAAACTTTAAAATAAAAAAATCAAGAACACTAGTGATATATTCCAGTAGGTTGAAAACAGCATGCCAGGAGTGTCGTTTCTTGTCATTCATTAAACATAGGCAGAAGATTACCCAAATAAACATATATTAATGATTATTCAAGAAAAAAAAAGGTCACCTGGCAAAGAGGGCACCTGCAGCAGTGAGGCTGCTGGTGGTGGCTTTGGCCTATAACCATTAAGAATGTGTTTCTCCTTTTTCTCTGTTTTTGAAAAACTTGCTTCCAAAATGTTTGCTGTGAGTGACATTTCAGTCTTTGTCCTTTAAAAAATTGTGTAGCTGTTTGATAAGGTGAAATTTGGTTGCAAGGTGAAGCTGGAGACCATTTCTCTAAGGGCTGAGAACTTTTTGGTGATAACGTTTTCGCCACTTGTTCATCGAGGATCTCCCAAGGGTATCAACTGACATTTTCTGTCCTGATATCCCTACAAGGTAAACTCCCGGGGAAATACATGTCACAAAGTGTCATCTCAGATCACACACAGGACACAGCTTCCAGGGTAACTGGGAGCCCATGGCACTTTGCATCATGCTGTGAATGTCACCAAGTTTCTGAACTTGGTGGTCATGGAGAAGACCCAAAAAAGGAAGGCAGGCAGGTTATCCCAAAACAAGCTCTGTATATTTTAAAGGAATTAATTTCTTTAGCAATTTTTTCTGAAATGTGTAGAAATGAATACTGTGCAAGTTGACTAATCAGAATAAGTCCTGCAAATGAAAATTTCAAAGGAGAGGCTCCAGCTCTGGGTGTCCAAGTTTCCATTGGTTGATTTGCTTATTCATTCATTCAGCATTGGCTGCCCCTAAAGGAAGGGCTGAGGGAGGCTGATGCAGCAAGTAGAGTGAACATGTAGACAAGCCATATATGATGGTAAAGAACTCACAGTCTGGTATTTCCCAAACTCTGAGCACCATGGTTGCATTTTTTGCTGTATCTGAGTACCACATGTACTATCGTTTACTTAAGATTTTTCTTTAGAGCAACTGATACTTTTTCCTTTAGTAAATTTGTTTCTAAGGGAGTCTATGTATCTATTATGGACTCTTTGTGTCCCTCCAAAATTCTTATGTTAAAAACCTAACCCCCATGTGATGGTATTAGGAGGTGGGACTTTTGGGAGATAATTAGGTCATGAGGGTGGAGCCCTCATGGATGGGATTAGTGCCCTCATAAAAGGGACCCCAGAGAACTCTGTTTCTCACCAAGTGAGGATATACTGAGAAGGTGGCCATTGGCAACCTGGAAGAGGGCTCTCACCAGAACCCTGATCTCACACTTCCAGCTTCCAGAACTGTGAGTAATAAATTTCTGTTGTTGGTAAGCCACCCAGTTTATGGTGTTTTGTTATAGCAGCCTGAACTAAGAGAGTACCACTGTGAAATATAGATTGAATGTGATAGTCATAATTTTTCTAATGTACATTAAAATAAATATAAACTATTAAAATGGCAGGACAGCATGTGGGATCTTAGTTCCTCAACAAGGGACTGAACCTACACCCCTTGCAGTGGAACTGCAGAGTCTTAGCCACTAGACCACCAGGGAAGTCCCTAAAATGTTTTAAATACCTGCTCACATATCACCTAAAGACGTCTTGATTTTCACCCACAGAGTGAGCAGCAGTCAGGGAAACATTGACTTTGTAGAGGAGATTGGACATACACAATAGGCATTAATAATCATAACCTAAAACAGGGCCCAATTCATGGGTGTGAGACCAGGGCAGTCACACAGGCCCCATGGTCAGAAAGGCCCTGCATTGGGGGTTTAACGCTCTGTGGGCATTGTCTTGAAGTTTTGTTAGTTTTTTAAAAATAAATTTATTTTATTTATTTATTTTTGGCTGCGTTGGGTCTTCATTGTGGTGCGTGGGCTTCTCATTGTGGTGGCTTCTCTTGTTGCAGAGCACGGGCTCTAGGTGCATGGGCTTCAGTAGTTGTGGCTCGCAGGCTCAGTTGCTGTAGCACGCAGGCTTAGTTGCTCCGCGGCATGTGGGATCTTCCCGGAACAGGGCTTGAATCCATGTCCCCTGCATTGGCAGGTGGATTCTTAACCACTGCACCACCAGGGAAGCCCTGTCATCAAGTTTTTGATTACTTTTTAAATTGAGATATAATTGACATATAACATTATATTAGTTTCAGGTGATTCACGTTAGTTTCATAATGATTCTATATTTGTATATATTGCAGAATGATCACCACAATAAGTCTAGTTAACATCAGTCACCATTCATAGTTACAAAGTTTTTTTTCTTGTGATGAGAATCTTAAGATCTACTCACTTAACAACTTCCAAATATGCAATACAGTATTATTAACTATAGTCACTATGCTGTATATTACCTCCCCATGACATATTTATTTTATAACTGGAAGTTTATAACTTTTGACCACCTTTACCCATTCCTCCCATCCACATCCCCAATCCACCCCTTCACCACCCTACCTCTGGCTACTTCCAGTCTGTTCTCTGTATCTATGAACTCAGTTTTGTCGGGTTTTTGTTTTTTGGTTTAGATGCCACATGTAAGTAAGATCATATAGTGTTTGTCTTTCTCCATCCGACTCATTTCACTTGGCCAAATGCCCTCAAGGTCCATCCATGTTGTTGTAAATGGCAAGATTTCATTCTATTTTATGGCTTAATAATATTCCATTGTGTATATATCTGGTTGGATAGATGGATAGATAGATAGATACCATATTTTCTTTATCTATTCATCTGTTGATGGACACTTAGCTTGTTTTCATTTCTTGGCTATTGTGAATAATGCTGCAATGAACATGAGGGTGCATGAAGCTTTTAATAATCTTATCTTTGAGTTTGTATTTTCTTTTATTTTTTTAATTTTTAATTTTTAAAAATGGGATCTTAGTTCCCTGACCAGGCGTCGGGTCTGAGCCCCCTGCTTTTTTTTTTTTTTTTTTTTTTTTTTTATTTTGCGGTATGCGGGCCTCTCACTGTCGTGGCCTCTCCCGCTGCGGAGCACAGGCTCCGGACGCGCAGGCTCGGCGGCCATGGCTCACGGGCCCAGCTGCTCTGCGGCATGTGGGATCTTCCCGGACCGGGGCACGAACCCGTGTCCCCTGCATCGGCAGGCGGACTCTCAACCACTGCACCACCAGGGAAGTCCAGTCCCCTGCTCTTGAAGCTCACAGAGTCTTAACCGCTGGACGGCCAGGGAAATCCCTTTGAGTTTGTATTTCGTAAGTGAAGTCCGATGGGACAGTGAAGCATGTCCTGGTGGCTTGGAGCCTTGCTTCACACACCATGCTGTCTTCCTTCACTTCCCTGGGATGTGGTCTTGGCCGCCCACTCCCCTGACCCACAGTGTCCCAAGGTCTCCCAGCTCCCCTCCTTGCTGCTGCCCAGAAACCACTGCCCCTCTTAGCCCTGGCTGGAGGGGCCTGGGCACACGGGCCCTGCTGTGTCTTGGGACAGGGTATGGTGGCAGCCGTCTCTGCCCTGGGCTGGTACTCAGCAGGGGCAGACCTCTTGGTCTCCCCTGATCCAGGTACCTAGTGCATCCCCCTTGGGGAATGCCCGTCTGCCATGGGTTGGGGCACAGGCCCACGGGAAGGGAGATGCCTGGCTCTGCACGCTGATCCAGCAGCTGTGGTGGGAGGGGAATCAGTCAACCAGTGATGGGTGAGCACCCAGTTGCGGAGAGCAGAGGTGGCTGGATGCCTGTGAGAGTCTGCCATCAGTATCGCCATGCCTGAGGGACCACCAACACTAAATAGAAAACAAAAACACCATGACAGGTCAAGAGAGAGCTTTCGGAAGAAAGGAAAAAGCTTTATATTTTAGTACCTTTAATGGTACCTTTTCTTTTTTTTTGAACAGAGGCCCCTGTATTTTCCTTTTGTACTGAGCTCACAAATGAAGTAGCCGCTCCTGACCCAAAGCAGCACCTGGGAAGTCTCACTGGGGCTGTGCAGGTAGTTTCCAGGGGGCACTGGAGGACGTTTCCTGGTGGCCGGAGGCTCCAGGGAAGCGCCGCGGTAGATGGAGCCCCTGCTTTGGGAGTCAGATGGGATTAAGACCTGCAGGGCTGAGGCAAGGCGCACTTCGAGAAAAGGAACAGAGGTGGGAACTCAGGGTCTGCCCAGGGGACTGCAAAGGTGAGGTCTGGCTGGAGCACAGGTCAGGGAACAGGAACTGTGGGAAATGACTCAGAAAGTGGGTTGACTCAGGCCAACTGATGCAGGAAACTGGTTGTAGTCTGGGACCGCAGACAGGATGACCCTGATAGCTGCTAATCAGGGAAGCAACAGCTGTGAGACTATGATGGTGGTGATGGCAAAAGGCCTAGGAAAGGAAATCCAAGTCTGGGAAAGGGGTGAGACTGGGCCCCTTGAGGTGATTATACAAGTAGCAAGTCACCCTTTTCTTTATAAACCTTGAGAGGTGAGGAGCTGAATTGCAGCAAGAGGTAACTCTGTGAGGAGAGAATGAGACTAAAGGCAGGGTGGGGCATGGGGAGAGTCCAGAGAGGAAAGAGGCTAGATGTGTGTTATCCAGGCCAAGAAGAAAAGATCTATCGCAAGTGTCTCCAAACTTTTTGGATCACACACAAATTTTTTTGAGCACACGCCCTAAGATATATATCTTATTTATGCATAAATTATGCACGTGCACAATTCTATTATGGTTGTTATGAAACAAAAGCAAAACCAACTTTTAAAAGGATAACTAGGGAATTCCCTGGCGGTCCAGTGGTTGGGATTCCGGGCTTTCACTGCCGGGGATCCAGGTTTGACCCCCGGTCGGGGAACTAAGATCCTGAAAGCCACGAGGTGCGGCCGAAAATAAAAAAATAAAATAAAATAAAAGGATAACTAAAAATGAGGATAAAAAGACGTTCTGATGTCCTCTTTCACCCCGCAGGGGACTGCCATCTTGTCTGCGCTGGAGCTCTGGAGCCTGGCATTTTGCCTGGAGGCCTCTTGCCCGGTTCTATGTCCCCAGTGGCAGTTCAAGACTGTCCTCCCAGATCTTGTCAAGTAAAAGGGGACTGGGCTTCTGGGCAGTTTGCATTGTACATGTGTGTGGAGAGAGTCGTGTGCAGAGCTGTGCAGAAGAGTCGGGTGTCGCAGCAGCAAATGCTGCCGAGTGTCTGGGAAATTCCTGGGCGGAGAAGCCTCGGGGGATCCTCATAGCACCCCCTGGGCAGAAAATGTTGCCTCTAGCTTACTAGTCACACAGCTTGGCCAGGATTCAGACCCAGGTTTGGCTGACTCCGGAGCCCGTGTCTGCCCCACTGGGCTGCACCACCTCCTCTGGTCAACTTCGGATCGGGTCTGTGTTTCTGGGGAGGAGTAAGTTGTTGGGTTTTGCTCCATTGCCAGAGCAGGGCTGGTTGTTGGAAGGGGACAGCCACTGCAGAAGGCCCTGCCAGCACCCTGCCCACACTTGCCAAGGACGTCCACCTGCAGGCTGGGATCCCCATCCCAGGGTTTTGTCTTGGGGTACACTGGAAGCTGAGGGGCATTGGAGGAAATCTCCCCCCTCCGTCTCCTCTCAGGTGGGACAACTCTGAGGGGTGGTCCCCACTCTCTCCCAGAGGAGCCCCAGCCGACCCTCAGATGCTCTTAGAGGTGACCTACTTAGTAAGGCACCCTGCTTGGGCTCCCTCCCCTTCCCTTCCATGCCTTCCCTGTTTCAATCTCTGTTCCTGGTATCATTTCTTTTCTTTCCTTTCTTTCTTTCTTTTTTTTTTTTTGGACCGAGCCACATGGCATGTGGGATCTTAATTCCCCAACCAGTTGTCGAACCCATGCCCCCTGCAGTGGCAGCACAGAGTCTTTATCACTGACTGGATCGTCAGGGAAGTCCCCTGATATCTATCAATTCTGGAACAAACTGCTTGCACAAGAGTCCTTGTCTGGAGTCTGCTTCTGAGGAAGCCAATCTCAGCAGGCCCATTGGGAAGGAGCCTTGTCTCAGGGGATATAACTTGCCTGTCCCATTCCCTCTGCCTAGGCCTTGGCAGGCATTGCCAATCAATCATGGCCTTCCTCTCTATAAGCCCAGACCTCTCCACGGGGCATCTCAGGACACTATTAACAATCGGTTGGAATTGATGAGTGAGCTGGAATCTGCTTGCCAGAGACAGAGCCTAAGTGGGGGTCACCACAGGGGAATATACCCCTTTGCTTCCAGCCCTTAGTGCAAAGAAAACCCACCACCAGGTGAGCAGAAGGGGAGGGGGTGAAGTGGAGAGAGGGGGCTTCTCCCCTACCACAGAGCACCCCTCCCCAAACAGCTTTGGTGACAAGTCCCAGCAATCATAGAAACGGAGAATACAGTTAGAGGTAAAGTTAGTGCCGTTTATCAAGTACCTGCACCCTTTATAACCTCACTGCTAACCTTCATCTGCGACCCAGGCCTCACTGGGCAGCAGGTGCAAGTGGAGGGCCTGTTGCTGGTAAGGCCTGTATTCTTCCCATCCTGTGCCGTCCTGCACACAGCACAGGGCCTCCCAATTCAGCCCCAAATCGAGCAGCTCGTTATTATTTGCCATCATGCACGTGGCGAACATACATCCCAGTTTGTCCAAGGTGGTCTGGCTCTCACAGCCCTTTACTCTTTTCATTCCAGCGTTCAAGCCAGGAAGGGTAGAGCCAGCCTTTGCCAGACTTCTATATAATACAGATTACCGATATATTATAATATGTATGTAAATACAGTTGCAAATCCGAAATCATTTGTCAGACTGCGTGTCCTGGTTATTTTAATTTGGAGACCCTGATTGTTGTTGTGTCTGGGCCAGACCTCCAGCGGGACTGGGGTGCCGGAGAAGGGCAGCGTCAAGGGGGTGTCATTTCTGAGCCACGGGCCTCAGTTAGGTCTTTGAGTTGGGCTTCCTTCTTTGGAAGGTGGCAATATCTAGGCCTTGGGAACAGAGCACTGCTTCCCCTCTGGAGTGTGTTATTGAAATACCCAGCACATTTGCATGCTTTTTCTCTGCATCTTTAACATTTCTGGGAACTGCTACAACTTTTTTTTTCTTTTAAAAATATTTCTTAAACTAAGGTGTCAGGCTTCTGTATTTCCATACAATTTGAATTTATTTGCATTCAGCACAGGTTGTAAGACGCTCTGTTTCTCTTGTAATTTCCTGTGCTTGGGATATGCACTTGGGTGGGTGAGACTCCTGGGAGAAGCTGCTGGCATTCGCCAGAAGCCAGAAGTTTACCCTGGAAGATTTTGCTCAGGGTCCCCTCCTGCCCCCCGCCTGCTCCGTCCCAACAACCCAGCTCTGGGCAGACCCAGCTTTTGCCTTTTTAAGGACAAGAAATCTTTCCCTGCATGCCCCATTTAAGACACATTATTTCAACACCTCCTGGAAGGGTGACAGAAGGCTCAAGCTGGGTGTCCCCGAGGGCTGAGGGACAGGAAGGCCCTAGGCTCCCAGAAAACCAAGTTCTTTCTCATCTGGGCTGCACCAGTTCCTCTAGGTAATGTCCCCCCAGCTCCCTCCCATCTGGTCTTCCATCTGACTCCTAGTCCAAGATGATGGTGTTTAAAGTCCTGGCTTTACCTTTAGGGAAGTCTTGGTTTTACCTCTTCTATAAAGTAAGAACACCACCCTCTTCCTCCTAGAGTAGATGTGGGATTAAATGAAATGTGAGAGAGAGTCTGGGAGAGCTCTCACCGTGAGGCCTGCCCTGAGATGAGTGGGTACCCCAGAGGGGGTACGTGTTTACTGCCTCAGTGTCCATATCTGTAAATGGTGATGGCTACATTTCACTCACAAGGGATTCTTGTGACATGGAAATAAAATATTCCATGTAGAAACTCCCACCCAATAAGTGGCGGTAATTAGTTCCCCATTGCTGACAATTGCTCATGAAGCCTCTGTTGTCCCACCTAACCCCGGAACTATGTGAGCGATGAGATTTCTGAGCCAACCATTCTTAGGAAAACCAATGGATACCTAGCACTAACCCAGTGCCAAGCACTGGGGATCAGACATGGAGGTGAGAGATGAGACACCATGGCGTCTTTAAGGAGCTTGCACACAGACCAGAGGAGGAAGACAGACTGGTCCCCGCCATCGACAAATGTTAGGAGAAGGTACATAAAGCAGAGCGGAGGCACAGGTGAGGGAGCATGTCTGATCTGCCGGGAGCTGGGGGAGCTTCCCAAGGAGACACTGGCACTGGAGTGATGGGCCTGAGCTTGTCAGGCAGAGGAGGGGGAGTAGGGATTCCGGGCATGGGGAAGAGAGTGACAAGGATAACTGAGCGGGAAGTCATCTGGAGAGGTGTGGGGAAGCTGGGTGGCTTGGAACATAAGACAAGAGGTGAGGCTGGAAAGGGGCCAGGGTTTGGCTTTTGTTCCAGCATCACTGATAGAACATCAAAGTCCCTGCCATTCCCTGTTCTCTCTCTGTCTAGTGTCTGGGAGTTGCCTCTCTGAGAAGAAAGAATAAGGAAGGACTTGAAGGGGACAGGGAGACGGGGGTGGGGGTAGGTTTGACACTTGATACAGGGTGATCAGAGAAGTCCTCTTTGATAAGATGACATCAAAATAAAGGAGCATGTGGGACTTCCCTGCTGGTCCAGTGGTTAAGACTCCGTGCTTCCAATGCAGGGGGCCTGGGTTCAATACCTGGTCAGGGGACTAGATCCTGCGTGCCGCAACTAAGAGCCCGCATGCCACAACTAAAGATCCCGCATGCTGCAAAGATGATCCTGCACGTGTTAACGAAGACCCGCGTGCTGCAACTAAGACCCGGTGCAGCAAAATAAATGAATTAATTTTTTAAAAAAAGTAAAAGAGCATGTGACTATCCAGGGGAAATTGTCCCAGGAAGAAGGGGCAGGAAAGTGCAAAAGTCCTAAGGTAAGAATGTGCTCAGGGCATCCAACAGGAGCCAGTGAAGCTGAAGCGGAGTGACGTGGGGAGGAAGTAGGAGATCAGGTGAGTGGGACGGCAGAAAACAGGTAATATAAGGTGTTTGGGCCATTGTAAGGACTTGGGCTTTTGCTCTGTATGAGATGAGAAGTCACAGAACAGATTTGAGCAAAGGAGCAATTTGATCTGACTTGAGTTTTAAAAGGTTTACTCCAGTTGCTTATGTAGAAGTAAGGATGAGGGCAGAGGCAGGGAGACCACTTAGGAGGTTACAGCAATAATTCCAGCGAGAGATGATGGTGGCTTGGACCATGTTAGAAGCAGTGGAAAGAAGCACTGGGTTCTGATGTATTATATTTTGAAGGTAAACCAACATGATTTACTAATTATTGCATGTAGGGCATGAGAGGAAGAAAGGAATCGAGGATGACTTACAAGATTTTTTTTTTTTTGTCTGAGCAACTGGAATTGTCATTTTCTGGGATGAATAAGACCAGGAGGAACACTTTGGAGGGATAAGAGATGGTAAGTTTGGGATGTCCTTAGACGTCCAAGTAGAGAGCTCAAGTTGTAAGTTGCAGATAGAAGTTTGGAGTTTGGGGGAAAGATCTGGGCTGGAGATCTAACTCCGGGAGTCATTCAGTCCTTGAGACTGGATGAGGTCAGTGAGGAGTGGTAGAGGGAAGGTCCAAGGTCTGAATCCTGGTGCCCCTCAACGTTTAGGGTCAGAGAGATGTGAACAAGCAGACAATGAAGTCAAAGGAGATCCAAGGGGAGTGCATGTCCACACCAGGAATGTGTCAGGAAGGTGGAGAGAGCTGCTCCATCAAAGGGTCAAACAAGATGAGGTCAAAGAATCGCCCATTAGATTTGGCAACAAAAGGTCCTCAGAGGTCTTGACACAAACTGTTTCAGTGGAGTGAGGTGACAGGGCCAGTGAGGGTGGAACCAGAAAGAAGGGAAGAAGAGGAATTTGTGATAGGAATTGGACAACTCATAAGGAGTTCTGTCCAAGGGGAGCAGAGAGGGGAAACAATGTCTGAAGTGGGATGAGACATAAAGGGGGAGACATCTGTTGTCACTTTGTTTCTCCGTCTTGTCATTGATTAGGCCAGCTGTGCTGAGGTTCTGCCAGGCAAATACAACGGAGGCTGTGGGTGTGCGCAAGAAGTCCTCTAACGATGAGCTGTGAACTCTAAGTTGGGTCAGGAAGGGAATGAGGCAATGAAGGGGCTAATTACCAGTGAAAACGTGGTTGAGTCATAGATTGTAAGTCCCGACTGGAAGAAGAATTATTGCAGTCTGAGTAAGAGAAGGAGTGAGCTGGAGAGACAGAGCAGAGTGGCTGGAGAGTGGACCACTAGAAACGGAGATAACGGAGAACTGTAGTCGGTGGTGGTGACAGGTCCCAGGGTATGACCATGGGAGGGAGTGGTCGGGGTGGAGGTGTCAAGGTCATGAGTGGAGAGTAGCTCATGAACTGCAAGGCTGGGTGCTATAGACTGAATGCTTGTGTCCCCCTCAAATTCTTATGTTGAAACCTAATCCCCAATGTGATGGTATTAGGAGATGGAGCCTTTGGGAGGTGATTAGGTCATGAGGGTGGAGCCCTCATGAATGAGATTAGCGTCCATATAAAAGAGACCCCAGAGCATTCCCTTGCCCCTTCCACCAGGTGAGGACACAGCAAAAAGATTGTCATTTAAGAACCAGGAAGTCGGTTCTTACCAGACACCCGGTCTATGGATGCCTTGGTGATCTTGGACTTCTCAGTCTCCAGAACTGTGAGAAATAAATTTCTGTTGTTTATAAGCCACCCTGTCTGTGATCCTCTGTTATAGCAGCCCAAATGGACTAAGACACTGAGACATGGGGAGGACCTTCTATGTGGATATTGAAATCCCCATGAGATAAAACAAAAGTAGTGCTGGAGAGAGTGAGTGTGAACCCCAAATCCTCAAGGAGCCTGGGGTGAGCGGATGCTGGCAACAAGCAAGGGGTCAGCTGTCTAGTTTGATGAGATTCAAAGGGAGATTCAACCGGGTGGTTTTTTAGGAAGGAAGGAGGAGGGAGAAGGGTTTGGCAGCGGCACCGAGGAGCAAAGATGATACTGACCCTCCCTCCCCTAGGACCTGAGATCTGAGAGCCGGAAGGCCAGCAGCCCCACTATTGGCTGCAGGAAAGTAACAGCTTCATAGGAGCACTTTCTGAGCCTCTGAAAGGCTCTCCATATCATTTTCACATCACCTAAAGTGCTTGAAAGACAGTACTTTCTGAACCCACATGTGATGCTGACACTGGAAATGTCAACCCAAACCACAATTACCCATTCACTTAACGTTAGGACAGGTTTTCTCCTCCGTGTACCCTGTAGGTATATATATCTGTCATCCTCAGAGCTTTTTAAAGGTATTTTTAAATGACCTTTAAAATCCCTGTTTACGAAAACATGCAACTCTTTTCATTGTGAGGTCTTATCTCCAGGGAGACTTACTAAACTTGTACTTAAAGTTTTTTGCCTGTGTTTTTCACCAGTGTCATCAGATAACCTTTATAAACATACAAACGAGCACCGGTTGAGGTCATTTCAGGCTAGAGCATCTTCCCCAGACAGTTGTCATAACTTAAGAGGAAGGAAGGAAGGGAGGAAGGGAGGGAGAGGGAATGAAGAAAGGGGTGGGGAGGAAGGAAGCAAGCAAGCAAGGACTCCCATGTAAGACTACTTGGAGTTAGTCTTTTCTGGGGGATCATTTTCAGAGAAAAGCAGTGCCAGGAAATATTTGTGGAATGAATTAACTGATTGCTATTGCCTCCTAGTCCTAGCAAGGATTCCTTCTTGGCCTTTAGGACCGTGGGCCGGTGGTCCTAAGAAAAACATCTTCCCCTCCTACGCCCAACCCACGCTCTAGGTTTGCTCAGCTACTGAGCTCTAACTTGCTTCTTTTCTCCTCCAACATGTGTGTTCAGAAGCTCTTGGCTTTTATTAAATGCAACTCTACTGCTAATACATTACAGAACATGACCTTGTGCCAGCCACACCCTGGCACTGGACCCGGCTGGGTAGGGGGCCAGAGTCGGAACAAAGTTCTCCCCGTCAGTGATCAAGTCTGGTTAAGAGGTGGGATATTCACTGCCAGATGCAAAAACTCCAGAATGTTTTTCCGTCTGCATTGAGGACTCTGGTGACGGAGTTTAGAGGTACTCTGAACTGCGAGTGTTGTGAGGCAGGAGCTATAACAGAAAGACGTAAATAAAACAGAGGTGAGGGCAGTAGGGGGAGCTGGGTCTGGCCTGGAGGAGAAAATAAACTATGTTGCTATGAGCCTCTCCAATATTTTACACCCCTAACCCCATCTCTGTCCAGGTAACCTGTCGATGAAAATTAAATTAACTATCAAGTTAAGAAGAAAAAAAGGGAGTTTTATTTGAGCCAAACTGAGGATTATCACCCAGGAAGCAGATTCTCAGAAAGGTCTGAGAGATGTTCCGCCTGTTAGAATTCAAAGCCACGGTCATACACATTTTTGAGACAAAGGATCATACATCAAAATAACATATTGATATTTTACATAAAGTGCATCCAGGATACATAGTCCCAGTAAGCACTTACAAAGCGAGCAGCAAATCACCTTGCTGCTCATGACCCTCTACAGAAGTGGGAAAGAACACTATTCTTCTGGAGACTTCCCTGGTGGCGCAGTGGTTAGGACTCCATACTCCTAGTGCAGGGGGCCTAGGTTCGATCCCTGATCAGGGAACTAGATCCCACATGCGTGCCACAACTAAGGAGCTCACATGCTGCAACTAAGGAGCCCTCCTGACACAACTAAGACCCGGTGCAACCAAATAAATAAATAAATATTTTTTTAAAAAAGAATACTATTCTTTCAAGAAGTTGCATTGCTAACATCACAAGAAAGGAAAAATGGACCTTTACGGTCGAGCAGGCGTTCCCATCTTTGAGGAGCTCCGGTTAATGGGTAATGCAGTTGCACACTGCACATTAGGGAGGAAGGAGGCCCAAGCAAACACACACACACAGAATTTTATGTTTAATTTTTTCCTGGTTTGCCTTAAAGTATCAGTTTTATTTCATCAAGTCATTGTCTGGACCAGAGTTGGCTTTGAGAGTTCTGAGAGTGGACATTTTGATAACACATGGTGAGTTTCTAGACCAAAGCCTATGGAGATGGTTGTCTTCGAGGAAATGCATAGCTCATTTCGCAGTCTCTTGTGGGGTCAGGTAGCTGTGTTTGGTTCCACCAAGCACTATTTCAGCCACAAGGGCACAGGGCCGTGGTTTGGGGAAGAGTCCTCACAAACCATCCACTTAGCTCTTGAGTCCTCAAGATAGAGTCCTCGTTTGATGACCCAAGTCCTTATGCACTCCAGTGAGATGAAAAGGAAAAGCTTCCAGAGTGAGGCTCTACACATACCTTTGAGGTTGCTCCAGGTGAAACATCAGGTACTCGTAATGGCATGGAGAGCACGTGTTCTTCCCACCTCTGCATCCTGGAGCCCGGAAATTCCTGAGACCTTCACAATGCAACTCAAGGCTAGGAGGGAGACAAATATAATTTTAACATAAAAAGGTAGAGCAGAAATGTCAGCAGGAGATATATTCTTCTAACACTATAGATGCAGTGCCCCAAAGCTGGTCATCACAGTTCTAATCAAACCCACCATTCCACCTCTTACCTCCCCCTGCCCGTTAACCAGCCATGGAAACAAACAAGGTTGAGAAGGACCCACCATCCATACTGGAGGCCAGGCGCAGGGGTAGCACATAAAAAACACCAAGGGGCTGGAGGAGCGGGGAGAGCAAGAAGGAGAGGCTCCAGGGGCAGGGAGGGTGGTCTTTGCTCATCAAGATGGTGGCCACATCAAGTGTCACCATGCTGGGCCACAGCCATAGAGATCCATTCAGTGGTTTGGAGGAGTCACACCAAACCCTGACTCTGTGGCTTCCCTGGGAGAGACCTGAAGCAGGGGACCCTGGGCGCCCCACCATGTGCTGGAGCCCACTGAAAAGATGGCTTGTCTTGAGCCCTGTACTGCTCCTCTATCACAGCAAGGGCTTGAGGTGTGGTTACTGTGACCTGTGCTGAGTGCCTCCTATGTACCAGTTACTTTAACACACATAGTTCCCTCAGCTGAGAGAAGCCACGTCCCCTGCGCAAGGTCCCACACTCCCGAGTGAGTGAGAAAAGGGTAGCAGCTGAAGGCTGATATGTGCATCACAAATGAGCAGGCTTTTTCTTCTTTCTTTCTCTCTCTCTTTTTTTTTGGGGGGGGGGGCACTGTTCTGCGTAGCTTGTGGGATTTTAGTTGGTTCCCCCGCCAGGGATTGAACCTGGGCCCTCGGCAGTGAGGGCTCGGAATCCTAACCACTGGACTACCAAGGAATTCCCTTTTTTTTTTTTCTTTTTAAAGCACACGCTGAGGCCCACCTCCCGTCCGAAACCCCGTCACACCTGCCAAGGTCCTCCAGTTGAGCTGCTATCCTGCCTGGTTCGGTCCTATCTGGTGTGAACCCATTTCACATCCTTCTCTGATTTGTCCCAGGCTGCCAAACATACCACACCCATCACGTTCATTTTGGTATTTTGTTGAAGGTGAAAAACAACGTGTTGGACGAAAGCTGGGAGAGTAACAAAAAGGAGGAACCACATTCTTGATGCAATTTCTTCTTTTCAGTCCTATTTCCTCCTTGGGAAAGGCCCTCGGCACAGGTCAGCACTCCCGTCTTGGGGAAACGCAAGATTACAGAGACTGTCCACGCCTATGTCTTCTTATTGGTCCCCTAGCATAGACGTTCTCAAACCTTGTTGTGCTGAAGTAGCACTTGCAGAGGTTGCTTAAACACATTGCCGCCCCCTACCTCCAGAAACTGATGTTTCAGTAGGTCTGGGTGGGGCTGGGGCAGAATCATCATTTCTTTTTTTTCTTCTTTTTTTCTTTTGGCCGCCCTGCACGGCATGCGGGGTTTTAATTCGCCGACCAAGGGTCGAACCCATGCTCTCTGTGGTGGATGCGCGGAGTCCTAACCACTGGACCACCAGGGAATCCCCACAATCATCATTTCTGACGAGCTCCCAGATGTTGTAGATGATACCCCAAAATACGGCACTTTGACATATCGAATGTCTTGAGAAAATGGCAGAAGCAGGAAGGTCATTCTGATCACTGCCTGTTTCTTCCCTGAAACAAGTCATGAAATTCCCATGTGAAAGGTGCCCTCCCTGTACCAGGAAGAAGGAATACATTCTCGTCACCAGAGACGGGGAAGTGGGGCCAAGAAATCTGTACAAACAAACATTGTTAAACTAACCCTTTTCTTCCTAGCTAATTCTTCACCACTTGCCCTTAGTCCCAACCCCTTTGTTTTGACAACTCTTCAAAAATGGATTATTTCTTTGTCTAAAGTTATAAAAGCTTCCTTTTCTGGTCACTTCTTTGGCTCTTCATGCTTTTGTGAAATCTCCACGTACATGTAAAAATTCAATAAGACGTGTAGGCTTTTCTCCTGTTACTCTGTCAGTTTAATTTTCAGACCCAGCCTGGGACCCTAAGAGGGTTGAGGAAAACTTTTTCCTCCCCTGCACATAGGCTCTTAGTCAGCAAACGCATTGAGTGGCACTGCTTTAAGGATGACACAAGTGGATCTTCTCATGTCCTGGCTGGATTTGTCTGCCAGTGCTGGGAGAATGGAGAACTTTCTAGATTGCCCTGAGGGCTCCTGGGAAATGTGGTTCCTTAGGGTGTTACTCTTACCCAGGAATATCAGACTGTGCCCAACTTTCTCTTCCTCACACCAGCTTGGTGGGGAGAGGCTTGGAAAGAAGCGGAGCAGGTAGTAAAATAAACTTTGCTGGGTGGTAATTTTGCTGAGACCATACCTGCTAAGAGGTTTATTAGAAAACATAGTTGTGTTTGATCCAGATCTGAAGACTTGAGGTTGGACATACATATCAGTTTCCTTATTTGTAAAATACAGAAAATACTACTACCTTGGGGATTGTTATGATTCAAGTCACAAAAAATAACTGTTGCACCAGAGCCAAAATCTGGTTTCTCAGAGCAGTGCACGTATCAGTAACAACGGTATCAGTGGTTCCCGTGGAGTGAGTGCTTTGTAGGGTGCGGGCAATGTACTAATTGCTCCATAGACAATTTTCCATTTAAATCTCACAATGCCCCAAGGAGCAAGATATTATTATTCTTACCGTATCCCTGAGGAAGCCCAAGCTGAGAGATTATGTAACTTGCCCACAGTCACAGAGCGAGGGCTGGAACCCAGGTCCCACCCACAATGAGGCTGTTACCACCTCACAAATCCCAGGAATCTTCCCATCAGTGCCTCTCAATAAACTATCAGATTGGCTGCAGCCCAAACAGGGCTGGGAGCGGGGAGACTTGGGGCACAGTACTGACTCTGCTATCACAGAGCTGTGTGGGCATGGGCAAGTCACTTCCCCTGTCTGGATCTGTGTCCTTACCTGTAAGGTAGTGTCTAAGGCCCCTTCCAGTGCTAACATGTCTGCACTCTACTACTTTTTTGTTAGGGCTTGGGAACCAAGTTGGGTTCCAGAACTTTCTCACATTGCCTGGAACCTCCAGGTTTCCAGCAATAAACCAGGTCCCAGGAGACTACTTAGATGCCTGTAATTCTCCCCAGCTTGTAGAGAAGGGGCCTCTAAGTTAATTAAAAAATTTTAAATCTAGATCAAAATACAGAATTTTCTAGGAAAATACAAATTACCAAAATTTATACAAGAGGACATAGAAAACCTGAATACACCAATAAGCACAGAAGAAATTAGAACTATTGTCAAAGTCCTTTCCCTTAAAACAAAACAAAACCAAACCACAGGCCCAGATGGTCTTATTGGTGAACTACCTCTAATTTTCAAGGACCTGATCGTTTCTAGGATACATAAATTCTTCCAGAGTGTAGGAAATGAGCAAAGCTTTATATCAAGCTGGCAAGGGTAGCATGTGTGTCAGCTGCGGGCTCTGGGAAGCACATGCTGGTTGGAGTTGGGCATACAGACAGTTTATTGTGGAGTAAAATCTGTGAAAGGGAAAGGGCAGGATCCAGATTGGGCAGGGAAAGCTGTCAGACCAGGATGCGGGTCTGACCAAGTCTTTGCCAGCCCAACGAGAAGCTCCAGAGGAAAGACTGCATTAGAGGATCCTACAGAAATGGTCAGGCACTTGTACCTTCTTTCTAGTCTTTTAGTCATTACCTGGAAGCCTCCTGAGAAAAGCGTGACCTTGGCTCACCATATCCCATTAAGGAAGGATAGAAGGAAAGAAAGAAGGATGGAAGGGAGGAAGGAAGGAAGGGAGGGAGGAAGGAAACTATAGGTTAATTGCACTAAAAACTTAAAGGCAAAAGTTCTAAATAGACTATTAGCAAACGAAATCCAATGGTATTTTAAAAGGATTATATGTAGGGACATCCCTGGTGGTTCAATCAGTAAGACTCTGAGCTCCCAATGCAGCGGACCCGGGTTCGATCCCTGGTCGGGGAACTAGATCCCACATGCATGCCGCAACTAAAGATCCTGCATGCCGCAAGGAAGACCCGGTGCAACCAAGATAAATAAATAAATGTTAAAGAAAAAGGATTATATGTAAAGAATCCAAAGATGGTTTTCAGCAGAGAATCTATTAATTTGCTACAGGACTAGATTAAAAGGGAGAGAAGATATTCCCATTACAATAAATGCTTTTTTTTTTTTTTTTTTTTTTTGCGGTACGCGGGCCTCTCACTGTTGTGGCCTCTCCCGTTGCGGAGCACAGGCTCCCGACGCGCAGGCTCAGCGGCCATGGCTCACGGGCCCAGCCGCTCCGCGGCATGTGGGATCTTCCCGGACCGGGGCACGAACCCATGTCCCCTGCATCGGCAGGCGGACTCTCAACCACTGCGCCACCAGGGAAGCCCACAATAAATGCTTTGATGAATGAATTCGATAATTTATCAACAGATGCCTATTTCTAAATAAGAACATAAAATTCTTGGCAAGCTGAGGTGGAAGGAATCTTTCTTACCTTGATGAAGTCTAACTACCAAAAACCATTAGTAAATATCCTATTCAATGGTGAAAAATCAGACATTCCAGAAAAATCAGGAAGTAGACAAGGGTGACCATAATCACCAGCACTACGTAACAGTCTACTGGTGACGCTAACCAATTCAATAAGGGAAAAAAAAATTTTTTTTTAAATTGCCATTCATTGTTTTGAAGTTGATTTTGGAGGTGACTGCACATTCTGTGATTATACTAAAGAAACATTGAATTGTACCCTTTAAATAGGAAAATGGTATGGTGTATAAATTATACCTCCAAAAGCTGTTAGAAAAATCATTATCTTCTCTATTACAAGATTTTACTATTTAGAAGATACTTCTCTATTTAGAAAATGAAAGAGAACAAACTTAAAAACTAGTAAAACTGAGAGTTTAGAAAGGTGACCAAGTACAGTCAACATACAAAAATCATGTTCTAATAAACAAACAGTAGACAATTTCAACACATGACAGAAAAAGAATCCTATTGACTATACACAAAGCTAAGAATAGACCTAGTAAGAAATGTGGAAGACTTAAATTTAAAAACAATACAATTTTTTACTGCTGGAAACAAACTGGTATAAAGCATGGCTGCCACACATTCCCTGTGCCCCAGCCCCCCATTCAGGAATGGCTGGGGGGAAGTTCTTTTCAGAAGGGCCTCTGGACATCACAGGGACCATGAAGAATGTGATTTATGAACCATATTAAACGCCTGGCACAAAGTCTGGTGAAGAGTGAGCATTCTACAAATGTTAATTATTTTTCCAGATTCCATGTACAGCTAGAACTCAGGATCACAGAAATGGAAAACTGAACTTGATTCAGTGGTGTTGGCAGATTGGCTGGGATGGTAGAAATGCTCAGGAAGGAGCGTGACGTTTCTTTGAACAAAATATGCCCCTGAGATGAGGGGATCTGACTGGATACAAGAGCTCCTAGGAAGATGAATCATTATAGTTCACAGACCAGACTCACTCAGTGTTTGTGTTTGGGGGTGGGGAGAGCTGTCTTACTTGTGGTGACCAGATCATGAGACAGTGGGGCTCCCTTATCCCCAAACTCCCCACCCCAGCCCCAAACCCAACAGCCAGCACCTGCCCCTCATTCTCAAAGGGCTATCCTGAGGCTACAGAGAGATGGACCGCCTGGGAATTTACTTTCCCCCAACAATTAATAGGGTGCTACAGCTGACCTCTGTTCTAATAGGTTGGGGGCCTGAATTCATTAGGGTAAAGTGAGCTTCTGTAACACAAAATGTAGAGTGACTCAAGGATGAACACAGCTTATCTTTCAGATAACGTCTAAAATGGGTGTTCCTGATTTCTGGGTGGGTTTCCTCTAAGTGGGCATCTGGGGCCCAGGCTCCTTCTCTCTGCACTTTGCCCTCTGAGCGCATGTCTTCCAGAGTCACTGTTCCTGAAAGATTTGGGGGCTGGGCCGGGAAATGGCACACATCGCTTCTAATTACAAGGAGGCTGGGGAAGCTGGTCTAGCTGCCGACCCAAAGAGAAAAGGAAACTCGTTAGGTAAGCAGCTAAGCAGTCTCGGCCACTGTACCTGTGCCACCTTCGTGGTTAACTATTTCGGATGCCAACCCCGGTCAGAGGACGTGGATTTGAGGCTCGGCTTAAATCGTAACTGAGAGACCTTCAAGAAGATTTTTAACCTCTCTGAACCTCAGTTTTCTTTAACCTAAAACAGTGATGATAATAACAACCCCTTCAGGGTTATTTGGAATTATACAGAAGGTTGTTTGTTAAAGGCCCTTATAAATGACAAAGCCCCCTGGAAATGCTCTTCACTCACCTACCTGGAACGCGCTGCCGTCCCCTGCCTCTATTTAGTTTCTATCCCCCATTCAGAGGCTGGGTCTAATTCCTTGTGAAGACTTCCAGAGTCCCCTATTCTAGCAACTGTAGCCCTTTCGGGTCCTGGCACCACTGAATGGAAAACAAAAACCAGATTGCTTTGAAGTAGTTTGGGAATTTTTATTACCTGGGAAACCTGAGAGCAATTCTGACCACGCAGCACTTACTCCTAATTCAGAATTGTTTGTTTCCTCTCCTGGTGAGCTTTCAGCAATTTGTGACATTCCTCTTCAAATCACTGTGGATTCTTGGCCAGTGAGTAGCCAAATCCAACCACCAAGAAGGTGAATAACTCAGCATAAGAGACACAGAAAAGAGGCTAGAGTCTTATTCATGCTTCATATTAGAAGAGCTATGACTTCAGATTCCCCCAAATGTAAGTGGGGAGCCCAGGGCTGCTCTCTAATCCTCATTAATGTCCCCTTAACAACCACCTCTTTTATAAAACATTCTCAAATGTTACCAGCTCAAATTAGGCTCCACTTTCCCCCAAGGGATTGCATTTCCTAAATGCCACATGACAGAGCTCCCACTTCAATTCAAATCCTTCCCTTGTTAGTTTTGCCTCTCACACAGATTAAGTTACTGGAGATCAGGGACTGTGTCTTTTGATTCCACACTAAAGATATGCAGATAGGGGCTTCCCTGGTGGCGCAGTGGTTGAGAGTAAGCCTGCCGATGCAGGGGACACGGCTTCGTGTCCCGGTCCGGGAAGATCCCACATGCCGCGGAGCGGCTGGGCCCGTGAGCCATGGCCGCTGAGCCTGCGTGTCCGGAGCCTGTGCTCCGCAACGGGAGAGGCCACAACAGTGGGAGGTCCGCGTACCGCACACACACACAAAAAAAGCAGATATCAGTAAAAATGTGTTAATCAAGGACATTCCGTGGGGAGTGGCATTACTGGAATGGGATAGTTGTGTTCTGATCGTAAACCCACAATATAACGGTTAGGTTCTCTGGATCCTTGAAATGTGATGTTCTTGGGCATTCATCAACGCAGGTTAGCACTGCTCCATGGCACTGCTCCGAACTGAACAGAGGAAGGATGGATCATAGAAGGGTTTTCATTCACTCCATTCGTTCTTTCATTCAACAGATAATTACAGGGTTCTAAACTGTTCATAGCACCAGCAAGGAGCTTAAAGAGAAAAGGGAGATAAAGACTCATTTTCCAGTCTAGTAGAGTGAGACCAGGACAGAGCAGACCAATAAAGTTGGACAAAGGACCAGGCAAGCAATTTAGAAGCAAGGTTGGGGGTAGGTAACTTTAGGGGCAGGCATGTGGGAACATGACCCAGAAAGAGGCCCAGAATGGAACAGATTTCAACAGCTGTCTTTGCTTTTCAGACTGGCAAACACTGAAAGATTGACAACACCAGGTGCTGCTGGGGTGTGCAGAGCCGACTCACACATATTGCTGGGATGGTGTAAATTTGGGTCAACCTTTCTGCAGGGCAACCTCACAAAATGTGTCCATGTTTAAATCGCACATACATATGACTCAGCTATTCCAAACCAGGCATTTATCCTGGACAAATGAATGATTGGACAAATGAAAAAAGATGTCACTATCAGTATAGCATATTCATTGCGTCATTACTTGAAGAGGGGAAAACTGTAGGCATTGGATTGGGTCACATGCTCATCCTTGAACGAATCACAATGGCCAGAGGGATCAGGTCCTCTGATTGGCTGAAATTTAGTCATGCATCTCTCCTGTGTTGCCAGGGTATGGAGGAGAACCATGATGGACAGGCAAGGATTAGGTCCAGGGGAAGGGAAGTTGCCCAAAGGGAAAAAAAGAAGAGCACTGTTACCGGAAGACTGAGAATGAGAAGGACTATTGAGCAAACAAAATCTATAGCTGCTTCCATCCACTATAGCAGGAGCAACTGGGGCAGAGGGAGGGATGTTTCATGTACAGAGAATAGATTATTCTTAACAGATCCTCAGGGAGCCTTTATAGCCTGTGATGAGGCTCCTTGTCCTGAGAGGATGAGAAGGGACATTGGGGAAGGTCAGCCCTTTGGAAGGAGAGCCAGATTGATAAATCCAGACACATGAATAACTGAGTAACTTGAAAGATGTGATTGAGACTGGGGGAGGGGGAAGTTTTAAGCAAAACATAAACAGGACAGTTGAGAATGCTATGAGTGGGATCAGGAAAGGTTCTGACCCTGGATGGGTCCATGTCCTGTCCACATATGTCAGGGTAACGTTGGCCAGAACTGTCTGGTGACATTGGACAGATGACTTAATCACTCGAAACCTTAGTTTCCTTACCTCTAAAACTGAAAGAAGAAACCAACCTCATGGGCTGCCTGGGAGAATTTCATGAGACTGTGTAGGTGAAAACCCCTAACACAATGTGATTTGAATCTAAGGAGAAGGGCAGGCCAGAAGGAACCCTCAAATTTAAACAAAAAGAAAAACAATTTACATGGAAGACGTTAATTATGGTGGCCCCAGGAAGTCTGAAAGCCAGAGCTTTGTTCTAGGGCAAAGGGAGCCCTGGAGTTTAACTTGGGGACAGTAATGAGGGCTACAGTTCTACTCGTAACCTGAAACTATGTTGAAAAACCAGAACTTGCCCTTCTGCAAGCTCTTAACCGTGTACAAATGGAACAACTGTTTATTTTTACGTTTTTATTTTTCATGTGTACTTTTGCTGGCTGAGGAAACACTTGAGAACAGGAGCTACTTAAACACCCCCAAGGCCCCACCACCCTGTTCCCCCACTTTGCCCTGTGCCCAGGGTACCTCGGGTTTGCTTCTGCCTCACGTGCCTCTTCTCAGGATGGAGGATGGACCACTCATACAGAGGCTGCCTTGAATATCCTTTACCTCAAGCTCAGAACCGGTGAGTCTTGTGCTAACGGGGTGGCGAGCGTGTGTTGCCCTGTCCAGGAAGGAAGGAGAGGGCACGCCCCTGGGAAGGAGTGAGTGGGGAGAGAGCCCAGACGCTCCCACCACTCCTGACCCCAAAGTGGTCCCGTCTGCATGCAAAGAGCCTTGAACCTGGAGCCCAGAGGCCACTCTGTGTGGTACTGGACAAGGCCTGGCCTCTCTAAGACCCTTTCTTTTTTTTTTTCCCCTCCAGGAAATATCTTATTTTATTTAAAAAATTTTTTTAATTGGAGTCTACTTGCTTTACAATGTTGTGTTGGTTTCTACTGTACGGCAAAGTGAATCAGCTATGCGTATACATATAGCCCCTCTTCTTTGGATTTCCTTCCATTTAGGTCACCACAGAGCACTGAGTAGAGTTCCCTGTGCTCTACAGTAGGTTCTCATTAGTTATCTATTTTATACATAATATCAAGAGTGTATATATGTCAATCCCAATCTCCCAATTCATCCCACCCCTCCAAACCCCTTTCTTCACCCTTAAAATGGTGGCAACGCTATCTCAGAGGACAGCCGTGGGGGATGGGAGAAACCCTGCGATGACAGAGCCTCGTAAACAGCGGCGCCCTGAGCAGGTGCCTGTTATTATCACCCTTCCACGTCTCACGGGGTTTACAGGGCGTCGGAGCTGCGGTCTACGTCCCAGGGTGAGAAGTGGGTGGTCCATCTGGGTCAGATTACCAGGCACAAAATCAAAAGCAAGAATCAGCAGTCACTTCTGAGAGCCTGTCTTGGGTTTTTGTATGGGATCCAAAGCAGTGCTGTTGCCATGGACACCGGGAGTTCCTTGCTTGTGTCCAGAGGGAGAACCGATGTGGTGGCCAGGAACTCTCAGAGCTGTTTGTGGATCAGGACGGAAGCAACTCCGTTGCACACACAGAAGTGTGTGCCCATGGAAACAAGGAAGGAAGCAGAAGCGAACTTTCTCTCCCTTCCTTGGCACCTCATCACACGTCCCGGGGCTTAACCAGCCCTGGCATCAGAGCCCAGCCACCGCCAAATGGCCTCATCTCACCACCAAGCGGTGGGCTCTCCGTAGAGGTGAGGTAGGGGCGCCACCAAAACAGATGGTAGCGCTCTGAGGCAAACACGGCATTCCAAACAGCACGCATGAGACAATTCCTACATGCCTGTCCTCTGCTTGGCGCTTTGGGAAGAAACCAAAGACACAAAAGGACCTGCTGCCACAAGATGCTCACAACAAACAGCTGTTTTTGTGCAGTCATCCCTGAAGAGGGACTTCCCTAAGCCACCAAGTAACATAGGTGCCAGTAGGCTCACCTTCAGGCATATCACTGGTCACTGGTGTCCAGTGTCCAGAGGGATGGCTTGAGGGACAAGAGGGTGGGGTTCGCTGGAGTGTCATATGGCCCCCCGGCCAACATGGAAGGGGCCCCCTGGAGGATAGGTCAGGTTACTTGGCTTGAGAGAAAACACCAGATCAGGGCAGGGCAAATCCAGCAGAAGGAAGGTTGTGCCATCAAAGGGTGTGGCAGAAGCTCTTTCAGGAACACGAGTGGCAGGCAGGCCAGGTGTGCTTAGGTGATGAGGGGCGGGGCCCTGCTCGTGAGGACGCAGCCCTCTTCTTTCCCTCCCCTCGCCCTTCTTCTCCCTCTTTTCCTTCTTTCCTTTGATTCAGCAGCTTTTGACTTGATTATTTCCCAAACAGCTGGATGTCTTGGAGATTTTACTGCTCTCACGGCCACTGAGAATCTGAAAGCTGCCCTGATGGTTCCAGCTCTTCAATATTGCTTAGTTGTCCAAAAACATTTCTTCTGAGGGGAAGGAGTAGCTGCACCTCCCAGGCTTATGTAGATTTTTTAAAATAAATTTATGTATTTTTCGCTGCGTTGGGTCTTCATTGCTGCGTGCAGGCTTTCTCTAGTTGCTGCGAGCGGGGGCTACTCTTCGTTGCGGTGCAGGGGCTTCTCATTGCGGTGGCTTCTCGTTGCCCAGCACGGGCTCTAGGCACGCGGGCTTTAGTAGTTGTGTCACGCGGGCTTAGTTGCTCCGTGACATGTGGGATCTAGTTCCCTGACCAGGGATCGAACCCGTTTCCCCTAGCATCGGCAGGCAGATTCTTAACCACTGCACCACCAGGGAAGTCCCTTATATAGATGTTGTCAGTTAACTTCTAGCCCAGGGTCAGGTGAAACTCTGGGAGAACACATTGTGCTGCAGGAAACCCCTGTCTGATCAGCAGCACACAGCCGCCTCTCAGGTGGATCATTTCCTCAGAAGGTCGCATGCTTTATCCAACTCGCTGGAGTGTTGCTCTGAAGCTCAGGGCCACGTGGATTGATCCTTCCTGCACGTATTCAGGCCTTGGGCCTCTCTTAGCATGTAGGCTCTTTCTTGGGCCATCACACCCTCACAGGGTGAACTGAAGTGGATGGAACATGCCTAGAGCTTGTGCTTGGCCGCCCCGGGTGGGACCTTCCCTCTTTCCACCACGGGCACACTCAGGCCACCTAGTTTCCGTGGAACACATGCCCCAGCACGTTGAGATCTGAATGGAATCTTTCTAGATGACAGTTGCCTAACAGTCTCCCTTATCCCCCAGACCACCCCCAGGCTGGCCAGAACTATTTAAAATGCCAATCTGAGCCATCCCTCCAGGTGCCAGGTGAAAAGCATCTCTGATCTTCATCATTACATCTGTAGACCAATCGCCCTTTATTCTGCCCCAATAAACTGCTCGGAACAACTCTACCCCCGACTCCTGCCAGTACCCACTGCTCACCACCAGCTCCTGATAACACCCTGTGTGCACACACCATGCCTCTCCCGGAAGATCGGTCCCCATTCTCCTACGTCCAGAGCAGACATGGCTGCACTGTGCACATTCTCCTCCCACAGGCATGCTGTCATTCTGTTCTCAGAAGCTGGCTGTGCCACCCACATGGGATAATGGCACCTCAGCTGTTTAGCATCTACCCCCCACCCCCTCTACCAGGGCAGCTTGAAGGCAGGGGCTGAGCTTAGCACTTGATAGGTGCTTATTACGTATCTACTGCTGCAGATAAGACAGACGCTAGAAGCTCTAATTGGAGAGGAATAAAAGTGCATTGAGTACGTACTACCTGCCAGACATTATTTAAGCTCAGTTAATACTCACAACAACCCTGTGGGACAAGGACTATGACAGTCCTTACTTTACCATTAACGAAGCAAAGAATGGTTAAGTAACGTACACAAAATCTCTCAGCTACTAAATAATAAAGCCAGGATTTGAACCCACAGTTTCCACTCTTAACCACTAACTTGTAATGCTTTTCAAACTAAGTAAGAATGGTCAAGAACTCAGTTTTAGAAGTTTAGAGGCCTCAGCATCAAATGGACCAGGATACAAACTTTGGCTCTGACCTTGACCTTGCTCAACCAGGCTGAACCTCAATTTCCTCAAATGTAAAATGAGCACAAGAATAGTATTTTGCCCTATCTACTGTTGGGTTGATTTTAAAACTATACATATCTGCTATAATCTACAACTGCACTGCAGGAGTGTGGTGGCCTTGTGAGGCTTTTAGATTTGAATTACTGCTGCCAACTCGATAATCTCAACCCTCACAGAGAATTTCCTGGAGAATATGTAGGGTATCTCCTTTAGATTTGATGGAGCCAGATTATCAAAGGCTGTGCACTTGAACTCCTTTTTTTGGACACTGACTTTCCCTCAAACTATCCTACTTGCTTCCATGATCATTGCCCTTGGGTGCGGGGCTCTCACTGTGTACCTGAGATGATTGGGTTTCTTGTGGGCGTTGGTGGTGGACACCCTGAATGTGATTCAGTGTCCCTTACATGAGGGTCATAGGGGCACTTCTCTAACATGCATATTGTCTTCATCACAGGCACAACGCTAAAAGGAGGGGAACTGTTTTGATCTTTAATTGCTGTTATTTCTTAGGCAGGAAATAGTGCTCGTTTGGGAAAAGATTTTGATAAGCTGAGAGGCGTGGGAGTAGGGACACAAGATCTGTGTGTTTCCTTAAGTCGAGCAACTCAAGATGAGTCACAGACTGCTCTACCTGAGATAAGAAGAGGAATTTGACCCCTGAGAAGGAGGAGAGGAAATTCAGGGAAGCCAGGTGAGAAGTGGGAAGGGATCCCTGTGAGATGGTGGGCGTGGTGAAGGCCAGTGGCAGAGGTGCTATATTAATTTGCTAGGGCTGCCACAATAAAGTACTGCAGGCTGGGTGGCTTAAACAAAAGAAATTTAATTTTTTCACAGTTCTGGAGGCTAGAAGTCTGAGATCAAGGTGTCAGCAGGGTTGATTTCCTTGTCCTGTGGGTGGCTGCCTTCTCCCTGTGTCCTCACATGGTCTTGCCTCTGTACATGTCTGTGTCCTAATCTCCTCTTCTCATAAGGACACCAGTCATATTGGATTAGGGCCCATCCTAATGACATCATTTTTAACTTCATCTTTTTTTTTTGGTGGGGGGGTAGGGGGCGGTACGCGGGCCTCTCACTGTTGTGGCCTCTTCCGTTGCAGAGCACAGGCTCCGGACGCGCAGGCTCAGCGGTCATGGCTCACGGGCCCAGCCGCTCTGCGGCATGTGGGATCTTCCCAGACTGGGGCACGAACCCGTGTCCCCTGCATCGTCAGGTGGACTCTCAACCACTGCGCCACCAGGGAAGCCCTAACTTCATCTTTAATGACCCTATCTCTAGGGACTTCCCTGGCAGTCCAGTGGTTAAGACTTCACGCTCCCAATGCAGGGGGCCTTGGTTCGATCCCTGGTCCGGGAATTAGATCCCGCATGCCGCAACTAAGACCTGAAGCAGCCTAAATAAATAAAGACCCTATCTCTGAACACAGTCACATTCTGAGGGACTGGGGGTTAGGACTTCAACATATAAGTTTTGGGGGGGAGCAAAATTCAACCTATAATAGGAGCCAAAGGACATTTGAAGACCACCCCCCATCCTCCCAACCATGTCCTCCTGTGTAAATCTTCACTAGTGTGAATGGAATCTTTTGTAGAAGTCAAAGTAGAGGTCACATCTGGGAGCCACGTGGTGTGGAAGAGAGGTACCCCTTGTGGAATCAAGAACTGTGAGAAAGGAAGCCTCCAGGGAAACAGAAGGAAACTTGGGACATTCTTTGGACCTCTCCGGGGCCTGGAGACCTCGGCTAGCATCTGGTTTGTATCACTGATCATGTTTCCTTCTCGGCTTTCATCGTCAGGAAACTCAGAGTCATATTGGAGGTCCCTTATAAGAAATGTTCGGGAACTTATACAGAGTCACTCTCCAAGGCGTATCCTACTATTTGGCCTTCATTTTCTCTTGCCCCTCTATGGTGAACCTTTCTTGTCTTTGTCTACCCAGCATCCCTTCCTTTGAAGCATTTCACTCCCTTCCATATAGTCCCTTCAAAGCAGCCAATCATAGCTCCCGATGGGGAGACTTCCCCTACACCCTACTGAGCAGTGGCCTTAGCAACCCCTAGACAAGGGGGTCCTTGCAATTAGTAGGAAAGGGAGCAGTTGGTTTGGCTGGACCAGACACTGGCTGCATTGCCTGGGCTGTCCCTCTTTCTGCCCTGCAGAGCGTGGAGTATCCTAGGAGTGCTCTGCATGGTTTTTCCTTCTCTCTGTTACCAAATGGGAGACTTATTGCAGTGTTTCTGTTGTCTTTTTGTCACTGGGTGCTGGGTATATTGGAGGTGGTGGTGATGGTGGTTACACTTATCTTTTAGCTATAGGCTGCCAAATCCATGAAAGGCCGCTTTGGAACCTGATGGGAGAGGAAATCTCAACCAGAAATTCTCGTCTTGAGACTGAATGTGGCAACTAAACATGATCTTGGTTTTTAGTGTTTGTTTATAGAGGGATATTTATAGAACTGTATTTATAAGAAGAAGGATGATTTTGTTTGTCAAGCTTCCTTCCCAGGAAGGACCATTTTTCTGACCCCACGTGGTCTTGAAGGGTCTAGCAGTCAAGACACTCCCATCCCTATTTTCATCTCCACAAAGACGGAACCTAGCCCAGGCTGGTCAATCAGAGAACCCCATCTCTCTATCTATAGCGATTGGTTCAATTATGGACACTTGACCTAAGCAAGGCCAATCATGATTGACAGATGAGCATTAGATAAGAGAGGTCCTCTTTACCCAGAGAAAGCTGAAGAAGTAAAAGTGGCTTCAAAGTCAGCATTTTCTGAAAGGTTCTCCAGTCATTCTACCATCAGAGGTTTTTCCCTAGCAGTTTCACCTTGTAAAAGTTTGGAACCACAGACCATCAGTTTTTCTTTGACCCATGGCATGAGTTATTTAGTTGATATGTTTTAATTTACAAATGTATAGATTTTTTGTTGCTACTGACTAAATTCATTGTTTTTGTTAGAGAATGAGATCTGTATGAATCTGTATGTGATAAGTGTGTTCAGTTCTTTGAACTTTATTTAGACCTGCTTTATGTACTAGTGTGTGGTCAAGTTTTGTAAAACATTATCTTGGGTGCTTGGAAAAAACGTTTTCCTAAATTGATTAGTGCAGAGTTCTATGTAAGTCAAGCATTTTTGCGTTGTGAAAATCATCAGTATTCCTACTGATTTTTATTTGGTATTTTTATCTACTTAGTTTGTAAATTACAAAGAGGTGCATTAAAATCTCCTATTATGATGACAGAGAAGTCAATTTCTCCTTGTTATTCTAATTTTTGTTTGCTATTTTTTAAAAACAACAACTTTTTTAGATCAGTTTTAAGTTCACAGGTAAATTGAGCAGAAGGTACAGAGATTTCCTGTCTACCCACTGTCCCCATACATGCATAGCCTCCTCCACTACCAGTATCCCCCACCAGAGTAGTACATTTGTTACAACTGATGAATTTACATTGACACATCATCACTCAAGGTCCATAATTTACATTAGTGCACACTTGGTGTTGTATGTTCTATGGGTTTGGACAAATGTATAATGATATGTATCCACCATTATAGTATCATACAGGATTGTTTCACTGTCCTGAAAATCCTCTGTTCTCTACCTGTTCATACCTCCATCAACGCTAATCCCTGGCAACCACTGATTTTTTATTAATTAATTAATTAATTAATTATTGGCTGCTTTGGGTCTTCGTTGATGTGCGTGGGCTTTCTCTAGTTGCGGCGAGTGGGGGCTACTCTTTGTTATGGTGCGCGGGCTTCTCACTGTGGTGACTTCTCTTGTTGCGGAGCATGGGCTGTAGGGTGTGCAGGCCTCAGTAGTTGTGGCTCACGGGCTCTAGCACTCAGGCTCAGTAGTTGTGGTGCACAGGCTTAGTTGCTCAGCAGCATGTGGGATCTTCCTGGACCAGGGCTCAAACCCATGTCCCCTGCACTGGCAGGCAGATTCTTAACCACCAGCAAAGTCCAGCCACTGATCTTCTTACTGGCTCCATAGTTTTGCCTTTTCCAGAATGTCATAAATTTGGAATCATACAATATGTAGCCTTTTCAGATTGGTTTCTTTCACTTAGTAATGTACACTTAAGGTTGCTCCATGTGTGAACGTAAATCTTCCACTCCTTTGGGTAAGTACCAAGGAGCACAACGGCTGGATCCCGTGGTAAAACTATGTTTACATTTTGTAAGAAACCACCTAGCTCTTTTCCAAAGTGGCAGCTCTATTTGGAATTCTCACCAGCAGTGTATGAAGAGTTTCTGTTGCCCAACAACCTTGCCAGCATTTAGTGTTGTCAGTGTTCTGGAGTTTGAACATTTTAATATATGTCCAGGAGTATCTCGTTGTTGTTTTAATTTGCATTTCCCTGATGACTTATGATGTGAAGCATCTTTTCATATTTTTATTTGACATCTGTATTTCTTCTTTGGTGAGGTGTCTGTTAAGGTCTTTGACCCATTTTTTTAAAATTAATTTTTATTGGAGTATAGTTACTTTACAATGTTGTGTTAGTTTCTGCTGTACTCTCTGACCCATTTTAAAATCAGGTTATTTTCTTACTGTTGAGTTTTAAGAGCTCTTTGTATATTTTGAATAATAGTCGCTTATCAGATGTGTCTTTTGCAAATAGGTACTTTCAGTCTGTGAGTTGTCTTTTCATTCTCTTGACAGTGACTTTCCAAGAGCAGAAAGTTTTACCTTTAATGAAGTCCAGCTTAACAATTTTTTCTTTCATGTGTGTCATGCCTTTGCTGTCATATCTAAAAAGTCATCACCAAATCCAGGGTCATCTAGATTTTCTCCTATGGTATTTTCTAGAAGCTTCATAGTTTTGCATTTAACATTTAGGTCTATGATATAATTTTGAGTTAATTTTTGTAAAAAGTATAAGGTCTATGTCTACATTCATTTTTTGTTTTTACATGTGCATGTACAATTGTTCCAGCACCATTTGATTAAGAGACTGTTTTTTTCTCCACTGTATTGCCTTTGCTCCTTGTCAAAGACCAGTTGACTATATTTATGTGGTCTATTTTTGGGCTCTCTATTCTGTTCCGTTGATCTATTTGTCTATTCTTTTGCCAATACAACATTGTCTTAATTATTGTATCTTCATAGTAAGACTCAAAGTTGGGTAGTATCAGTTCTCCAACTTTGTTCTCTTTCAATATTATGTTGGCTATTCTTTTGCCTTTCCATAAAAACGTTAGAATCAACTTGTCAATATCTACAAAATAACTTTCTGGGATTTTGACTGAGATTGCACTGAAACTGTAGATTAAATTGGGAAGGACTAACATCTTGACAATCTTGAGTCTTCCTATCCATGAACATGGAATAACCTCTTCTTTAGTTCTGTGATTTCTTTCAACAGAGTTTTGTAGTTTTCCTTGTACATATGTTCTTGTACATATTTTGTTAAATTTATACCTAAGTATTTCATTTTGGAAAATGATAATGTAAATGGTATTATATTTTTAATTTCACATTTTACTTGTTCATTTTTGGTATATGGGAAAGCAATTAACTTTTGTATATTAACCTTGTATCTTGCAAACTTGCTATAATCTCCTATAGTTCCAGGAGGTTTTTTTTTTTATTCTTTTGAATATTCTACATAGATAATCATGTCATCTTTGAACAAAAACAGTTTTATTTCTTCCTCTCAAACAGTATACCTTTCATTTCCTTTTATTATCTTATTGCATTAGCTAGAATTTCTAGCATGATGCTGAAAAAGAGCAGTGAAAGAGGACATCCTACCTTGTTTCTGATTCTAGGGGGAAAGATTCTAATTTCTCACCATTAAGCATGACATGATATTTTTTTCTCAGGTTGAGGAAGTTGCCTGTATTTCTAGTTCACTCAGAGTTTTTATCATGAGTGGGTTTTGGATTTTGTCAGATGCTTTTTCTGCATCTATTGATATGATTTTTCTTCTTTAGCCTGTTGATGTGATGGGTTACATTAATTGATTTTCAAATGCTGAACCATCGTTGCATAGCTGGGATAAATCTCACTTGGTTATAGTGTATAATTGTTTTTATACATTGTTGGATTCAATTTGCTAATGTTTTGTTGAAGATTTTTGCATCTGTATTCATGAGAGATATTAGTCTATAGTTTACTTTTCTTGTAATGTTTTTGTCTGACTTTGGTATTAGGGTGATACTGGCCTTATAGAATGAGTTAGGAAGTATTCCCTCTGTTTGTATCTTCTGAAAGAGATTGTATATAGAATTGATAAAAATTTCTTCCTTAAATATTTGGTGGAATTCACCAGTGAACCCTCTGGGTCTGGTACCTTCTGTTTTGGAAGGTTATTAATTATCAATTCAATTTCTTTATAAATATAGGCCTATTTAGATTGTCTATTTCTTCTTCTGCCTTTTGTTATCTTAAATGAGCATATTGTGTCTTTCAAGGAACTGGTCCGGTTCATCTGTGTTATCAAATTTGTGGGCATAGAGTTGTTCATAGGATTCCTTTATTATCTTTTTAACCTCCAAAGGATCTGTAATGATGTGTTTTCATCTCTCTTCTTACAGTGCTCATCTGTTCTTGCATGCAGAATATTTTATCCTTAGAGACCTTAACATATAAATCATAGTTATTCTAGGTTCCCTGTCTGATAATTCCAACATCCAAAGTCTGGTTCGAATGCTTGATCTATCTCTTCCAACTGTTTCTTTTTCCTTGCAATTTTTTCTTTTTTAAAAAAAATTATTTATTTACTTATTTTTGGCTGTGTTGGGTCTTCGTTTCTGTGCAAGGGCTTTCTCTAGTTGCGGCGAGCGGGGGCCACTCTTCATCGCGGTGCGCGCACCTCTCACTGTCGCGGCCTCTCTTGTTGCGGAGCACAAGCTCCAGACGCGCAGGCTCAGTAGTTGTGGCTCACGGGCCTAGTTGCTCCGTGACATGGGGGATCTTCCCAGACCAGGGCTCGAACCCACGTCCCCTGCATTGGCAGGCAGATCCTCAACCACTGTGCCACCAGGGAAGCCCTCCTTGTAATTTTTTCTTGATAGCTGGGCATGATGTAATGGGTAAATGGATCAGTTGTAAACAGGACTTTAGTGATGTGCTGGCAAGTATAAGGAAAGGAGAAGCATTCTATATAGTCCTATGATTAGATCTCAGTCTTTTGGTGAGCCTACGTCTCTGGACTATGAACTTCACAGAGTTTTCAGTTTTTTTCTGCCCCTTAGGTGGGACAGGAAGAGTAGAGTGGGCTGGAATTGGGTATTTCCCTTCCTCCAGGTCAGTTAGATTTCTGATAAAACCCAGCAGGTTAGGCTTTGGTTAACTAGTTTCTTCTAAGGGCAGACCTTGTTAAGAAGAACAGAGTGTCTTGTATATTTAAAAGTAGTTCCTCCCCCATCCCACACCCTGCTCAGAGCACAAGGGGATTTTTTTTTTTTCTTGATATTTACTGTGAGAACAGGGTAGAGCTCCTAGAGGTAAAACTCACAAAGCACACTCTTGCCCCTCCCCCCATAATTTTTAACTCTCAAATTTGTCCAGCAATTCATCAACTATAAGTTTGCCCTACCCCATGCTGCTTCCTGCATAGACTTCTGCTCTGGTATGTTGTGATTCTCTTTAACCACTTATCTGTTTCTCTAACTTGGGGACCAGAAGTTTGTCCTGTGACCTTACTTCTCTCACAGATCTAAAAAGAATTATTAATTTTTCAGTTTGTCCAGCTTTTTACTTGTTGTTAGGATGGAGTGGTGACTTCCAAGCTCCTTATATGCAGAAACTGGAAATCGCTCTCTATATTTGGAAGATGTGTTAGTAGATATTTGCAAGTCTGGAATTATTAAATCTTCCTGTGAAATAAATTTTGTATCAATATGTGTAACTCTTCATAACTAGTAATATTTTAAACCTTAAAGTCTATTTCATTTATTATCAGTCTAGCTGCCCCAGCTTTCTTTCAATAGAATTTGCCTGATATATCATTTTCCATGCTTTTAATTTCAACCTTTATTATTCTTATGTTTTACCCTTGAGATTAAAGACAACATATAGCTGTAATATAAAAAGAATCAAGCTGTTAATCTTTGTCTTTCAACTGGAGATTTTTGCCCATTTACATTTATTACAGATTAAAAAAAATTTTTTTTGGCCATCTTGCATGGCATGTGGGATCTTAGTTCCCAACCAGGGATCGAACCAGCACCCCCTGCAGTGGAAGTGTGAAGTCTTAACCACTGGACTGCCAGGGAAGTCCTTATTACAGATATATTTGAATGAATTTTCTTTTCTCCTTTTATGCTATTTATGTTACTTTTATTTTTTCTTATTTTCCATCCTTTTCTTTTTTACATCTTTATTGGATTGTAATTGCTTTACAATGGTGTGTTAGTTTCTGCTTTATAACAAAGTGAATCAGTTATACATATACATATGTTCCCATATCTCTTCCCTCTTGTGTCTCCCTCCCTCCCACGCTCCCTATCCCACCCATCTAGGTGGTCAGAAAGCAATGAGCTGATCTCCCTGTGCTATGCAGCTGCTTCGCACTAGCTATCTACCTTACATTTGGTAGTGTATATATGTCCATGCCTCTCTCATGCTTTGTCACAGCTTACTCTTCCCCCTCTCCATATCCTCAAGTCCATTCTCTAGTAGGTCTCTGTCTTTATTCCTGTCTTACCCCTAGGTTCTTCATGACATTTTTTTTCTTAAATTCCATATATATGTGTTAGCATACGGTATTTGTCTTTCTCTTTCTGATTTACTTCACTCTGTATGACAGACTCGAGGTCCATCCACCTCATTACAAATAGCTCAATTTCGTTTCTTTTTATGGCTGAGTAATATTCCATTGTATATATGTGCCACATCTTCTTTATCCATTCATCCGATGATGGACACTTAGGTTGTTTCCATCTCCAGGCTATTGTAAATAGAGCTGCAGTGAACATTTTGGTACATGACTCTTTCTGAATTATGGTTTTCTCAGGGTATATGCCCAGTAGTGGGATTGCTGGGTCATATGGTAGTTCTATTTGTAGTTTTTTAAGGAACCTCCATACTGTTCTCCATAGTGGCTGTACCAATTCATATTCCCACCAGCAGTGCAAGAGTGTTCCCTTTTCTCCACACCCTCTCCAGCATTTATTGTTTCTAGATTTTTTGAAGATGGCCATTCTGACTGGTGTGAGATGATATCTCATTGTAGTTTTGATTTGCATTTCTCTAATGATTAATGATGTTGCGCATTCTTTCATGTGTTTGTTGGCAGTCCGTATATCTTCTTTGGAGAAATGTCTATTTAGGTCTTCTGCCCATTTTTGGACTGGGTTGTTTGTTTTTTTGATATTGAGCTGCATGAGCTGCTTATAAATTTTGGAGATTAATCCTTTGTCAGTTGCTTCATTTGCAAATATTTTCTCCCATTCTGAGAGTTGTCTTTTGGTCTTGTTTATGGTTTCCTTTGTTGTGCAAAAGCTTTGAAGTTTCATTAGGTCCCATTTGTTTATTTTTATTTCCATTTCTCTAGGAGGTGGGTCAAAAAGGATCTTGCTGTGATTTATGTCATAGAGTGTTCTGCCTATGTTTTCCTCTAGGAGTTTGATAGTGTCTTGCCTTACATTTAGGTCTTTAATCCATTTTGAGCTTATTTTTGTGTATGGTGTTAGGGAGTGATCTAATCTCATACTTTTACATGTACCAGTCCAGTTTTCCCAGCACCACTTATTGAAGAGGCTGTCCTTTCTCCACTGTACATTCCTGCCTCCTTTATCAAAGATAAGGTGACCATATGTGTGTGGGTTTATCTCTGGGCTTTCTATCCTGTTCCATTGATCTATCTTTCTGTTTTTGTGCCAGTACCATACTGTCTTGATTACTGTAGCTTTGTAGTATAGTCTGAAGTCAGGGAGCCTGATTCCTCCAGCTCCGTTTTTCGTTTTCAAGATTGCTTTGGCTATTCGGGGTCTTTTGTGTTTCCATACAAATTGTGAAATTTTTTGTTCTAGTTATGTGAAAAATGCCAGTGGTAGTTTGATAGGGATTGCATTGAATCTGTAGATTGCTTTGGGTAGTAGAGTCATTTTCACAATGTTGATTCTTCCAATCCAAGAACATGGTACATCTCTCCACCCTTTCTTGACTCCACTTTAACTGATTGGATTTTTTCCTCTCTTTCCATTTTTTTTTCTTACTATTTTTTAAATGGCTATTTGAGAAATTTTAACACAAATATTTAACAAAGTCCAAAGTTAGTATGCATGCTAGTTTGGGTTGCCTCAGAAGCAGAACTTGAGGTAAGAATTTGAGTAAAATAGTTTATTGGGGAGATGGCTTGAGTAAACACTGATAAAGGAAAAGGAAGATGAGACAGGGAAGGGAAGGACACTAATCAAGGGTCTCTATTTTTGTTACCAACGTGGCCAACTAGAGCTAAACCCCAATAGGAAGCTCAAGGAGACAGTGTAGAATGTGTGCCAAGGAATGCAGGAGCTGGAGTATTTATCAGCTAACTCCTATCAGTTCCTAGTCGAGGGCTTCTTTTGGAGACATTAATTCCTCAGCACTTCCAGCTTGTCCTGCCCATGTACAAGGGAGCTGTAATGGCCAGAAGAAGCCCTCAGGAAAAGGTTCAAACGTTTCCAGTTATAAGTTAAGCTAGAGTCCAGAAATGGTAAAGCCCAAGGCTATACAGACAGGGCATTGATAGCATCTGCACAGTTACTATCTTTACCTTCCTTCCCCAAATACAAAGGCCTTAGAATGCTTTAACTCAAACTACTCTCTCCCAAATTATATGCTATCGCTGTCCAGAATTTTAGTTCTTTTTAACCACACAAATTAGAGATGACGATGAAGATGATTTTACATGGTCAAGTGTGTATTTAGATTTCTCCATATGGTTAAAATTTTTATTGCTCATTTTTCATTTCTAACACCTTTGATTTTTCTTCTGAGGTCGTTTTTATTTTTCCTGAAGTATATCTTCTGAAGTTCTATCAGTCAAGGGTCTGTGGGTATAAGTCCTGTCTGAAATGTCTTTATTTTGCTCTTGTTTTCAAATGAGAATTTCCCCGGATATAAAATTCTACACTGACAGTTATTTTCTCTTCATGTTTTGAAGATATCATTGAACTGTTTATTGGCCTCTGTTTGTGTATTGAGAAGAGAACTGAATTCCCAATTCAGTTTGTCATTCTTGAATTTAGTCACATGACCACACCTTGCTATAAGTGAGGCTGGGAATTACAGAACTTTAGTAGGTTGAATTACCTTCCCATTTATTTATTTATTTGCTTTTTTGTTTGTTTGTTTGTTTGACTAGCAGAAAGACAACCTTCCTGTTTAATCACGCAGTTTGAAGATATCCTACTATTCCAATACTGATAAATCACTCACAGCTATGTCACACTAGGAGGAAACAGCTGACCCACTGGCTCTTTGTACACCCAAGATGAATGTGTCTTTAAGACAGAAAGGGCCCCCAGTCGGCCCCACCCCCTCCTCCAAGCAGTGTGTGCAGAGGACCTGATCACAACAGCCAGCCAAGGGGAGAACTCTGGGAATTAGCAAAAACCGGACACAGTCTCATCAAGTTAACACAGGGTGGTTAGCACTGGGTTGGAAATTACTCAGACACACAGAGCCAGATCAAGTGACAACTGTCAGATGAGATCGTTTCAGTGAGGATTAAGAGGTAAGCTTCTTAGAACTGATTTTTTTTTTTCCAATCCCTGGCTGAGTATTATGGTCTGGGGAGAAAACAGCAACGACTGATCACCACCGTGTGTGTGGGAAAGGCCCACTTTTGCGTTCCTGACACCAACTGGCAGGAAGGCTGACTCCACAGGGCTCCACTAACCTGTGGCAAGTCAAGGACAGGTCCAGCCCAACCAGAAGTTGGTATACATTCATCTATCTGTACTTCTGAACATTAAATTAGCTGGTGGAATAATCACTATTTCCTGTCAACCTCCCAAATTTAAAGGCTGGATACATTTCAGGAATGACAGGTTAATAACTTGGCAGTTCAAGTGATTATTAACACAGATTGATTTGCTTATTGTGTTTTGTTTTGTGGCCTCTCCCGTTGCGGAGCACAGGCTCCGGACACGCAGGCCCAGCAGCCACCGCTCACGGGCCCAGCCTCTCCGTGGCATGTGGGATCTTCTTGGACTGGGGCACGAACCCGCGTCCCCCGCCTCGGCAGGCGGACTCTCAACCACTGCGCCACCAGGGAAGCCCGCTTATTGTGTATTTTGTTGAACTTCCTCAAAGGGTTTTCCTTGTCAGACCAGGTGCCATGATTAACTGCATCTGTGCCTCATTTAGGAGATGTGCACCATATTTCTCAGCTCTACCCCACGCTCAACCGTTCAGAACTAAGGAAGGAAAATTATAGCATCAAAAGGGATTAAAACAAGCGATTTGCTGTTGGAGCCTTTCAAAAAGATCTGGAACACCTATGATTCAGCAAATGGAGAATAACTTTAAGAAATAAAAAATCATTTAGTTGCCAGGGCAATGTGCTGCATAAAAGTAAACACTCTATGGAAACCCATTTCCTAAAGGGTGCCTCCAGGTAATGAAGGCTTAATATATTCTCTTCCATTCCCGTGTTCATATGCCATTTTTATATTCCGACTCGGGCCTGTCTACTACTTCTTTCCGTGCCCTTTGTGGGGTTAGATTAGAGAGGTAGGGTGTTAATAGGGGACTTGATGAAGATTGAAGACCCACTTTCTCCCCCTGGAGACCAGCCTGATTTGAACAAATCGAAGAGAACAAAGCAGCCCTTCTGTGTCCTTGGGAGGAAACCTGTTCTGTGTCCGTTTCTGCAGCCAGGTCTGCTCCTCCCAGGGAGGGATGGGGGGGTAGTCCACAGGGATCCCGGCTCTGGGAGGACACGGTTCCTGCACCATCTGGGCCCACCCGAGTCACTCCACACGTGCACTACCTTTATCGGTGCTGCTGGATGGCTGAGTATGAGCTGGAGCCTGGGCTGGAAGGCAGTGAGTTGCCACTGGGCGCCTACAGGACGTGCAGGTCGAGCTGTTGACTGGCCAGGCTGGTGTCCCCTGTCCCCAATTCCTCACTGTTTTCCTCCTTCTGGCTGCTCTGCTGCTCCGGACACTCAAAGTGGACGTAGTGGAACACCTTGTTTGCAGTGCTGTGTGTTCCAACGATTCGGATGAAGGAGGTTGACTGTCTTTCAAAAGTTACTGATTGCCAGGACTTGCAGGTGACTTTAGTTCTTTTGGCTACCGTGGTCCACTGCTGCTGGTTGGTGGAAACCTCAACATAATAGCTGTAGCTCTGATCTTCACAGTCCCACAGTAATAACCACATTGACCCGATGATGTATGACTGTGACAGTTGAACCCCAATTGTACCACTTCCCAGCTGATGACATGTATAGCCAGAATCCCAATCAGAGTTCTTGGTGTCCTCCTTCAGCAAGGTATTTTGGCCCCGACTGACCCCTTCAATCATACTGGCAGAATCAGCAGTGTTTACAATGTTCTCCATGGGCACTATTAGCCCCTCCTCCAGAGTGAAGGCTTTGTTTGTAAACATACGTTCAAGAGCCACAATGTGAAAACTCTTATTCACTGTGTTATGAGTCCCAACTATTTGAATATACCTGCTGACATGGGCTGGAAGATATCACTTTTGCCAAGAACGACCCAGATATCGTGAATGATCAATCACCCTGATCCAATCAAGTTCATCCATTGACACTTCAATGGAATATGAATGAGACCGGCTATCTCGGTCCAACAGGAGTATCCGAATATGATTGCTAATGGACGGCTGACACGGCATAATCTCGATGCCGGAATGGCAGTCATCATCAAACAGATGCCTAGAAAATCCATGATCCAAATCATAATTTTGAGTGTCACCATCTGATAAGGCCGACTTCATCTGCCCTTTTTCCATCTGGGCTCCATACTTCATAGTTGCAATGTTCTCTTCTGGTATGAGCGTGCCTCTATAGTTGAGGTCCATGTCCCGGCTCTCTGATTGAACTTTAATAGCATCCGGAATGGCATCAGGGGACAACAGTCCCAAAGGCCTCACATCATTCAGAAGTTCAGTGAGGCTCATCAAAGCCAACCACACAGCCTGCACGATTTCAGCATGATTCTCCTTTGAATTATGCTTACACAAGTTTAACAAGGCTAAGAAAATATCTTTTTCGGGAGCTGCAAATGAATCTTTTAATACGACGTTTAAAAGTGCTGTTTTAGAAAGGGAGAGGAAGCCTTGGCTTGAGAACACCTCCTGAACATTTCTGTCCATAAACATGCTGCACATCCAAGTTAACTTGGGAAGCGAGTAGAGACTGGAAACATCAAAAGTCATACAGACATTCTGCGTGTTAAGTATGGTGCAGAGGTACTCAGAGGTAGAGTCCTCCAGCTCTGGAAATCCATATTATAGCCAGGCTCAAAAAGTCCAGCAGCACCTCCTCCTTCTTTTTTTTTTTTTTGCTGTACGTGGGCCTCTCACTGTTGTGGAGCACAGGCTCCAGATGCGCAGGCTCAGTGGCTATGGCTCACGGGCCCAGCTGCTTCGTGGCATGTGGGATCTTCCTGGACCGGGGCACGAACCCGTGTCCCCTGCATTGGCAGGCGGACTCTCAACCACTGCGCCACCAGGGAAGCCCACCTCCTCCTTCTTATCTGTCAGCCTCGCCTACCTAGTGTATTGAATAGATGTATGGAAGTAGCATTGCGACTTCTGCAGTGGTGTCCTGGAGAGGGATTTTGACTTCAGGCTGAGATTGTCACATTCCACCATATAGTAATGCTCCAAAATATTGGCACCTGACTGCTAAAATTACCCTGTGGGCAAGAAAACATTTCTTTTCCACAACAAATGTGACATAGCCATGTTCTTCCCCAATCAACAAGGCACAAATATGCTCAGAAATATGTGCACGTGATCAATTTCCCCCACTTCAGCAAAGCGGCAAAGAAGGTGGCTGTTACTCGTCTTGTAGAACAGATGCTAGTCGTGGATCCCCACGACGTTCCTCTGAGACCTCACCGCCCTCACAGACGCCTCTTCCACCCATTCCGCACCCCCATCGTAGCCATGGCCCCCTCCTCCGCCGTCCTCGCTGCTCCTGCCTACCTTCCCATTTAAATTTGTGGTTCTGACATAAGGAAAAGGAGGACAATGGCTCCTGGCATAGGCAAGTAGCAAATCTCTATCACAGTCTGTCTTTTGGCTGTTAAACATCCATTTTATACTCCCTTCCCCCATCTAGAATACACTCATCTTCCAAAAGAGAAACCTCAGAGGTCTCACCCTCTGACATCTAGCTCAAAGTCCTTCTTTTCAGGCTCAGATGTGACTCTTCATGGTCCAGTGACCTATAAACTAAATGACAACCCATCTGCTGAACAACGATTGAGAATAGGTTTTAGTGGTTAAAACTCTCATTTAAAAAAGGGGAGAATGGGCAGCATGCAGCAGTCACTGGTCTGTAGCAATCACCAAGTGCAGTTGAGCAGGATAGCGGAGACCTCCAGCCCTGGCAGTAGGGTCCGCTGCCTGGTTCACTGCCAAGTTCTCTGGGTCTTTTATCTCATCACCCCACTGCTTCATAGCCCATGGTTTCCTTTCTCAAGGTCCAAGGTGGCTTCTGGAGCTCCAGCCCTCACACCTATGTACCAGTCAGTTGGATGGTACAAGGAAGGGAGAGACGCTATAGGACATAAAGGTCCTTCGTGGCTGTGGCTCTGCCTTCTCAGTTTCTTCCCCGTCTCTCATCCTCCATGGCCACATCTGTGTGGGCACTGGAAGGTCTGCTTCTCGGAGCCTCATTGTCTTCAGTCTGCTTCTGCTGGTGCAGACTTGGGGTTTACAGTGTGCTTTGGAGTGGGTTGAATTAACACTCACAAGTTATATCAGGCCAGTCTTGGGATTTTTTTGGTAGTAAAGTTCCATTGAAAACTTGGAACCAAGATTGTTTCTTTTAAGCCTCAAGACCATCATCTTTCAGTTACTGTCTCTGTGCTGTCCATCCTTCTCCCTTTGAAATACTCTATTTCATGGCTTCCAAGGCACAGATTTCTTTCTTTCCATTTTTATTGAAATGTAACATATTTACATAAAAATGTGCAATTTACAGTATACAGCTTGACAAATTTTCACAAACTGATCAACCCTATGTGACCGACACTCAGCTCAAGAAACAGAACACTACCCGGAGTATAAACCTTCTAGCTACTACTTCCCTCAAGGGTAACCACTATCCTGACTTCTAACATCATAGATTTGCTTTGTTTTGCCTACTTTTAAATTTATAAAAATTATGTATAAATGGAATAATCAATATATGTTTTTTGTGTCTGGATTGTGTTGTTCAAAGCCCTAAATGTTTGTGGGTATCAACCATATTATTTTGTGTGCCCGTAATTTGTTTATTCTTATTGTTGTGTAGTATTCCACTGTGTGAATATACCACAGGTTATTAATCTATTCCACTACTGATAGGCATTTTGAGGTAGTCACCAGTTTGGAGCTAGTACAAATAGTGCTGCTATGAATATCCTTGTATTTATATTTCAGTGAATTTATATACATATTTCTGTTAGGTATTGTCTCAGTTACCTATGGCTGCATGACAGTCTCATTTTAGTATACTCATTGATTCTGTGGGTAAGGAATTTGGATAAGATACAGAAGGTACAATTTGTACTCTGCTCTACCTTGTCTGGGGCCTCAGCTAGGAAAACACAAATGGCTGGGGGTGATTCAATGGCCAGGGGCTGGAATCTTGTGGAGACTTCTTCACTCACTTATCTGGTGTCTGGGCTGGGATAACTCAAAGACTGGGCTAAACTGGAACTGGACTTCAGGGTACTTGTCCACAGTCTCTCCATGTGGCTGAGGCTTCCTTACAGCATGGGGGCCTCATGTAGTCAGACTTCTTACCTGGAGACTGGGAGCTCTAAGAGAAAGTATTCTAGCAATTGAAATGGAAGCTGTAAGACCTTTTATGATCTGGCTTCAAAAGTCACACAGTGTCAGGACTTCCCTGGTGGTCCAGTGGGTAAGACTCTGTGCTCCCAATGCAGGGGGCCTGGGTTCGATCCCTGGTTGGGGAACTAGATCCCACACGCATGCCGCAACTAAGAAGTCCAAGTGATGCAACTAAAGATCCCGCACGCCACAACAAAAATCCCACTTGCTGCAACTAAGATCCGGTGCAGCCTAAATAAATAAATTATTATTTTAAAAAAAGTCACAGTGTCACCAACACCACACTTTATTGGTCAAAACAGTCATAAACCCTCCGTGATTCAAAGGCAGTGGATATAGACATCTGTTTTTTGATAAAAGGAGTGTCAAAGAATTTGCAGCTGTGTTTTAAAACTGCCACATACCTCGGACTAGAATTTTGGGGTCTTAGGGTATGCCTATGCTTAGCTTTTAGTACTGCCACCCAGTTATGTGGCATAGTTGTATCAATTTATTACATGAGCAATGTATGAGAGTTCTGGTTGCTCCACATTTCTGCCAACACTTGATGTCACCTTTTTCATTTTAGCTACTCTGGTGGTTGTAAAGTAACAGCACGTTGTGATCTTAATTTGCATTTGCCTGACAACTAATGATACAAGATTGAGTGGGCTGAATGGTGCACTCAAAAGATATCAGGTCCTAATTCCTGGAAGCTGTGAATATTATCTTATATAGTAAAGTGTTTGCAGATGTGATTAAATTAAGGATGAGATGAAGAGATTATCTTGGATTATCTAGTGGGCTCTAAATGATATAACAGATATCTTCATAAGAGAGAGGCACAGAGGAGGAGGTGGAGGGAAGATGGAGGTAGGGATTGGAATGATGCAGCCTCAAGCCAAGGAATGCCAGCAACCACCAGAGACCAGAAAAGGCAAGGGATGGATTTTCCCTCAGAGCTTCCAGAAGAAGTGTGACCTTGCCAGTATCTTGATTTCAGACTTTTAGCCCCCAGAATTGTAAGAAAATAAATGTCTGTAGTTTTAAACCACCAAGGTTATGGGAATTTGTTATAGCAATCCCAGGAAACTAATATAAGAACATTTTCATTTATTTATTGGCCATTAGGATATTCTCTTTTATGAAGTGCCTATTCATATATGTTGCCTGTTTTTCTATTGGGTTGTCTGCCATTTTATTTATTGATGTGAAGTGGTTCTTTTAATGTATTCTGGATATAAGTTGAACTGATTTGAGTTCTCTGGGAAGCAGAGACTGAGGTGGAGTAAGTAGTATGAAAAGCTTATGGTGGAGTAGCACCAGTGAAAGAAAAGGAGAGAAAGCAGGATTGGGAGGGGGCCATCAGACTACAGTGTAGACCTGAAGCTCTCTGACAGCCCAACAGGGAGCTCTGGAGCAAAGGCTGCCCATTAGAGGAGTCCCATGGTGGGGTGGAAACAGCTAGGACCTTGTACGAATGCCTTGTTTATCTTTGGTTGAGGAACACCCTGCAAAGAACATGGTTGGTTATCAGTGCCTTTCTCAATCATTGGTCAAGAGTCACCACAAGAACATGACCTGGGCTCAAAAGCTGATGTGGACCTGAAGGAGCTAACAGCAGGAGGTTGTGAGTTAACCACACTCCTCACAGGTCTGCAGTGAATCTTCTCTTGAAGAGGAATCTGAATTGTGCATCCCAGCCTGCCATGTGAGTCCTTTATTGTAAATATCTTCTCCCACTCTGTGCTTGCCTTTTCACACTTTTAATGGTGTCTTTTGATGAACAGAAGTCTTTGATCTGAACGTAGTCCAATGTATCATTTTTTTCCTTTATAACTCGTTATTTTGTGTCATGGTGAGAAACATTTGCCTACCTCAAGTTTTATCCTAAAAGATTAGTTTTTTAACCTTTCACATTTAGACCTATAATTTACCTAGAATTGATTTTCATGAATGTGAGGTAGGGAGTCAAGATCTATTTTGTCTCTTGGGCTATTCAGTTGCCTTAGAAAAGAACATCTTTTCCCCTTTTCCCCACTGTACTACAGCAGGTGTTGCCTTTGTCATCAATCAGGTGAACATATATGTTGATTTGCATTTCCCTTATGACTAATGATGTTGAGCATCTTTTCATGCGCTTATTGACCATTTGTATATCTTCTTTGGAGAAATGTCTATTCAGGTTCTTTGCCCATTTAAAAAATTCGGTTATTTATCATATTATTATTGGGTTTGTAGGATCTCTTTACATATTCTAGACACAAGTCATTTACCAAATATATTCTTGGCAAAAATTTTCTCCCATTGTGTCATTGTCTTCTTGCTTTCTTGATCATGTCCTCTGAGGTACAAAAGTTTCAAATTTTCATAAAGTCTAATTTTTCTCTCTTTTTTTTTGTACGTGTGTTTTTAGTGTCATATCTAATTCAAGATCATGAAGATTTACACCTATCTTTTCTTCTAAGAGCTTTATAGTTTAGGCTCTAATATTTCAGTCTTTGAGAATTTTGAGTTATGTTTTGTATATGGTATGAGATAGGGGTCTAGACTGATTCTTTTGTATGTGAATATCCAGTTGTCCCAACACCATTTGCTGAAAAGATTTTTCTATTCCCCATTGAACTGCTTTGGCACTCTGGTTGAAAATCAATTGACTCTAAATGTGATTGTTTACTTCTGGGCTTTAAATTCTATTCCATTGTTATATATGTCTGTCCTTATGCCAGTATCACACAGCCTTGATTACTTTAGCTTTGTAGTAAGATTTTTAAAATTGAAATATAGTTGATGTACAATATTATGTTAGTTTCAGTTGTACTGTATAGTGACTTGACATTTGTATACATTATGAAAGGATCACCACGATAATTCTAGTAACCATTGGTCCCCACATAAAGTTATTACAATGTTATTGACCATATTCTTTATGCTGTATATTACATCCAGTGGATTATTTAGTTTATAACTGGAGGTTTGTATTTCTTAACCCCCTTCACCTATGTCACCCCCCCCACCCCCAGAAACCACCCATTCGTTTTCTGTATCTATGAGTCTGTTTCGGTTTGTATTGTTTGTTCGTTTTGTTTTGTTTTTTAGATTCCAGAAATAAAGGAGATCATATGGTATTTCTCTTTCTCTATATGACTTATTTCACCTAGTGTAATATCCTCTAGGTCCACCGATGTTGTCATAAATAGCAAGATTTATTTTTTTCATGGCTGAGTGATATTTCGTTGTATATATACACCATATCTTCTTTATCCATTCATCTATTGATAGACACTTAAGTTACTTTCATATCTTGGCTTTGTAAATAATGCTGCAATGAACTTTGGTGTACATATATCTTCTCAAATTAGTGTTTTTGTTTTCTTTGGGTAAATACACAAAAGTGAAATTGCTGGATCATATGGCAGTTCTATTTTGAAGTTTTTGAGGAACCTCCATACTATTTTCCATAGTGGCTGCACCAATTTACACTCCCACCAACAGTGCATAAGGATTCCCCACATCCTTGCCAACACTTGTTATTTGTTATCTTTTGGATGATAGCCATTCTGACAAGTGTGAGATGGTATCTCATTCTGGTTTTTATTTGCATTTTCCTAATGATTAGTGATGTTGAGCATCTTTCCATGTGTCTGTTGGCCATCTGTATGTCTTCTTTAGAAAAATGTCTATTCAGGTCCTCTGCCCATTTTTAAATTGGGTTGTTTGTTTTTTTTGATGTTGAGTTGTATGAGTTCTTTGTATATTTTGGGTATTAGCTCCTTATTAAATATATCATTTGCAAATATCTTCTCTCATTCAATAGGTTGCCTTTTCACTTTGTTGATAGTTTCCTTCACTGTGCAAAAGTTTTTTAGTTTGATGTAGTCCCATTTGTTTAATTTTGCTTTTATTTCCCTTCAGTGAGGAGACGGATCCAAAATAATGTTGCTAAGACTGATGTCAAAGAGCATACTGTCTATATTTTCTTCTAAAAGTTTTATGGTTTCAGGTCTTACATTTAAGTCTTTAATCCATTTTGAGTTATTGTGTATATAGTGTGAGAAAGTAGTCCAGTTTGATTCTTTTGCATGTAGATGTCCAGTTTTCCCATTTTTTGAAAAGACACCATTTACTGAAGAGACTCTCTTTTCCATATTTTATATTCTTGCTTCTTTTTTGGGGAGGGGCTGCACCATGTGGCATGGGCTCAACCAGGGATCAAACCCACATGCCCTACAGGGGAAGCATGGAGTCTTAACTGCTGGACTGCCAGGGAAATCCCTATTCTTGCTTCTTTTGTCATAGATTAATTGATTATATAAGTGTGTGTTTATTTCTAAGCTCTCTATTCTGTTCCATTGATCTATGTGTCTGTTTTTGTGCTGGTATCGTACTGTTTTGATTCCCATAGCTTTGTAGTATAGTTTGAAATCAGGGACCATAATACCTCCAGCTTTGTCCTTCTTTCTCAAGACTGCTTTGGCTATTTGGGGTCTTTTAGAATTACTTGTTCTAGTTCTGTGAAAAATACCTTTGTTATTTTGATAGGGATTGAGTTGAGTCTGTAGATTGCTTTAGGTAGTATGGTCATTTTAACAATATTAATTATTCTAATCCATGAGCTTGGTATATCTTTCCATTTGTTTGTGTCATTTTCAACTGAAGAAAGTCATCAATGCCTTATAGTTTTCAGAGTACAAGCCTTTTACCTATTTGGTTAGATTTATTCCTAGGTATTTTATTCTTTTTGATGCAATTATAAATAGAATTGTTTTCTCAATTTCTCTTTCTGATAGTTTGTCGTTAGTGTATAGAAATGCAATAGATTTCTGCATATTAATTTTGTATCCTGAAACTCTACTAAATTCATTGATGATATCTAGTAGTTTTCTGGTAGCATCTTTAGAATTTTCTATATATAGTATCATGTCATCTGCAGACAGTGGCAGTTTTACTTCTTCCTTTCCAATTTGGATTCCTTTTATTTCTTTTTCTTGTCTGATTGCTGTGGCTAGGACTTCTGATATTATGTTCAATAAAAGTAGTGCTAGTGGGTATCTTTGTCTTATTCCTGATCTTAGAGGAAATGCTTTCAACTTTTCATCATTGAACATGATGTTGGCTGTGGATTTGTCATATATGGCCTTTATTTTGTTCAGGTATGTTCCCTCTATACCCACTTTGTCGAGAGTTTTTATCATAAATAAACGTTGACTTTGTCAAAAGACTTTTCTGCATTTATTGAGATGATCATTTAATTTTTATTCTTCAGTTTGTTAATATGATGTATCACAATGACTGATTTGTGGATATTAAACCATCCTTGCATCCCCAGGATAAATCCCACTTGATCATGGTGTATGAACCTTTTAACGTATTGTTCAATTCAGTTTGCCATTATTTTGTTGAGGATTTTTGCATCTATGTTCATCAGTGACATTGGTTTGTAATTTTCTTTTTGTGCTGTTTTTTCTGGTCTTGGTATCAGGGTGGTGCTGGCCTCATAGAATGAGTTCAGAAGCATTCTTTCCTGTACAATTTTCTGAAATAATTTGAGAAGCATAGGGGTTAATTCTTCTTTGAATGTTTTGTTGAATTCACCCATGAGGTCATCTGGTCCTGGACTTTTGTTTGCTTGAGATTTTTTTATTTAATTAATTAATTAATTAATTAAGGCTGTGTTGGGTCTTTGTTGCTGTGTGCAGGCTTTCTCTAATTGCAGCGAGTGGGGGCTACTCTTCGTTGCAGTGTGCAGGCTTCTCATTGCAGTGGCTTCTATTGTTGCGGAGCATGGGCTCTAGGCACACAGGCTTCAGTAGTTGTGGCATGCACTCAGTAGTTGTGGCTCATGGGCTCTAGAGCGCAGGATCAGTAGTTGTGGTGCACAAGCTCAGTTGCTCCATGGCATGTGAGATCTTCCCAGACCAGGGCTCGAACCCATGTTCCCTGCACTGGCAGGCAGATTCTTAACCACTGCACCACCAGGGAAGCCCACTTGGAGATTTTTAAATTACTGATTCAATTTAATTACTGGTAATCTGTCTGTTCATATTTTCTATTTCTTCCAGATTCAGTCTTGGGAGATTGTACATTTATAAGAATTTATCCACTTCTTCTAGTTTGTCCATTTTATTGGCATATAATGGTTCATAGTCATCTCTTATTATATTTTGTATTTCTATGGTGTCAGTTGTAACTTCTCCTCTTTCATTTCTTTCTTTCTTTTTTTTTTTTTCAGAGACATCAGTGGTTTAATGGATGGGGGAGCTTACACATCTGAAGCAAGGTCCTGGAGCAAAACCCCACCATGTGCAGCAGACAGTGGACAGGACATGGCGACAGTCTTTGCTCTCATTTCTGATTTTATTTATTTGGACCCTCTCTTTTTTCTTGATGAGTCTGGCTAAAGGTTTATCTCTTTTTTTTTTTTTTTTCAAAGAAGCAGCTCTTAGTTTCATTGATGTTTTCTATTGTTTTTCAGTCTCTATTTTATTTATTTCCACTCTATTATTTCTTTTCTTCTACTAACTTTGTGTTTTGTTTTTTCTTCTTTTCCTAATTCCTTAAGCTGTAAGATTAGGTTGCTATTTGATGTTTTTCTTGTTTCCTGAGGTAGGCTTGTATCGCTATAAACCTCCCTCTTAGAAACGCTTTTGCTGTATCCCATAGATTTTGGATTGTCTGTCTCCATTTTCATTTGTCTCCAGGTATTTAAATTTTTTTCTTTTTGATTTTTTCAATGACACATTGGTTGTTTAGTAGCATATTAGATTCCACATGCTTGTGTTTTTTTTGCAGTTTTTTTTTTTTTTTGCAGTTTTTATCTTGTAGTTGACCTCTAGTCTCATACAGTTGTGGTCAGAGAATATGCTTGATATCATTTCAATCTTTTAAAATATGAGACTTGTTTTGTGGCCTAGCATGTGAGCTATCCTGGAGAATGTTCCATGCACACTTGAAAAGAATGTGTATTCTGCTGGTTTTGATGGAATGTTCTATATATATATTAATTCCCATGGGTCTAATTTGTCATTAAAGCTAGTGTTTCCTTATTGGTTTTCTGTCTGGATATCCATTGATGTGAGGTGTTAAGTCCCCTACCATTATTGCATTACTTTCAATTTCTCCCTTTATGTTTGTTAAATTTGCTTTATGTATTTAAGTGATCCTATTTGGGGTGCATGTTTATTTCTAATCATTATATCTTCTTGTCGGATTAATCCCTTTAGCATTATGTAATGTTTTTCTTTGTCTATTGTTACAGTGTTTGTTTTAAACTCTATTTTCTCTGATATAAGTATTGTTCCCCCAGCTTTCTTTTTCTTTTTTTGGTTGTACCAACCAGCTTGCAGGATCTTAGTGCCCTGACCAGGGATTGAACCTGGGCTATGGCAGTGAAAGCCCAGGATCCTAATCTCTAGGTCATTAGAGAACTCCTTCCCAGGTTTCTTTTTGTTTCTGTTTGCATGAAATACCTTTTTTCATCCCCTAACTTTTAGTCTGTGTGTGTCTTTAGATCTGAAGTGAGTCTCTTGTAGGCAGCATATATATGGGTCTTGTTTTTGTATCCATTCAGCCACTGTATGTGATTGGAGTGTTTAGTCCATTTATGTTTAAAGCAATTATTGATATGTATTTACTTATTGCCATTTTGTTAATTTTTGGAGTTTTTTTCATAATTTCTTTTTTTCTTTTCTTCTTCTTTTGCTCTCTTTACGTGTGATTTGATGACCGTCTTTAGTGTTATGTTTGGATACCTTTCACTTTCTTGTGTGTGTATCTATTATAGGTTTTTGGTTCGTGGTCACAATGAGCTTTATAAATAACAACATGTGTGTATGTGTGTGTGTGTGTATATATATATAATCATATATATGTTATTATTTTAAGTTGATGATCTCTTTTTTTAATACATTTATTTATTTATTTATATTTTAATATTTTTTGGCTGCATTGGGTCTTTGTTACTGCACATGGGCTTTCTCTAGTTGCGGCGAGAGGAGCTACTCTTCATTGTGGTGAGCAGGTTTCTCATTGCAGTGGCTTCTCTTGTTGCGGAGCATGGGCTCTCGGTGCGCAGGCTTCAGTAGTTGTGGCACTCAGGCTCAGTAGTTGTAGCTCATGGGCTCTAGAGCGCAGGCTCAGTAGTTGTGGCACATGGGCTTAGTTGCTCCACGGCATGTGCGATCTTCCCAGACCAGGGCTTGAACCCGTGTCCCCTGAGTTGGCAGGCTGATTGTTAACCACTGTGCCACTGGGGAAGTCCAAGTTGATGATCTCTTAAGTTTAAATGTATTCTAACCACCCTATGTTATTACTCCCCCACCATGTTTAATTTTTTTCTTTTTTTTGCGGTACGCGGGCCTCTCACTGCTGTGGCCTCTCCCATTGCGGAGCACAGGCTCCGGACGCGCAGGCTCAGCGGCCATGGCTCACGGGCCCAGCCGCTCCGCGGCATGTGGGATCTTCCCGGACCGGGGCACGAACCCGTGTCCCCTGCATCGGCAGGCGGACTCTCAACCACTGCGCCACCAGGGAAGGCTTAATCCATATTTAGAAAACATAAGTTTGACCATCATAAAAGACCTCAAAGCAGGCAAAGCTACCTTTCACCCATTCCCTGAGGACAGGAATGACAGTCAAAATACAGATAACAGGTATATCATGGACCCCAGCTGATCACAACCATGGGACCAGAATCTGATCTGGTCCTTGATATGTAAAGCAGTAACCCTTTATTACGGAATCTGGGGAGTGTGGGCTTCAGGGGTCTAGGGACAGCAGGTGTGTACAAATCGATACAGAATTATTTCAATACCTAACAACTGATAATAGCACCTTGGTGTGTTCTAGCGTTGTTTATGATACGGAATTGGAGCGATTGGGCTGAACGACTGGAAAGGCAACTTGTCTGCTGTTGCCTAAAATAGCACCATCAGTGCATATCAGCAAATTATTCATGGTCAAGATGGGGAGACAGACAATCCGCCCCTGGTGACATTTCCCTGTGACCTGGGGATTGAGAAGCACACTGGAGGCTGTGGAAGGACAAAAGCTGGTACCAACTCCGTTCCTGCCCAGAACAAGAGTTGACAAGAGTCAAGTGAGTGAACATGTGTGTGTGTGGTGTCTAGATATGCGCTATATGTGTGTGATGTGTGTTTATGTGTGGTCTGTATGTGTGTGTGGGGTGGGGGGTAGCATAAGAATGGTGTGTGGTGTGTGTGTTTCTGCATTGTGTGCCATGGATGTGGTGTGGAGGTGTGGTTGTGTGTACATGCCTCTGCGTTCTGAATGAGACCAAGAAGATGGTGGCTGGGAGAAAAAAGAATGGAGGGGGCCCTCCCTTAGCCAAGCCCTTGAAGTACATTGTACGCCATCATCCCAGGAGGCAGGGAGAACAGGAGACTGGCTGGGACCAACCAGCAACCGGCAGCACTCAGCAATGGTCTCCCCTGATGGGGAGGTTCTTCTCACCTCTGCAGGGTGGGAAGCGAACCGCATTCCAAAGACAATTTAACAAAAAAGGAAAGAAAGGACCTTCCAGCTTCCTTTGCAGCTTCTACACTGTTTTTGGTTGGTATGTTGTTTTTTTCGGTATAGCTCTTTGCCAGAAGAACTTGTCCTATTGAGCCTGTTGGGGAAAATGTACGGCCTGAGTCAGTCTCAGGTCACATCAAACAAAGCAAAGCCTTCAGCCCAGGGGAGATTTCCGCCTTTCCTGGCAGTGACAGTAGCATAGGGATTATAAAGGATTTTGGTCAAGGGAATGTCATAATGAACGAACTGTTCTAGGAGCCTGAGGCCCTGGATAGATTGGAGCAGAGGTAACAAACTCCTTGTCCAAGGTCACTGCACTGTTTCTTTCCGGCTGGGTGTCAGCATGGCTGGGGATGGATTTTTCTTTTTTTTGCTTTGTTTTGTTTTGTGTTTTACTTTTTATTTTATATTGGAGTATAGCTGATTTACAATGTCGTGTTAGTTTCAGGTGTACAGCAAAGTGACTCAGTTATACATATACATGTATCTATTCTTTTTCAGATCTTTTGGGGACAGATTTATTGGTCAGTGTAGGTTATTGGAAGAACAAAATCTCACTCCAGGCACCCTGACCCCCAGCTAACAGGATCCTTCAATTCTGTGGCACCTTCAGAATCTCATGATTCACATGGGGCTGTGACCAAAATGTCACCATCTCTCCAGTCCCCAGGTCTGAGGGATTGGACAAGCCCTGCTCCTCAGCAAGGGAGCATAATGGGACCCTGACATAAAAGTCACCAGTAATGACATTTTGAGTTTACTGAGCAGAACCTGAGAGCCATTTGTAAAATGATTTTAAGAACCTAGCTGGGGAGACTTCCCTGGTGGTGCAGTGGATAAGACTCTGCGCTCCCAGTGCAGAGGGCCCGGGTTCAATTCCTGGCCAGGGAACTAGACCCTATATGCACGCTGCAACTAAGAGTTTGTATGCCACAACTAAGGAGCAACTAAGGAGGCTACCTGCCACAACTAACACCAGGCGCAACCAAATAAATAAATAATTTTTTTTTTTAAAGAACCTAATTGGATGGACCTCATTCTCCATTTTCAGAAACGCTTTCATAAATAATTAACTGATGATACAAAATGAAACTGTTTCCAGTTGGCTGCCGACCACACGTTCCCCCAACTGCCTCTCCAGCTGGAAGGTCATCGATGTTTCCATTAATGTTCAGGACAGAGATCTCCTAAGTTTGCTCTTAGACCATTTGAGGAAATAGCCTGATTTTTAAAAAATATTTTTTATTGAGGTATAATTTACACACAGTGCAATGCTCAGATCTAACCTACAGAGTTTGATTAGTTTTGACAAATATTTACAAGGTGGAACCACTACTCCAATCAAGACATAAAACATTTCTATCACCTGGAAAGTTCCTTCTTGTTCTTTTCCAATCAATCCCAACTCTTCTTTCACCGTAGATTGGTTTTGTCTTTTCTCAAGTGTCTGTTATGGGCTGAATGTTTGTGTCCCTCCAAAATTCATATGCTGATGGTATTAGGAGGAGGCCTTCGGGAAATGATCAGGTCATGAGGGTGGAGCCCTTATAAGTTCCCTTATAAAAGGAATCCTGGAGAGATCCCTCACCCCTTCTACTATGTGAGACACAGCGAGAAGATGGGAACTCTGAACCAAGAAGAAAGCCCTCACCAGACACCAAAACTGCTGGTGTCTTGACCTTGGACTGCCCAGCCTCCAAACTGTAAGAAATAAATTTCTGTTGTTTATAAGTCATGCAGTCTATGGTATTCTGTTATAGCAGCCCAGATGAACTAAGACTGTGTCATATAAATGGAATCATACAGTATGTAGTCTTCTGTGTCTGGTTTCCTTCACTCAGCATGTCTGTGAGATTCATCTGTGTTGTTTTGTATATTGGTAATCCTTTACTTTTTATTGCAGAAGAGTTTTCCATTGTATGTGTAGTCCACAATTTGTTTATCCATTCATCTGCTGATGGACCATTAGGTTTTTCCAGCACTTGGTTACTAAGAATAAAGCTGCTATAAACCTTTATGTAGATTTCTTTGTGTGGGGGTTGGATATCGGTTTCATTTGTCTAAGGTAAAAGTATCTAGGAGTAGAACTCCTGGGCCATAAAATAGGTGGATATTTAAGTTTACAAGAAACATGTGGCTTGTTTCTTAGATTACCTTTCTGAAAGGACGTTTATAAATCAGCTTGCAAAGACCACACCAAAAACATCTCCACAGGAAGAAGGTGGTAGCAGAGAGGTCACAGCCTTTATTGAAAATGGCTGTTTTAACCAACTTCTGAGCACGTGCTAACTTTGGGCTGTACACCAGAAAATGCTATTTGCATTACTAATGGAAATAGACTAAGCAGAGTGGCAATACTGAAATACACAGAAGGTTATTTATGCCAAAAGTTTGACCAAACCTTTCGGAATTTTGCCTCAACCAATTACATTTTAGCAGGTTGATTTATTGAGAGAATGTAAACTATGGAAAGGTCACCCTTTGAAAAGCTAATCTGAGTTCTGAATTTTCACTTCCGTAGACTCCGTCTTACCCCGGGAAAGATAAACAGGCTTTTCTGTGATTAGAGGACCTGGCTAACTGGACCTTCACTGTCAGCCAGATGTATCAGCAGCCCTTATTCTATGAGAAAGCAGCATGAGAAAGCTTTCGTGTTTGGGGGACTGAACAGGAGAAACGGATCTTACCTTGGCTGGGCCCCTGGGAATGGCAGTAATGGAAAATGGCAGCCTGGTTCCACATGGAGGAGTCCTGAATCTCGTGGAGACCCTGCTTCTCTTGGCAAGACCTCTGAGGAAACGGTGACAGGGTGGCTGGTGAGTCCGGACACTAGGAATTGTGGCCTACAAAGCTTATATGGGAGGCTGGGCTAGCCTTGTTCTCCCACCTGGAAAATGGGGCCATCAGAAGTGGGAAGCTAGAGCAGGAGACTGCAGTTAAAGAAACAGCAGCATAGGTAGGCTCCTGGGAGGTCTTAGGGGACCAGAATCACGGATACTGCATTTCCTGGCAAAGTTGGTTGGTCTCTGTCATAGGATGAATCATTGTTTACCATTTTTCAGACCCTTCCTGAATTAGAATTTTACTCTCACAGTCTTTGACATGTGACTTTGCAGTGGTATGCATTAGTGTGAATGGACTATACCTCTGCCTTTGATGTTGGCATGGCCACGTGACCTGCTTTAATCAATGGAGTGTGGGCAAGAGGGACTCAAGAGGACTCAGGGGCTTCCCTGGTGGCGCAGTGGTTGAGAGTCCGCCTGCCGGTGCAGGGGACGCGGGTTCGTGCCCCGGTCCGGGAAGATCCCACATGCCGCAGAGCGGCTGGGCCCGTGAGCCATGGCCGCTGAGCCTGCACGTCCGGAGCCTGTGCTCGGCAACGGGAGAGGCCACAACAGTGAGAGGCCCGCGTACTGCAAAAAAAAAAAAAAAAAAAAAAGAGGGCTCAGGAAGCATCATGTGTCTCTGCTCAACTTCCTGGGCTCCTGCCATTTGCCATGAAAGGAACATGCCCTAGTAGGGCTGGTCATAGGGAAATATGGAGGAATGTAGACGAGAGCCAATTTGAAGCCTTCATCCTAACCCAGGAGATTTGTAGCCTCAAGCAGAGCTTTCCCAGCCCAACTACAGACCTGAGAGCAAGAAAGGTCTATGCTCATTGTTGTATGCCATTGAGTTTTGTGTGACTTGTTATGCACAATAATTATAGCATTTGCTGACTGATACATACACCAATACTGTTCTCCTCTTCTTTCATAATAATGCAAATCCCAGTTTTCATTGGCTCTTTGGAATAAGGCTAAATACCCCAGCCTTCCTTGCAGCTCTGTGTGGCCATATAACTGAGTTCTGGTCAATGAGATGTTAGTAGAAGTGTTGTGTGGAACTTCTGAGACTCTTCCTTCAAGGCCAACGGCATGCAATGTTCATCCCTTTCTGCATCCTGCTATCTGGAACAAGGATATGGTGGCTGGCGCTCCAGTTGACATTTCAGATCCTGAGGAAGAAGGCCGTATCCTAGAGAAGATGGACAGTGAGCTACCTGGAGTTACCTGGGATATTCTATGAGACAGAAATAAACTGTGGTCTTTAAGCTTTTTTCTCTTTAAAATTCCCCTGCTGAGCTTACTCCTGACACAGTTCTCAAGACAGTTTTTACTAAATCTGATAAATACTCGTGATATGACTTAGAAGCAGACTAGTTCCTACTAACCAACTGTTTGTTAGAAATCAAAATGGGTACAACGTTAAACAGTCTAAAAATAAGTCTCTTGGGAGGGAGAATGGGGAGTGACTGATAACGGATGTGGGTCCCTTTAGGGGTGATAAAATTGTTCTAATATGAGATAGTGATGATGGCTGTACAACTCTGAATACATGAAAAACAATGAAAGTGTATTCTTTCAAAGGGTGAATTTTACACTCTGCGAATTGTAGCTCAATAACATGTTAAAAAAAAGTCGCTCACTTGTTCACTGTTTCCACCCTCGTGAGGCAGGTGCTATCATTTTCCCGTACGTCTCGGTACCTGAAACAAAGTCTCAGAGAGCTGAAGTGACTCTCTCAGTTTGTCTACCTCATAAAGGTCAGAGGCTAGACTGGAACTTAGGTCTCCTGACACCAGCGCCCATGCAGCTCCCACCTCAATCCCCCCGGTGTGGTTCCCACCCCCACCTTAGGGCTACAGGGAAACCGGACTCAGGGGCGATTTAGACAACACTGAATTGTGAGTAAAGCTCATTTTCCGCTCTTCCTTTTAGCACTTTCTCCTCTGGCACCCTCTTCCCTCCAGCCACCCTCTCTTATGTCAATGGCCCTGGTGATTCAACATCCCTGCCCACTCTATTTTACAAGCATTCTTGTCAAGAAATGTAAGAAGATACTTGGCTGATAGAAATCAACATACGATGTAATTGCAAGTAATTTTTCCCACCTTGCCAGGTACCTCGACTCCCAAGTGCCCCTCCCCCACCACTCAGGGTGGATGGAGGGGGGGCACCTTTTCCTTTGGAGCTCCGTCATCTGAGGGGCTTTCAATTGACAGCAACACACCTTTATGGGAGGTCTCCTATGAACCGGTGATTTGGATGAATGCTTAAATACATTCTGACTTGAATTTCCGCACAATCCATAGAGTATGTGCATTCATGAGCCCATTTTACAGATAAGGAAACTGACGCTCAGAGAGGTTAGGGAACCTACCCAATTCTCGCAGAGAGTGAGTGACCAAAGCAGGGTCCCAACCCAGGTCTCCCAATTCGAAGTCCCACATCTTTTTCCTTATTTTATATAAGCATTTGTTCCTCAGTATCCCCATGGGGTCTACCGCAGGCCTGGAGCAGAAGAGGTGTTCAGAAAGGGGGTGACAAGGAAGTGAATGAAAGCCAACCTTTGCCAGGTTGCTCAAAGGCCTTTCTCCTTCAAGCAAGATTTATGAATCAGTCCTCACCCCCAGCACACACGCACGTGTGTCAGGAAGACTCACCCTGGGGTTTTCATTTCCAAAAGGAGAAGAGTACCAACTGCCCTGCATTGGCACAGTTGGGGCATAAAATGGGCAGAAGGAGGATGGGGGTGGGGAGAAAGGCAGGAGAGGTATTGCTTCCTCTTTTGAGAGGCAACCAGCGCTGCCTAAACATCTGAGGAGATGGAGGGTAGGCAGCCTGAGAGAGGAATCCCTTGGGAGAGGCTTAAGGAGATTGAGTGTCAGGGAAACTCAGAGACTACAGAAAGAAAGGGAATGTTGGAAAAGGCACAGGCTGGCAAGACGCAGAAACTCTCTGGCAAAACTAACATCCTGTAACGTCATCTGTGATATCTTGCCTCTTTCAAAATGGATTGTAGGTAGCTGGATGCTGGGCTCTGTGCTTGCACTGTGGCCACTGCTGGCCCGGGTACCACCGATGCCACCAGACACTGGACGCCTTAGCCATCAACCGCATCAAAAGGAATTCCAATTATATTGTTCAGTCTGTATTGAAACTCTCAGGTGAGAATCTGATTGGCTGTACTGAGTTCATGTGGCTGTGCTCTTGCTGCCAGAGATCAAGGGGAGTTTTCAGCCTTTCAGCCTTCAGACCCAGACAGGGCTCATGCAAGGGCAGATTCCCCACAATCAGGAAGCAGACTCAGATGCTACACAAGCTATTAATCACCGCTCTATAATTCTCTCCAGCACCAAGTGTCTGGGACAAACCACCAAGGGGCTGCCAGCTTCCATTATTGCGGACGAAGCCTTTGCAAACCTCGGGAGTCAGTTCATTTAAAGCTGCCATCTTTTCCACATTTTTGTTTGCTGGGGTGGTTTGCATTTTATGCAATTGGTTTAAAATCAGTTTTTTCTTTCCCCTCGCCTAGGAAGAGTGGCAGAAGTAAATGAGAAATAAGCGAGAAGATGCCGAAGATAGATGGGGTGGAGCAAAGTGATTTACTGGGTCATGGTAGATTTGCCATGACAGAGCCTGACAGGAGACAGGCTTTAACCATCAGTTTTCCATTAATTCTTGGAACCAGACCCTCCCTGGCACAGTGGTTAGGAAGGCAAGGTTGATTTTATGCTCAAAAATGTTGGGACTGGAAATTCCCTGGTAGTCCAATGGTTAGGACTGTGTGCTTTCACTACCAAAGGCCCGGGTTCAATCCCTGGTTGGGGAATTAAGTTCCCGCAAGCCGTGCGGTACAGCCAAAAAAAAAAAAAGTTGGGACTGGAAGGCACCTTAGAATTACCTAGTCCAGTTGTTGTCAAGCGTTTTTAAAGCCATGGAATCCATGCTTTAAAGGAAATCTTCACGAAAGTCCAAATTCTAAAAATAGATTAAACAGGAGCTACTCTGGCTAAAGTGAGACTGGGGGCCCAGGGCAGTTTAAGAATCACTGAGTCCACACAGACATAGAAAACAGACTTATGGTTACCAAAGGGGAAAAAGGTGGGGGGGATAAATTGGGAGTTTGGGATCAGCAGATACAAACTACTATATATAAAACAGATAAGCAACAGGTCCTACCGTATAGCACAGGAAACTATATTCAATTTCTTGTAATAAGCTATAATGAAAAAGAATATGAAAAGTATATATATATAACTGAATCACTTTGCTGTATACCTGAAGCTAACATAACATTATAAATCAACTATATTTCAATTTAAGAAAAAACGATAAATGAAAATGACCGACACACACACACACACACAACACTAAGTCCAACCCCTGTGCTACAGGTGAGGAAACTGAGGCCTAAAAATGAGAATGACTTGTCCAAGGGCACACAGCCATTTAGTGGCATAGCGAGCTCCCAGACCCAGACCTCTCAGGCTCCTTCAGCCACATGCTGGTCAAAAAAGAGCTATTTCTAAAATTCTAGAAGACATTGGAGCACAAACAGTACATTGCTGAGATCCCTCTAACAGAGTGACACAGAGCAAGGAGAGATGCTCCCTCCCACACTGCCACAGGCACTGTGTCAGCTCTACTTTAATAGGACAGAGTAGAATTATCGGTGATGCTCAAGGGGAGGTGGGATGGCCCCAAGGATGTATATACAGTGGAAACAGCAGCGGTGTCTATGTGATCAGGGTCCTAAAAGGAAGCAAATGCATCTCAAACTAAGGAGAGTTTGAAGAAGGACCATTTACAGAGATGTGAGCAGTGAAGGGAAACCTATAAGGGGTTGGAAAGCATCCCAGAGCTAACAACAGCAGGAAGGCTTTACCTCTCCTAGACCTGAGGGCACAAGCAAGGAAGTGGCCACCTGGTCAGAGCTGCAGCCTTTGTTAAGGGAATCAGCCAACTCACCGCAGGGAGGAACAGGCAATGAGCACCCTGCTCTCAGTGCCTTCCACTGGCTAAACCTAACCAGAGGCCAAGACAAAGTAGCCTTGGATGAGGCAATTCATAAAGGTCAGCTTTGCAGGACACTGAGCATGGCAGGGAGGGTGGGGAGGGAGTCTGGAGGGGCAAGTAGAAGATATCCACTACAGTGGTCCGGTGGAAGCAGCAGTGTGCAGCAGACCTCAGAAACAGCTGACTCTGCGTGTTCATGAGAATACCCCCAGGTACTCCAGAAATTCTCATGGCGCATAGGCACTTCGCAGGGGTGGATGTAGGGAAGAACTTGAGAAACAAGGTCATGAATGTGACCTCATTTGTACCTATGGGGCCTGGGGAAATTTGCATACTTCATTACTGAAGTCCAGCTCCTCTGACGTTGTCAATGGAGGAACATGCCCCAGTTGCAAGGGCAGGTTAGGTCTGCAAAGGTCCATTTTGCCCCTGGAGATCTCCTCATCTCCAGCACTTGCTACCACGGCAGCCTCAGGGGAGCGTGGCTTCCTCTTTGCCTTTCACAGCTGCATTCCTGCAATGCAATTCTGAACCTAACTACTCAGGGTAAGTGCAGACTCCACAGGCTAAGGGCACAGTCGCCGATAAGACTGCCTTTGTGCCACATGCCAGCCACAAGTTCAGGGGTCCCTGAGCCACCCAGACTTCTGACCAACTGGCTACAAATCTGGGGGTTCCCACTACCCCCGCAGGTTGATAATTCACTAGAATGACTCTCAGAACTCAAGAAAGTGCTAGACTTACAATTTCAATTTTATTATAAAGGATACAAATCAGGACCAGACAAGTGAAGAGGCTCATAAGGAAACGTCTGGGAGGGTCCTGAACTCGGAGATTCCATGTCCTCTCCATGTGGAATCTAGAGCACATCATCCACCCAGCACTTTTATGGGTTCACTAGCCAGGAAGTTCACCCGAGCCTCAGGGTCCAGAGATTTTCTTGGGGTTTCATTACACAGGCTTGATTCATTGAATCACTAGAAGTGTGATTAAACTCAATCTTCAGACCCCCCACCCCTCCAGACCAATATCGCCTGACTCAAAACCCCAACTTTGTAGTCACATGGTTGGTCTTTCTGGCTTGGCGAACCCTCATCCTGAAACTCCAGGGCCCATCAGGAGTCACCTCGTTAACCTGAGCTCAGGTGTGGTCCCAGGGCCCACTGTGGATAATAAAGACACTCCTAACATTCAGGAAATTCCAAGAGTTTAGAAGACCCATCCTGGGAATCCAGGACAAAGACTGAATAAATTATTATACAACAATATCCCATAACACGGCTGTCATAGGCTGAAATATTTAAGTTGGACCTGACTAAGGGCGAACACTGGGATGGCTAGGATTTTCCTTGGGTCCCAACCTACAATGAGTTTAGTGACTGCCTACAGTGCTGGGTGTGGAGGGAGGGCAGATTCTGAGACCACAGCCAGGATCAACTGGAAAGAGTGATATGATTAACCAGCCATGACAGACTTAGCATAGAAGAGGATTAGAAGGGGAGGGTGAGAGCATGCATGTTTGGTACTTACTAACCCTGTGTTAAGGGATAAAGTTTTTAAAAAAGGAATAACTACCATACGACCCAGCAATCTGGGCATATACCCTGAGAAAACCATAATTCAAAAAGAGTCATGTACCTCAATGTTCACTGCAGCTCTATTTACAATAGCCAGGACATGGAAGCAACTTAAGTGTCCATCGACAGACGAATGGATAAAGAAGGTGTGGCACATATATACAATGGAATATTACTCAGCCATAAAAAGAAACGAAATAGAGTTATTTGTAGTGAGGTGGATGGATCTAGAGTCTGTCACACAGAGTGAAGTAAGTCAGAATGAGAAAAACAAATACCGTATGCTAACACATATATATGGAATCTAAAAAAAAAGTGGTTCTGATGAACATAGTGGCAGGGCAGGAATAAAGATGCAGATGTAGAGAATGGACTTGAGGACGCGGTGGGAGGAGGGGGAAGCTGGGGTGAAGTGAGAGAAGCATCGACATATATACACTGCAAAATGTAAAGTAGATAGCTAGTGGGAAGCAGCTGCATAGCACAGGGAGATCAGCTCAGTGTTTTGAGATGACCTAGAGGGAGGTCATAGGGAGGGTGGGAGGGAGGCTCAAGAGGGAGGGGACATGGGGATATATATATGCATATGGCTGATTCACTTTGTTGTACAACAGAAACTACACAGCGTTGTGAAGCAATTATACTCCAATAAAGATGTATTAAAAAAAAAAAGGAGTGCTTTCCTGGTGGCACAGTGGTTAAGAATCCACCTGCCAATGCAAGGGACACGGGTTCAAGCTCTGGTCTGGGAAGATCCCACATGCTGTGGAGCAACTAAGCCCGTGTGCCACAACTACTGAGCCCACGTGCCACAACTACTGAAGCCCATGCGCCTAGAGCCCGTGCTCCGCAATAAGAGAGGCCACCACAGTGAGAAGTCCACGCACTGCAACGAAGAGTTGCCCCCGCCCACCACAACTAGAGAAAGCCTGCGCGCAGCAATGAAGACCCAACACAGCCAAAAATAAATAATTTTTTAAAACATTTAAAAAAAGGAACCACCTCAGAGTAATAAAAATAATACTGTTTGCAAAGACTGCTCATTAGAATATGTAAGACCCATCCCACTTTAGTTCCCATCCTAATGCCATGTAGCAAGTACCATGTTTAACCCTCATCAGCCAGGAGGTCATATCTTTTTATTCCTCCTCCTTAAAATCTAGACTCATGAAAGAAAGACTCAGAAAGAGATGGGAGTGCCTCACCTGGCCTCTGAATTCTGATTTCCAAGCTAAGGAATCACTTCTACCCCAAATGACTGTCCTAGTGAATGTGGGTCCTTTTAGGGACTATCACGTCAACTCACATCTGGGCCGACATGCACTAGTTGCGTACCAGCTGTTAAGTTAATCGAAACGCTTCACACAGGTTGGTTAAAAAAAAATGCTGCTCCCTATTTCTGGAATGCACTTCTACCATTCTGACTTTCTACCCCATTCATGTGGGTAGAATGCACTTCTACCCACCCTCCGCTGGGACCAGGATGGCTACCTACAATAATTTTTAGAGCCCTGTGCAAAATAAAAAAGCAAGACTCCTTGTTTAAAAATTGTTGAGAATGGGAACATATGTATATGTATAACTGATTCACTTTGTTATACAGCAGAAACTAACACACCATTGTAAAGCAATTATACCCCAACAAAGATGTTAAAAAAAAATTGTTGAGAATTTCAAGACAGTGTCAGCTGAGCATTAAACCAAGCACAAGACCCTCTGAACACATGGGGATCTATACACCTGCCCAAGTCACACAGCCACGAAGCCAGCCCTGCCCAGGACCCCTCCACACCTGCTCACAAGCTAAGGAAAGGGCTGATCCTGGCACAGATGGGGCCTCCAGGACCTCGCCCAGTTGCACGGCCAGCATCCTTCTGATGAACTGTAGTTGACAGAACACTTCTCCTGCTTACCGCCTCCCCACCAATGCGGGAGGAGCAGGGAGCATGAGCAAGAAATAAGTCTGTTTTAAAGATACTAATGGAAGGTTGATTGTTACTGCAGCATGACTCTGTGCATCCTGACCAATACATACCGATACCCTACAAATTCTTACTTTTTTTTTTTTTTTTTTTTTTTTGCCGTATGCGGGCCTCTCACTGCTGTGGCCTCTCCCGTTGCGGAGCACAGGCTCCGGACGCGCAGGCTCAGCGGCCATGGCTCACGGGGCCCAGCCGCCCCGCGGCACGTGGGATCTTCCCGGACCGGGGCGCGAACCCGTGTCCCCTGCATCGGCAGGCGGACCCTCAACCACTGTGCCACCAGGGAAGCCCAATTCTTACATATTTTGACAGTCACCCTGCCCATGTGGTTATCTCCTTGATGCCCAAACAGGACAAGCAGAGTTGTTTTCTTGGAAGGAACATGACTTGACTCTGTTATCAGAAACCCGCAGAATTATACAAGGCACAACTATATTACCCAACACGATTTTTAACGTGTGAACTTTGCCAGTAAACTCGTTTTAATAGGTCGCCACAAAGTTAAAGGACTTATGTTTTCACTGGAAGGTTTCCTCCTTAAGAAAGTGCCAATTTCCTCTCACTGCTGGATCTGAGGTGAGGCAGCCCAAGAAGGAGGAAGGGAAGGAAAGCAGACAGGTTCAACTTTTATTGATTTGTGAGGATAATCTCCTTCACGGAGGGGTATTAGGTGAACTGAAGAAAAGAGCAAAGCTGAGAAATGCTGGCCTCCTCTGGAAGCTCCCAGCCCCTCCCCACTCCTACTCCAACCAGCACAGAGGAGCACGGAGGTGGGTACAGGGAGTAGAGCATTTGGGGTTGTTCTTTTGTTTTGTTTTGTTTTGTTTTCACGGTACACGGGCATTTCACTGCTGTGGCCTCTCCCGTTGTGGAGCACAGGCTCCGGACGTGCAGGCTCAGCGGCCATGGCTCACAGGCCCAGCCGCTCCACGGCATGTGGGATCTTCCCGGACTGGGGCACGAACCCGTGTCCCCTGCATCGGCAGGTGGACCCTCAACCAGTGCGCCACCAGGGAAGCCCGCATTTGGTTTTTAAAACTAAACATAGCCATAGGATTTTTTTAGGGCAGTGAAACTATTCTATATATGACACTATAATGGTGAATCCATATCATTATACATTTTGTCAAAACCCATAGAATGAACAACACAGAGACCTCTAATATAAACCAGAGACTCTAATCACCAGGTATTATTGGTTCATCAATTGTACCTAATGTACCACACTAATGCAAGACGTTCAGAACAAGGGAACCTTGGTGTGGGCGAGGGTGTGTGTGGGAACTCTGTATTTTCCGTTCCATTTTTCTGTAAACCTCAAAATGCTAAAAAAAAAAAAAAAAAAAAAGAGTCTCTTAATTTAGAAACTAATAATAAATGTATATTAGAGGAAATGCTCTCATTCTTGCTTCTCTCTGCCTGTTATTACTCTTTCTCAGGCAGACATGTCCTAACCAACAGACTGGAAAGATAAAGAGATTTTGCTGTGAGCTCAGGAGAAAGGACAAAATATGGCCTTGGACCCAAGGCCACCATGTACAACTGCCCAAGGCACCTTGTGCCACTGCACAAGTGCACCACGTCAAAGAAGGAGCGTTGTCCTTGTTGACATTAGAGCTTTGTGTACTTACCATGCAAAATCCAAGAGGTACATTTCCCTGTTTTGCTCAAGGCTAGTAGTAGCCCTGTCTAGGCCCTAAACCTTTCCAAGGTGAAGAGGCGGGCCATGGGGCCCAACCTTGCCGACCTACCTAGAGGCAGCTTTGGGGTTTGGGGAATAAAAACCTTTCTGCATTTACCTTTCTTCAGAACTTTGAGGTGTGGCAGGTCGTGGGGAGACCTATGCATGGGAAGCCCAGAATTGGACATAAATGCAAAGTCGGAAGCCCTGTCACCCAGGTGCAGAGAAGGAGAGATTGCCCAGGGCTGGTTCAGCCACAAGGTCAGGAGGAGCTGAGTAGTGCTGCTTCCTGAATGGCAAAATTAATGTCACACGTGAGAGCATAAGTGGCTTCAGGATGCTGACATGGCTGGGGGTGTAAAAGGCTGAGCGCCCGCAGCTCTTACCTCCTCCACCCAGGTTGCCGAGAGCACCGAGTTTCATGCCTGCCCACCAGAGGTACGAAGGGGAGTTGCGTCCATCCATTCATCACCACCGTTTACACAGCTTATGTGCTGTTTCGAGAGCAAAGCTAAGTAGGCACCCTGAACGCACACACGCCTGTCCCCTGCACTTGACTTAAGGTGTGGCCTCGGGCAGGAGATGTGGAGTTGGCTGTGGCAGCTCAGGTGCGTGGACAACTCTCTCCATAGAGATAAACGTCTCTTAGCCCACTAGCACACTTACAGTGATGCTATGTAGGAAAGAATTTTAGGAGGAGACAATAGCAATAACATTTTGGAAGCGGGAAAGCAAACCAAGGAGGAATAACTGGCCGAGCAGTCTTTTGAGCCCAATCCCAAGTCTGACTTGGAAAAGGATAGAGCAAATGTTTCACACCACAGACTCCTCAAACGGAGGAAGCGGGAGCCCCAGGGACTTCTGGATCCGGCTGGCAGATCATGTGTCATTAGGTGAAGACTAGGAGAAGCGCTATTTGAGGAGTAGTCAATGTATGTAAATATATGTTTATATATGCAAACAGAGCTAGGTTATGTAAATTACCTTGGACTTACCATAGGCAGTGTTTGCACTTGGTAAGCAATCTCTGAGTGTCTGCTGTTACTACATTTCCTAGGTCCCTTGAGACCCTTTTTATTCCACTGGGCACCTACCCCCGTCTCACCACAGCAGAAATCTGGAGTTTTACCCTCTGGAGAGGGTAACAGAGTGGGCCTCTGGGTTGAGGGCCAATGCACAGTGCAGTGTGGGGTGCAGAACAGAAGGACAGAGGACTTATGCCATTAATGTCTTGCACTCCACCCCCAGGCTGTGCTGTGTGGCTTGTGGGATCTTAGTTCCCCGACCAGGGATCAAACCTGCACCCTCCTGTGCCTCAGCAGCGGAAGTGCGGAGTCCTAACCACTGGACGGCCAGGGAATTCCCTCATGCCATTAATTTCTAAATTCAGGGAGTCCCAGCTCTTCTTGCCGCTCGGGGTCCAGACATGCTGGCAGCCTGACCCCACCTTCCAGGAAGATTCCTCTCTGGGGAGTCTGTGCAGCTCTGGGCTGCGTGGGAAACAGCCCACCCAGATCCCCTACAATATGATCAAGCTCCATCTATATACATGCTTGACTAATGAGGAAGTGCCATCTGAGATGGGCCTTGGGAGGCTTTAAGAGGGAAGTTAAAGAAATTGGGGTGGAAGGAATAGTATAACAAGTGTGCAGATACAGGATAAGTTGAGGCCTTTGAGAGAGGCAGTGAGAGGGTGCTGGGCTAGGGAGAAGGGCAGGGAGAAGGGAGAATTAGGAGATGAGTTTGGAAAGGGTGTCTGGGACCAACAGGTGTCTGACAAAGGCACCGGGGTGAGCAGGGCAACGGGGCTCACCTGCAGTTCAAATGCCCCTTTCTGAGCCTTGTGCCCCAACCTGGGGCTGCATCAGCCAGTGGAAACAGTGCGTCTGGCTTTGGGTCTGTGTTGGCTGTGGCCCTGGGGACCAGATGGAAGAAAGCCGAGCTCAGGAGATGGAAGTTATTTCAGTAGATAATGAGAAGCCTGATGAGAGTTTGGAAACAGGAGAGTGACAGACAGAATTGGGTTAGACTTGAGAGAAGAATTAATCCATGAGCCAGATGCTGAGAAAGGCGATGCGCGACTACACCAAGGGTGAACTGGAAAACTCTGATGAATCGGTGTCCATATTTATAGGATAAAGAAGAGACCAGGGACTAGAAAATGGAAATCACTCAAAAAGGAATTGAGCCCTTTGGATAGGAAACAAGAACTCTGATGGAATGCAGGAGGAAGGATTGAGCAAGAGAGAAGGAAGGCAGCTGCCAGCCTATTCCATGAAAACAAACACCTTGAACTTGACAGGCGACTTCAAACGTTACTAAACTTTTTGGCAGTTTTCTCCCCCTTAACCAGCCTAACGCAGGAATGCAAGGAGAGAATTATTTCCCTTTCCCGCTGCTGTGGTGTTTTCAGATTTCCCAACTGAAAACAGCCTCATGGAAGCATCAGCTTGTTCCAAGCAGCTGACAAATGGAGGAAGTTTGGGAAGTTGGGTTTCCCAGCGGGTGTCTTGTCCTTGGAAATTCTTTTCCCCTCAGCCTTCTGCACAAGAACTTCCCTGATGACGTAGATAACAAGGTCCGTCCTTTCACGAGGAGAGAGATGGCAATGCCAGCAAAGTCTCCCGTGAAGGAAGCAGGACCCTCTGACTCAGAAGTCCCTCTTCTCCACCTGCCTGCAAACTTGAAATTTATTCCCCACTCTTTTCTCTGATCAAAGACATGGGAGGTCTTGGTTACAAATGCAAATAATTGTCCGGAAACGGAAATGAAAAGTTCGTTACTAACCATTCACACAAAGGAAGGAAGGGGTTCCAGAGTAAATATTAGTAATATATACTGATCAGGCTTTAGAGTAAATTGAAGACGTTCACACTTATCAACTCGATCCTCAAAGTCACACTGAGGACCTTATAGGATTATTATCCCCCTCTGACAGCTGCGGGAGTCAAGACCCAGAGAAGCTAAGTGACTCGCCCAAGAATACACAAGTAGTTGGTGTTGGGAGAATTAGGACTTGAGCTCCCGATGTCCAGTTTGGCGCCCTTTCCCACGTGTGGAGGTGGTAGGAGCTGTGACAGTCTGGGTTATGTGTGGTGGAAGGGTTCAGAGGACCTTGGGCACACCACCACCTGCTAGGGTTGAAGCCACAGTTAGGCTCCTCTAAAGTTCACCCATTGCCGAGGCCTCTTCCTTCAGCTCTGAGTGAGACACAGTAAAGAGAAGAGAATAGTGGGCAGTAAAATCCTGGCCACACATCAATCCCCAAACCCCACCCTGCAACCCAGTTCTTTTGCACGAAAGGAGACAGTCCTGGAGAGCCAGCCCTACAATCACTACACACTCCAGATTTCCCTGCCAGAGCCTCATTGCTGTCTAAGAACTTGGCCCCTTAGGGAACTCTGTCCTCCTGACATGTGACCACTTTAGCTCACAGTCCAAGGTCCCTGAGGTGCTCAGAGCAGGGAGCTGACTGGTCATGGGTCAGCCCACCATCAGTGGTAAACTCAGAGGTGGCTCTGGATGCTCTCCAGAAAGGACTTTGCCCCCCAAGCTCAGGCCCTGGACAGATGCTCACAGGAACGATGTCTGAAAGAGGCAATAACATGGCTATGACTCTGGATTCAAACACCTAGATCCCAAAAAAGCTGCCCCTGAGGCCAACTCTACCCTTCCTCAAGGCCCCCATGGGAGATCCATACAGATAGGAAAAGTCCAGCAAGAACAGTTGATAACTTGCAGAGGCTTTGACCCAACCTCAGATGTGGAGCTCAGCAAGGCCTCCTTCCTCTTCAAGGCCGAAGGAAGGAAGCAGGGAGGCCAAAGTGTTCTTTGGAGCTGAGTCCCTCTGGGAATTCAAGGAGAGCTCTGAGGCTCCTCCCCGACCCTCCGCCACCCCACTCCCCAAGGGGCACACTCACTCAACTGTTTGCACATGACTACTGGCGTTTACAGGGCCGATGCTGCCCATCTAAGGACCTCAATTAGAGGACCCCGGACCCATAATGAAACTGGATGACCACTGCCTTGCCCCTTTCCCTCAGGCCTCACAGGGGAAGAATAAGAGAATGGGAAGAGGCCCCCCCGGGATCCCACCCTTGACTCAGACCATCTTATCAATGTATCATTTGAAAATAAATGATCATTAAAAATGACCAGGATAGACATTCCCCTCGGACTCATCAGAACATCTTTCACACTCTAATGCTCTTGATGGCCCCAATGAATGCAATTTAATTCGACATAGCACAATGAAGGGGCTATTTGAGCCAGAAAGAGAAATCCAGCAAGATCTTTCATAGAAGCAGTCATAGTGTCGTCAGGAAAACACATACACAACTAGTCACCATTCGGGCCAGTGTTAAGTTAGAGTTTTGGGAGAACAGGGGAGGCATGATTCTCTCTGGATAGAGGAGAAAAGTTAGGCAGCGAGCATATATAGAGGAAGAGGTGTGTGGGTTGGGCCTTTGGGCCTCCCCTGGGAAGGCCTCCTGATCAAAGCAGAGAGGTGAGATGCCGGTGTGTCTGAGAAAAGGCAAGTACTCTGGGAGGGCAGATGCAGGACACACGTGAGTGTTGGGTTAGGGGAAGGAAGGAATGAGCCAGCTGTGATCCAGGTAAATCTGGGGCCCAGCAACAAATGGAGCAGGACAGGGAAGGGAGTGTAAGAGAGAGATTACTAAGGGGACTTGCAATACAGTAAGTCCCCTACGTACGAACGAGTTCCATTCCAAGAGCACGGTGATTAAGTCCAATTTGTTCGTAAGTCCAACAAAGTTAGCCTAGGTACCCAGCTAACACAATCGGGCTATATAGTGCTGTACTGTAGTAGGTTTATAATACTTTTCACACAAATAATACATAAAAAACAAACAATAAAGAAAACATTTTTAATCTTACAGTACCTTGAAAAGTGCAATAGCACAGTACAAAAGCTGGCATACATACAGGGCTGGCATCGAGTGAACAGGCAAGAAGAGTTACTGACCGGAGGAGGGAGAGGAGGTGGGAGATGGTAGAGCTGAAGGATCGTCAGCAACAGGAGACGGAGGGCAAGCTGCAATTCCACTCACGCCTTGCGTTGATGGCACAGGTTCTGGTTCCTTGCTGGAACCAGCTGCACATTCGTATCTTTGAAAGTTCGCAACTTGGAGGTTCATGTGTAGGGGACTTATTGTATTGAACACTCGGGCACTATTATCAGAACTGACCAGTTTCTCCCCTGAGAAGTAACATTTACGGTGAGAAGTGCATTGAATTAGGGAGACCATTCGTAGCTCTGGCACTCACAGCTGGGGGACCTTGGATGAGTGTGTTCCCTCCTGGGTATCAGCTAGCACCTGTACAGGTGGAAGGAAGGGATGCCTACCATCGGTGATGTTTGACATCGCATTCCTCCTAGCAGGAAGCAGATGGCCCCGTGAAAGGGAGAAGTTGAGGAGGGTTCAGGGAAAGGATTGTTGACAAAGGGATGGGCACAATTAAGGGTGCCAAAAGGAGATGGTAAAATGCCAGGGACTTGCAACATCTGGAAGCCATGACCACTCTTCGACCTGAAGGGATGTGTTGAGAAGCTAGAAGCTGGTGTATTGAATTAAGAATATGCCGATTATGGGGCTTCCCTGGTGGCGCAGTGGCTAAGAATCCGCCTGCCAATGCAGGGGACATGGGTTCGAGCCCTGGTCTGGGAAGATGCCACATGCTGAGGAGCAACTAAGCCCGTGCGCCACAACTACTGAGCTTGCACTCTAGGGTCCGCGAGCCACAACTACTGAGCCCACATGCCGCATCTACTGAAGCCCCCCCGCGCTCTAGAGCCCGTGCTCCGCAACAAGAGAAGCCACCACAGTGAGAGGCCCACGCACCGCAACGAAGAGTAGCTCCAGCTCACCGCAACTAGAGAAAAGCCCGCATGCAGCAATGAAGACCCAATGTAGCCAAAAATAATAAATAAATAAAAATAAATAAATTTAAAAAAAAGAATATGACAATTATGACCTGCTGAATGAGGAGACGGAGCCAGTCCTCGGGGGGGCATGGCCCGGAGCTCCCACAGCATCCAAGCTCCTACTTCAAGGAAGTGAAACCCACCAGCTTGATTGAAGGCACAGCTCTAATACACCCACACAAAGGAAATAGAGTCATAAGATTTATTATTCACAAGATTCTAGAAGCTGGGGGAAGGGCAGTCCTACATCCCAGGTCATGAGCGAGCAGGACAGAGAGAGCAGGGTAGCAAGCTGGGGTGGAGGTCACTAGGCTTTCCGGGGCTTAACTCTAAACGGTTATTCAAAAGCTGCCTCTGGGAATTCCCTGGCGATACAGTGATTAGGACCTCCTACCTCCACCACTGTGGGTCTGGGTTCGACCCCTGGTCGGGGAACTAAGATCCCACAAGCCATGCTGCATGGACAAAAAAACAAAAACAAGAAACAAAACTGCCTCACAAGGCGGGAACTTAGGGCGGGTAACCTAAACTCAAGTCTATATCTAAAATGTCCACACTCTGGGTGTGAGCAGGGTTATCATACTGTAAAATGCCTAGGCAGTAACTCAGAAAAAAAAAGTTGTTTTTCTCATCACAAGGGGCAAGAAGATGAAACTATTAGCTGTGAGAGAGGGTCTGCATGACCAGATCTGCGGCCTTTGATAGAGAATGTGGCCACTGCCGACTGGGGAAGGGCAGGGCAGAGGCCAGGGGCATGAATACCCTGACCTCTAGCTACCCTCCAATGCCTCGCAGCTGAACACAGCAAAAGCCAGAAGACAAGGGAGCTGCTTGAGGCGGTCTGCAGGGGTCAGCTTCCCAGACAGAGGAAGGCGGGGATGGACCAAAAGGAGACACGGAGAATATATCACACAGGAAGCAGGCTGACAAATTTATTTAAATAGTTATGTGTTTATTTTTTTAAAATATCTGTCTCATGTTCGAAGAGGAGGTTATTTGAAACTGTAGTCTTTCTTTTTAAGCTTTTTTAAAAAATATATTTATTTTTTGGCTGCGTTGGGTCTTAGTTGCGGCACGCAGGATCTTTCATTGAGGCACGCGGGCTCTCCGTTGCAGGACGCGGGCATCTCTCTAGTTATGGTGCACGGGCTTCTCTCTCTCTAGTTGTGACATGCGGGCTTAGTTGCCCTGTGGCATGTGGGATCTTAGTTCCCCTACCAGGGATCAAACCGGCGTCCCCTGCATTGCAAGACAGATTCTTAACCACTGGACCACGAGGAAAGTCCCCATGTGTTTATTTTAATGTGTAATAGAAAGAACATAGCTAGCACATCAAAGCTATCTGTTCACCGCTGTCACTGCTTAAGGTAAGGCTGAAGCAGATCTTTAAATGATAAAAAGTTAGACAGTGGAAAGAAAAAATATTAAGTGATGGTAAGGTGGTAAAAAATATGGCAAAAATCACAGCTATGGCATTTGTACAGTTGAAGTTTGGGAAATTCTGGGCTGGATGATATATAAGATTTCTTCCATCTCTGACTCTCACTGAGTTTCTAAGTGTCTCCACATAGCTATACTGAGTACAAGAACTATCTCAGGTCATCTAGGTTCGGTAAAATGTTATGATCACGAGTGACAGGGTGGGATGATAGCGGGACTCCTAGTGACGTCACTACTCTCTTAAGATTGTTCTTGAAGGTTAAAACAAGGCACAAGGCCACCAAAACTCACGAATAAGACCACTTACAGCATCACTATTTGTTATAACCTCAAATTTGAAACAATCCAAGTGTCAATCAAAGGGATAAAAAAATTGTCATATATCCACACTAGGCAGCAACGAAAATGAACAAATTTAAGCTGCATTCGGCAACACAGATGAAACTCACCAACCCAACATTGAATGAAAGGGACCAGACACAGAGTCCATACAGTGGGATTTCTTTTGTATAAAGTTCAAAAACAGGCTAGGGCTTCCCTGGTGGCGCAGTGGTTGAGAGTCTGCCTGCCGATGCAGGGGACACGGGTTTGTGCCCCGGTCCGGGAAGATCCCACATGCCGCGGAGCGGCTGGGCCCGTGAGCCGTGGCCGCTGAGCCTGCGCGTCCGGAGCCTGTGCTCCGCAATGGGAGAGGCCACAACAGTGAGAGGCCCGCATACTGCAAAAAAAAGGCTAAAATCTATGATGTAGAAATCAGAAGAGTGGCTACCATTGCAGAGGGGATGGTGGAGGTGGTGACCAGAAAGGAGTCGTGAGGCAGGCTTTGGGAATGTAGGCCACATTCTCTTTCTTGACATGGTATCTTCACTGAGTCAGAATTCACTGAGCTGTACAGCTGTGGTTTTTGAACTTCTTGGTTGGTATCCTATACTTCAGAAAAAATTTTAATTTTAAGTGTATAGAAAACAGAAAAGCTGTGATTATTCCCTTGTTGATCCTAGTAAAATGGCCACAAAGGATGAATTGTCCCTCTGGGATAAGCAGAAGTGACATGTCCCTGATGGCCGAAGGAAATTTATGGGAATTGTCTTAGGCTTGGGTCTAAAAAGCATGTCTCTAGAGGTGATTTGCTTCTTACAGGGATCTGAGAGAACTACCAACCTAGGACCACTTTAAAAGGTTTTTGGTTCCGAAGGTGATATGAACTCCAGCCCCAAACCTGTATGAGTGCAGGCTTTTGGTTGAGAATTCTCAGGGGAAAATTTCCTCTTTATTTTGGTTCCACTCTGAACTAAAATTAGGTATCTTAAGGCAAGTAATTACCTATAGTGAGTATTCCACTGTTTCCCTTGGGGAGCGAAATCTGACTACACCCATTGAAACTTCTACCCTTTGAGGGTTCTGGGGTACCCATAAGGATCACCATTCTAATCTCACATTCTGCTTCAGCCTAGGTTTTGTCTCCCATCTCCAATCTACTTGACAAGAATTAACAGATGGCTCCAAGGCAAACTCTGGTTCCCGCTCACCTCTCTATAGTCACATTTTTCCATTGTTTCTGCCTCAGGGGGCAGCTCAGCCTTCCTGTAAAAACATGCCTTTGATAGTTTCCTCAACATCTTAAGGATTTTTAAAAATAAATTTGTTTATTTAATTTATTTATTTTTGGCTGCATTGGGTCTTCATTGCTGCACATGGGCTTTCTCTAGTTGAGGTGAACGAGGGCTACTCTTCGTTGCGGTGCGTGGGCTTCTCATTGCGGTGGCTTCTCTTGTTGCGGAGCACGGGCTCTAGGTGAGCAGGCTTTAGTAGTTGTGGCTCGCGGGCTCTAGAGCGCAAGCTCGGTAGTTGTGGCGCACGGGCTTAGTTGCTCCGTGGCATGTGGGATCTTCTCGGACCAGCGCTTGAACCTGTGTCCCTGCATTGGCAGGCAGATTCTTAACCACTGCACCACCAGGGAAGCCCCCAGCATCTTAAGGATTTTTGACTTGGCAGATATCTCCAGAATTTAGCCTGCCATGTTGCTAGAAACATGGCATTCACTTTTCTATTTTCATTCTCCAACGGTCTCTCGGAATCCTTTGCTAATCCTATTTCCTCTTCTTGGATTGATCTTCCTCATCTTCTCCATTTGCTCAATCTCCATTTGCTAAATCCTGCCTACTGTGGTAGGCAGAATTCTAAGATGGCTCCCCAAATCCCAAGCCTCTCGTGTACACACACTTTCTCCTGGTTATTCAATCAAACGCTAATCTAGGTGTTGCTGTGAAGGGATTTTCCAAATGTAATTATTTCCCAAATCAGTTAATCTATTTTTTTAAAAATATATTTATTTATGTATTTGGCTATGCCGGGTCTTAGTTGCAACACTTGGGATCTTCATTGCCGCATGTGGGATCTTCTTTGAGGCGTGCGGGATCTAGTTCCCTGACCAGGGATCGAACCCAGGCCCCCTGCATTGGGAGCACAGAATCTTAACCGCTGGACCACCAGGGAAGCCCATTTCTGGGTGGGCCTGACTTAATTACATGAGATTTTTTTTAAGCAGAGAGTTTATCTGACTAGTAGCAGAAGAGATAGTCATGGAGCTGTGCTCTGGCTGGCCTGGAAGAAAGCAAACATCCATATTGTGAACTTCCTATGGGGTCACAAAGCAAGGAGCTGTGGGCGGCCCCTAGGAGCTGAGGGTGGTCCTTGGTCCACAGCTAGCAAAAAACGTGAGGACTGCAACCCCGGAACTGCAAGGAAACAGCCAAAAACCAGTGAACTTGACTGAGGACCCAGAGTCCACATGAGGACTGCAGTCAAGGCCAACACCTTGATTTCAGTCACGTGAGATCCTGAGCAGAGAATCCCGTCACACTGTACCTGAACTTAAAGTGTGAGATAATAAATTGGTGTTGTTTTAATCCGCTAAATTTGTGGTGATTTATGCAGCAACCGAAAATGAACACAGCCCCAAATGAACGTACCTGCCAGTCTACCTACCCTACCTTTCGATGCCAAATTCAAGATTCACCCCTGCAAGAGATGTCCTTGAGCTCTGAGGCAGACCCAGCCATGTCCCCTTGATGCTCCCTTGTGCTTCGTTCATTATCTTTCTCTTATATCTCGTGGCGTGACTGGTTTTGTTTGCTCATTTGTTTTTCAAGTGTCTTTCTCTTTAGTTAGACCATTTGGTCCTGAAGGTCCTGAAGGGCAAGGACCATGTCTTAGGTGGGCTCTGGAGTCTGATAGCCTGGGTTCAAATCCTGACATTGCTACTTCTTAGCCTTGTGACCTTGTGCAGGTTACTTCCTTTCCCTAAGTTTCCCCAGGCCTCAACTTCCTTAGATAAGACATCCCTCACCTCAAAGGGGAGTTGTGAAGATAAAACACAGCCCTGACCAACACCTTGATTAGCATAATACCATATACTACTAATAATTATGGCACATAATGGGCACTTGGCAATGAACATAGTGGTGGAGGATGGACGGAATGAGGGCCTGCTTGAATCTCTGTGTGTGAAGACATGTCCCACAGCTTCCAAAAGGATTCAGTCTGGGCAGAACTGTTTCCTCAATAAGCCGTCCTCTGCCAACAGACAGCCTCTCCTGATGCTTTCGTAATGTCTCTTTCCCTCCCTTGTGTTTTACTTCTGCTTCTCCCTTGATTGTTCACGGGAAACATTCCTAGTAAAACCTCAAGGGACCAACTTTCCTTGTGCTTCGGGGCAGCAGAGAGAGTCTGTGTTGTTTTGGCTGCAGCCGTGCTCCAGCCCCTTGGGGCCGAGGGAGGCACAGCACCTCCGGAGGACTCGGATGGGGGTCGAACAGAAGGTGAAGCACACCAGGGGGAAAAGACAAAGACAGTGCCTGGGCCAGAACCCCCATGAGATGGTGGTGGAGGGCGAGGGATTCCTGAGCCTTCACCTCACCCTCGTCCTCAGTCTTGGCTGCTACAACTTCCTTCCCTTCTTTCCTTCTGGCCGCTTACAAAGGAGTCGCATCAGCATCACCACTAACAGCTCCAAGGATGCCAGGCCCTGGGGAAGGCACAGCTTCTGTCTTGGTGTCAGATGAGAGCCATTTGGCAGGTGAAAAGGAACAGGCCATCTGGAGAGGCCTCTGAGACCTCGGTAATTTGAACCGATGACTCCCCGCATTTTTATTTATTGTAAAAAACAACATTTAGCAACATGGAAGGACATTCCTTAAAAAGGAAGAAAAGATTATTCATGATCTCACCACCCTAATACCACAACTGGTTTCTTTTTCCAAGTTATCTTCCAGTTTTTGGCCACATGATAGAAATTTGCATACAATCTGTATCCTCTTTTTGTTGTTGTTGTTTTCACTTAAGTTCTGTCTTAAGCCTTTTCCAGTGTTGGAATAATCTTCACATCTGTCTCTCTCTCTTTCTCTCTCTCTCTCTCTCTCTGTTTTTTAACTGCAAATATTCCAGCCAATTTGATTGAGGCATAATTAATGATTCCTTAACCCTTCGGGATGTTGTTCATTCCCCTGAATCTTTGAAGTTGACTCCTGGCAAAGCTGGAAATGAAAGGAAGTTTGTTTCCTAGGCCCATCTGCATGCCTTACAGATCTTACTTCCCTGCTAGCAATTTTAGCCCAAGAGTTCTCTCGCCGTGGGAGCAATCTGCTCTCCAATCCCAACCTACAAAGCCTTGCCCCCATTTGATGGGCTATTAAAAAAATAAGAATATAGTTCTATTTTTTTCTCAACATAAAAGTGATACATGCTCATGTTGTCCAATCTGAAAGTACATAAAAGCAAAAGAAAATAAAAATCTGCTATAATCTTCCTATTCAAGATCAGATGCCACTGTTCCTTGTTCCTCTCAAAAATGTTGGCACTTTTGACGTCACTCATCTGTGCTAGGTTCCTTTCCTCCCAGACCCTACTCTGCCTTCCAAGTTCACTTTAGAAGCTAATTTGTGTTGCAGTGATGAGAACTGAATGAGTAAACCCTAGAAAGTATATTATCCTGAGGCCTTAGGCACCTGTTGAGGAAAAAAAGAAATACACACAAACAGGTACATAATGCATCAATTGCGGCACCTGAGGTTGGCTAGTTTAACCACAGTGGAATTCGTTGGCTCATAAAACTGGAATGTGTAGAAGTAGGATGGGCTGCAGGTCTGGTTTGATCAAGTGGCCCAAAATGTCAAAAAGGAAATGGTTTCTTTCTAACCTCTCTCTCTGCTTTCTCCACAACAGTATTTTCTTCTTAAGGTAAGTTCTTCTTACTTGGCTGCCTTTTCAGCAATTTCTAAGACTACGTATTGCCTGGCTCCTGTCTAGCAGGATATGAGAGCATCTCTTTCTCACCACTTGATAAATTCCTGGGATCTCCTCTGATTGGATCAGTCTTGTTCCTATGGCCACCCATAAACCAATCCTAGTGGCAAGGAGGATGAGACAACTATGGGTGGTTGAAACCAGTAGGTCTTAAACTATAGTCTCAGAACCCCTTTACACTCACAGAAATTAACGAGGCGACCAAAGAATCTTTTTAATGGAGATTTTATCCATTGATACTTGCCAAATTAGAAATTAAATTTATCGACACCGAAGAAATACAAAGGATCATAAGAGATTACAATGAACAATTTTATGCCAATAAAAAGGACAACCTAGAAGGAATAGACAAACTCCTAGAAATGTACAATCTCCCAAGGCCAAACCAGGAAGAAATAGAAAATATGAACAGACCAATTTCCAGCAATGAAATTGAATCAGTAATCAAAAAATTCCCAACAAACAAAAGTCTAGGACCAGACAGCTTCATGTGTAAATTCTACCAAACATTTAGAGAAGAGTTAACACCTATCCTTCTCAAACTATTCCAAAAAATTGCAGAGGAAGGAATACTTCTGAACTCTTTCTGTGAGGGCAGCATCACCCTGATACTAAAACCAGAAAGATACCACACAAAAAAGAAAATTACAAGCCAATATCACTGATGGGCATAGATGCAGAAATCCTCAACAAGATGTTAGCAAACTAAACTCAACAATACATTAAAAGTATCATACATTATGATCAGGTGGGATTTATCCCAAAGGTGCAAGGATAGTTCAATATCCACAAATCAATCAGTGTGATTCACCACATTAACAAATTGAAGAATAAAAATCATACGATCACCTCAATAGAGGCAGAATAAACTTTTGATGAAATTCAACATCTATTTTTGATAAAAACTGTCAACAAAGTGGGTATAGAGGGACCATACCTGAACATAATAAAGACCATATATGACAAGCCCACAGCTACCATTATACTAAATGGTGAAAGCTGAAAACATTTCCTCTAAGATCAGGAACAAGACAAGGATGCCTACTCTTGCCACTTTTAGTGAACATAGTATTGGAAGTCCTAGCCACAGCAATCAGGCAAGAAAAAGAAATAAATGGAATCCAAATTGGAAAGGAAGAAGTAAAACTGTCACTGTTTGCAGATGACATGATACTATACACAGAATATCCTAAAGATCCCACCAAAAAACTACCAGAACTCATCAATGAATTTGGTAAAATTTCAGGATAAAAAATTAATACAGAGATCATTTCTATACACTAATAGTGAACTATCGGAAAGAGAAATTAAGAAAATAATCTCATTTACAATCACATCAAAAAAAATAAAATACCTGGGAATAAATCTAACTAAGGAAGTGAATGACCTCTACTTAGAAACCTATAAGATTCTGATGAAACTGAAGATGACCCAAACAAATGGGAAGATATACTCATAGATTAGAAGAACTAATATTGTTAAACTTACCAAGCTACCCAGTGCAATCTACAGATTCAACATAATCACTATCAAAATACCAATGGCATTTTTCACAAAACTAGAACAAATAATTCTAAAATTTGTTTGGAAACACAAAAGACCCCAAGTAACCAAAACAGTCTTGGAAAAGAAAAACAAAGCTGCAGGTATTATGCTCCCTGATTTCAAACTATATTACAAAATTTCAGTAAGCAAAACAGTATTGTACTAGCACAAAAACAGACACAGAGATCAATGGAACAGAAAAGAAAGCCCAGAAATGAACTCACACTTATATGGGCAATTAATCTCTGACAAAGGAGGCAAGAACATATAATGGGGGAAAGAACGTCTTCAATAAATGGTGTTGGGAAAACTGGACAGCTACACGCAAAAGGACCAAACTGGACTACTCTCTCACACCATGCACAAAAATAAATTCAAAGTGGATTAAAGACTTAAATGTAAGACTGAAAGGTCAAAGAGTATAGGCAGTATACTCTTTGACCTCAGTCTTAGTAATTTTGCAGGGGGATATGTCTCCTCAGGCAAAGGAAACAAAAGCAAAAATTAAAAAATGGGACTACATCAAACTAAAAAGCTTTTGCATAGCAAAGGAAACTACCAACAAAATGAACAGGTCACCTACTGAATGGGAGAAGATATTTGCAGGCGATATATCCAATAAGGGGTCAATACCCAAAATATACAAAGAATTCATACAACTCAACATCAAGAAAACAAACAACAGATTAAAAAATGGACAGAGGATCTAAATAGGCATTTTTCCAAAGAAGAAACACAAATGGCCAACAGGCACATGAAAAGATGCTCAACCTTACTAATCATGAGGGAAATGCAAATTAAAACCACAAAGAGACACCATCACACCTGCCAGAATGGCTATCGGCAAAAAGACAACAAATAACAAATTTTGGCAGAGATGTGGAGAAAAGGAAACCCTTGTGCACTGTTGCAGCCACTATGGAAAGCAGTATGGAGAACCCTCCAAAAATTGAAAATGGGATTACCATATGATCTAGCAATTCCACTCCTGGATATTTATCTGAAGAAAATGAAAATATTAACTCAAAAAGATATATGCACCCCTATGTTCACTGCAGCATTATTTACAATAGCCAAGATATGGAAGCAACTTAAGCGCCCATCAATAGATGAATGGGTAAAGAAGATGTGAGATACACACACACACACACACACACACACACACACACACTGGAATATTACTCAGCCATAAAAAAAAAGAATGAAATCTTGCCATTTGTGGTAACATATATGGACCTAAAGGGTATTATGCTAAGTGAAATAATTCAGACAGAAAAAGACATAGACTGTATTTCGCCTATATGTGGTATCTAAAAAACAAATGAACAAACATAACAAAACAGAAACGGAGTTATAGATACAGAGAACAAACAGGTTTTTGCCAGAGGGGAGAAAGGTGAAGGGAGGAAAGAAATAGGTGAGGGTGATTAAGAGATACAAACTTCCAGTTGCAAAATAAATGAGTAATGAGTATAAAATGTACAGTGTGGGGAATATAGTCAATAATTATGTAATATCTTTATATGGTGACAGATTGTAACTGGACTTATCATGGTGATCATTTTGAAATGTACAGAAATATTGAAACACTATACTATATAACAGGAACTAACATAGTGTTGTAGGTTGATTATACTTTAAAAATAAGCAAACAATAAACAAGCAGACTCACAGAAAAAGAGATCAGGCTTGTGGTTACCAAACGCATAGGATGCAGGGGAGGTGAATTGGATGAGAGCAGTCAAAAAGTACAAACTTCCAGATATAAAGTAAATAAGTACTAGGGATGTAATGTACAACATTATAAATATAATCAACACTGTTGTACATTATATATGAACACTGTTAAGAGAGTAAACCTTAAGAGTTCTCACCATGAGGGAATAATTTTTTTTCTGTTTCTTTAATTTTGTATCTATATGAGATGATGGGTGTTCACTAAACTTATTATGATAGTCATTTCATGATGTATGTAAGTCAAAGCATTATGTTGTACATCTTAAATTTATACAGTGCCGTATGTCAATTATATCTCAATAAAACTGGAAGAAAAAATTAAATTCTTTAAAAAATAATAACATAATTCATAAAAAATAATAAAATTACATGTTAATATGTTGGCAAAAAAGTCTATGTTTTACAAAACAAAAAGATGATGAGAAGAATGGCTTTTTTAAAAAACATATTTGCAAGTCTCTTTAAGTCTGGCTTAATAGAATTAAGCTGGATTTTCACATCTGCTTCTGCATTCAATCTGTTGAAAATTGTTTTGGTTAAAGTACGTGAAGAAAACCTGCTTCACATTGACATGTAATTGGAAAAGCGAGGAATATTTTAATGGCCTTTTAGGATAATTGTGGACATTCTTCTTTGATAGTACACCAAAACTCTACAAGAGGTGATTTCTTAAAAGTTTGTTGCATTGTGGAATCTGAAACCTTAGCTATGAACTTTTCATACTGTTAAATTAAAATCCATTGGGGAATTCCCTGGCGGTTCAGTGGTTAGGACTCCGCGCTTCCACTGCAGGCGGCAGGCGTTCAATCCCTGGTTGGGGAACTAAGATTCCCATATGCCACGTGGCTCGGCCAGTAAATAAATAAACAAGTAAAATCTGTTTTATATTAAAATATAAATAAAAGAAAAGAAAACCCATTGTCTGCCTTGCATTTAAAACGGATCTTTTACCCATACATGATTTTGTAACATCATGCATTAGCCATTTGGAAAACATCGATTCACTGAGTAAATGCAGGTCTTCCAAATATTGGCACACAATACATTATCTAATGTCCAAAAATCACCTTCATTTATATTACCATTGATCACATCAGAAAAGTCCTGAAATACTGACAAGCTGTCAAGCTGATGGTGATACAAGTTTTCCAAAATTCCAAGTCCCTTTTGAAATCTGGAATTTTTTCACCATTGGCAACAAGTAGTCAATTGTTGTCCTTGAAGAGACAGGATTGCTTAGTTGATTTTCAAGAAAACGTCTACCAAATACCCAAGTTGAAATAACCATAATTTGTCAGCTGTTTTCTCAAGCAAAAATGGTGTTCCATGAAAAAAACAAAACAGAAACCAACCAGCTAGTTCAGCTTGCAACTCAAATGATTGCATGAGTGCTTCTCCTTACACAACCATCATACTTCAGTTTGCAGCGAAAGTGTTTTATGTGCAGTTTCCATTTTGCCATATAAAATATTTAAACGGTGTGTACTCAAGAGAGATTGAGATTTTTTTAAATTATTTAATTTTTAAATTATTTATTTGGTTGGTGCAAGTGGCTTTTCTCTAGTTGCGGTGAGCAGGGGCTACTCTTCATTGCGGTGCGCGGGCTTCTCATTGTGGCGGCTTCTCTTGTTGCAGAGCATGGGCTCTAGGCGCGTGGGCTCAGTAGTTGTGGCTCACAGGCTTAGTTGCTCCGCGGCATGTGGGATCTTCCCGGACCAGGGCTCGAACCCATGTCCCCTGCATTGGCAGGCGGATTCTTAACTGCTGTGCTACGAGGAAGGTCCCAGGGATTGAGATTTTAATGAGGTAATCACATTTTTGCTGCTCCATCAAGAACATTCTTAAATGAAACCGCATTTTTTTTTCACCATGAATGTGTGGTGGTGAAAATACTACTACAGTTGCATACCTTTTGCACACCTTTGCTTTTGCACCATCAGTGAGAAAGGTAAATAAAGTCTTAGATTATAATGAAATAATTTTGACTTCAGAGATACTCTGAAAGGTCCTCAGGGATCCGCTCCCCACCCCCGCCCCCCCCAGCTAAGGGTCTGCGGACCATACTTTGAGAACCACCAACTTAGACCAATCGCAGCCCAGTCATAGATCTAAGAGTGCGGTAGACTTACCTAAACCGTATGTTGCATCACAGAGGGGGTAGATGGGATGGATGTTGGGGGCAGTGCCAGCTAGGAGAATGACCAAAGTAATGAGCATAAGGAACTAACGAATCACAAAATCATGGGTGCTGTCCCAGATTCACAAATAGCCCCACCATTTTGCTAGTCAGGGTCCAAAGGCTTTTCTGAGACCAGTCACTGACTTGAAGAGATTCTAGTTGAGGCTTTGAGATCCAGTGGCTGATTCTCATCTACCGTTTGGGAATCTCTGTCTTAACCCTGAACAGTAACTAACGGTGGCGGGGACTCCCCTGGCAGTCCCATGGTTAAGACTCCGCGCTTCCACTGCATGGGGTGCAGGTTAGACGCCTGGCTGGGGAACTAAGATCCTGCATGCCCTGTGGCGTGGCCAAAAGTAACTAAGGGTGACCCTGCAGGCAGTGGAAAGGATGTTTAGGGCATGGCTTGTCTTGTTGCACAAGTGGGTCAGCTTCTCTCACTACCTTCCAAGCCAGAGTACTGCTGACCCCCATGCCAGCCATAAAGGGTATCTGGGCCATGCCTGTCTCAGGGCTGGCTGAAATGCGGAGGTGGATGGATGAGGGTCCTGCCCAGGAGAGGACAGTGGTGGTGATAAGGCCTCATCATGGTGGTGGATTGACTGGAAGGTCAACTGTTCCTGCTCTAAATAAATACTTTCAAACAAGGCCTGGCTTTATAGACAAGGAGTATCTGGGAGAAAAGGGGAAAAGCCGCTGAGGCAAGTAGAGGTAAAGAGTATCTGATAATCAGGCAGGCCTCTGCTGGTCTCCAAGAGAGAGGGGGGGAGGTGCTCAGCATTTTCCTTGCAGCTGTCATTGACCCTGGAGACAACAGAGAGCTAGGCTGCTGCTCTGTTGGCCAGCCTTGGCCAATACACTGGATTCAGATCTCCTAGTGACAGCTTTTCCTCCAACATTTTCAAAATGCTCATGTGTCTTCAAATTAAAATAATCCAGAAACATTTTCACTACAAAATCCCTTTGAAATGTGTGAAGGCAGAGTCCTTCCACCCCTTCATCTCCGAGATTTCCCTTCTGATTTTGTTACCCAGATACCACCATTTTTTTTTCCCCCCAGCACCCCTGCCCCCACCCAGGGAAGAACACAGACAGCCCCAAAGAGGGTTTGGAGCTGTACAAACCGTGTGCAAGCTGTTGAACAAAGAGTGACAGGACTCTCGGTGCACGCAAATATATTTTGCTCCTTGTCTAGGATCTTCTTTTTCAAACGGGAACTGGAACCGGTATCACAGGCACACGACTGCGATGCTCTGTGCTCACCAACCCGAAAGGAAATTATGAGAGCAGATCAACTTCACTGACTTTACTGAAGAGTCAACAAGTCCTACGGCACAGCAATGTCCCAGGCGCATTATACACACCTGCCTGTGTTAACGAAATAACATATCCGTGCTTTCAAGTCCTCTTAATTCCTGAATTGGGGGATTCACTAATATTCACACTTTTAAAAATCGTATGACACTTCCGCTCCAGAATCGAGGGGGACTCCGGAGTTATGGAAATGGGCGCTCCAAGCACAGGTTCTGATCCTGGCTCTGCCACTAAATGCCCTAATGATTTAGGGTGACTCATTTCTGCTCTCTGGGTCTTAATTACCCATCTGTGAAACTAGTGCTCCCTCGATTTTTTCTGATACGTGGAACAACAGAAAGCTGTTCGGCAAATGCCCAGACACACTCAGGCTGCTCTCATTGTGTCGAGGGCTCCAGGAACTCCAAACCAGTATTGCCTGCGGGTCCGTCCTAGAGAATAAAGCACGTGACTACATAAAGCCCCTTCATTCAGCGGCTCCGCATCTACGAGTCCTCTGTGCAGTAAAAGCCTATAACCAGCCTATAAACACCTTTTGTTCCTTCGCTATCTAACCGCACGCAGAGATCCAGAGGGCTGTGGGTGCCCGGGACCCTCACCCGGGCCAGCACACAGCCAAGCGCGTTTCCAGCTACGGGCGTCTGGCTGGGGGTGGCCAGTTCCCCTAACCCCGCAGGGTGGAGGATTAAGCGTCGGTGCAGCGGGGCAGCCTCTGGGGCCCTCGCGCGCTCCGATTGGTTCTCGTGTCCTCGTGACTCCAGGCCCCGCCCCACGCCCCTCCTCCGCATCTGAGCTGGGGAGCGGACGGTCCGGGACTGAATGGGCGCTAGCGCGGCGCAGGGGGCGGGCCGGGGCGCCGGGCCCAGGACTGGTGGCAGGCTGGCGCCCGCTCCCTAATATGCGGACGAAGGCGGAGGGCGGCGCGGAGCGGCGTCCCCTGCAGCCGCGGACCAAGGCGGCGGTGGCGGCGGCGGCACCTGCCGGTCGAGGTACGTGGCGCAGCCCCCTCCTCTGCGTAGCGGGGCCCGCGGGCCGGGGGCGGCGGCGCAGATCCGTCCCTGCCCCCGCGTGGCTGGGCCCGGAGACTCCGCCCAAGCCCCCGCGGGCAGCGCCCAGGGCACGGTTCCCCCAAACGCGCCTGGCGGGGGCGCGGGCTGGGAGTCGTGGCCTCGCGCGGAGTGGACCGTCGGGAGGCGCCGCGGCCCGCGCAAGTGTGGACGCGGTGGAGGCGGAGGGGTGAACGACCGGGACGTGGGGTCCAGGCGCGGTGTCCCTTTCCCCTCAGTCTTTCACATCGACTTGGGGTTTAATTCATTGCTGGAAGCTTCCGAGCCCAGGAGAGCAGAGTTGACTCATTTCCCCGGGACAGAATTGGGGGACCCTATGACTAGCAGCTCCGGAAACTGACCTTTGCATCCATCGGGAAAGCGTGCGGTGTCTGCAGGTAGAAATTGGCCACTGATCTTCCTTGCTTCCTCAATGCGGCCAGCCCTGCGGAAGAGACACGTTTTGGTGACCTTTGGTTTCTCCTGAATTGTAAGCAATGGCATTCATATGAGCCTTTAGTGTGTAAGTAATGCAAGATTTTCGGGGAGCATCTTCGAATAGGAAGAGGCGAGGGGTCCTCCCCAACCCCACATCAGGTGGGTGACCTTGGCGGACACTGATCCCCCTGTAGGACTCCATCTCCTGATCTGTACTGGGAGGTTTGACCTACTGATGGCCAAGGCCCCTTTCAGGCCCCTGGTTCTGTGGTTCTGACTGCAAAATGTGTTGACCAATGAAGAGAGTCCTGCAGAATCATTAGCTGACTTGAAAGACAAATTTATGTCCTCATGTCTTAATTCGTGTTTATGACGTTGCTTCATTAGGTATTGTTCATTTAAAAGGGAAAATGGTTTTACCTGCTACCCTTCATCTGGCACCTTCGGGTTGCCTGCTCATTAGGCCACGCACCATGCTGGGTGTTGGGATTACAAAGAGAAAGGAGACGCATCTCCTGCCCTCTGGTGTTAAGCGGAGCCCTTCTCTTGGTAATCCTCTTCCACAGAAGAGCGCGCTGTCCTGAACCTGGAAGAGGAATCCTGTCTGTTGAGTGAAGGGGCACAAACTCAAAACTGTCAGGATGGGTTGTGGTTTCACCCACATAATCCTGAAAGCTTGATGGTTTAGAAGAATGTCTTAAATTTCTAGTCGTAGAGCCAGGGGATCACCTAAATTCCAGTCAGTGCTGGGACAAGGAGAGACTAATGTGAACTGGCAGAGCCCTGTGACTGGAATGTCGTTAGCCTTTTCATGTGTCTGTCCGTTGTCTGAGTGCCGCTGTTTCTGTAAGATAAAATGAACCTTGGTTATGATTAGTAGCTGTGTCTTCCTCTAGGCGAGAAAAGAAATGGGTGAGGTGGGAAGGCACGAAGGTGTTTGTAGAAGACGGAGAGGGCCAACAGGCAGAAATTCTAAAAATGCACATTTATGACTACCTATTTTGAAAATGCTTATAATTTTGGCACAGACTGCCAAATTGTTTCATATTACCACAATAGATTAGTATTGAATTTTTTTAATTTAATTTTTATTGGAGTATAGTTGATGTACAGTGTTGTGTTAATTTCTGCTGTACAGCAAAGTGTATCAGTTATACATGTACATATCTCCACACTTTTTTAGATTCTTTTCCCATATAGGTCGTTACAGAGTACTGAGTAGATAGAGTTCCCTGTGCTCTACAGTAGGTCCCTATTAGTTATCTGTTGTATATACGGTAGCGTGTATATGTCAATCCCAATCTCCCAGTTTATCCCTCCCCCCACCCCCCTTAGTAACCATAAGTTTCTTTTCTACATCTGTGACTCTATTTCTGTTTTGTAAATAAGTTCATTTGTACCGTTTTTTTAGATTCCACATATAAGTGATATTATATGATATTTGTCTGACTTCACTTAGTATGACAATCTCTAGGTCCATCCATGTTGCTGCAAATGGCATTATTTCGTTCTTTTTTATGGTTGAGTAGTAGTATTGAATTTTAAGACTATATTCAAGACAGGATAAGAACAAACCCTTTGTTCTTTGATGTGCCTCCTTCAGTCCTTCCCTGCTTTCCCTGCTGGTCTGTTTGGCAGGAGTTTATCTAGCAGGTTGGCTCTTGGGAGGTGAATGGGACAGTAAAAAAGGTTCTGGGTCCTCTGTGTGAGTCATCCAGGTGCTGAGGGCGGAAAGGCTAGTCTTGGAAGAGGGTCAAACCTCACTTTTCACACCTTGCTAGTTGCTGAGAAGCGATTTAATCTGAACTGCCTGTGGAGACACTCCCAGAGAGTATGCTCTATGTTTTTGGTCTAGCTGGGAAGCCTTGGCAGAATTAAAGCAACTGGGAGTATACACACATTAATGATGGAACGAACTTCCCTAACTGCTGAGGAAGGAGAAGCAAGGGCTGGATCGGTATGAGGGGTATAAGTTAGCAAAGGCATCCAGAAGTGGGTGAATCACTGGCCTAGTGTGGGAGGGAGCCATGACTGCATGACTGTGGTTGGTGACACACAGGCTGTCCGGGGAGAGAGACCCAGCTTGAGCACACGTGCAGAGGGGGAGTGAGGAAGAGGGATAGGGGAGCGGGAGAAAAACGAGGTTGGAGGGCTACAAGGACACTACCAGGCTTTCCTTACCTGGACAGCTTTTTCTTTGTTTTTCTAAGTAGAGCATACATACTAGGAAAGTAGGCATAAGTATGCTACTGTTCAACAGATTTTCCAAACTCAGCAAGACATTTTTGTTCCCCCTTTAGAGTGTGGAAGAATATCCAGGATTAAGTTACTGGATGGTTCATCAGCTCCTTATACCCATGAGTTCTTCCCCTTTTCCAGTTTTAAATATCTGGAATTAATAGTTCAGAATCAGGTGGTATGATTTGATTAATTTAAACAGGGAAAAAGTGATACAAATAACAAATTTGTTTTGATGGAATAGCAGGTTGTGTTTTGAACATGAAGTCTGCCTTTAAGACTAGGTGTCATTTTCATAATTAAAGGCTTATATGTATTGAGTTCATCAACTCCTTTCTGCTTTTCACAAGCGTCTTGTTCTCATTTCCAATCTAGACTTCAGCAGCAAGAGAGGAGAACAGAGTTGTGGTACTTTTACAGGGCTGCCAGTACTCTCCTCTCTTTGCTTGTCATTTTCTGCAGTCAAGTCCTTAGTCGCCCAGGATTTGTAGCTGGTTTCCTTGCTTATTCTTCCTCTGGACCAGCTCTGTCCAATGGAAATATAAGCCAAGCCATGTATATAATTAAAATTTTTCTAGTAGCTACATTTAAAAAATTAAAAGGAAACCGGTGGATCAAAGTTTCAGTTTCCCAGGAAGATAAAAAAACCTTCTAACTCTTATGCTTATTCTTCTAACCTAATGGCACAGCTTCAAGCTGTATAAAGTAAAAAGTGACAGAATGACAGAAAAAGTTGACAAACCTGCCTAATAGTGAGAGATTTTAGCATATCTCTTTCCGTAATTGATAGAACAAGCTTACTAAAAACCAGTAAGGGATTTTTTTTTTCCAATAAGGGATTGATTCAACAAGCAACACAATTAATAAGCTTGACCAAACTGATTAAATAGAAAACATAGTTCCAGCAAGTGAAGATTATACGTTTACAAAAATCGAACATATACCAGGTCATAAAGTAAGTCCTAACATTTAAAATAATCGGTATCGTATTGACCAAGTTCTCTGAACACAGTGAAACTAAATTATGTATCAATTTAAGAATATAATTTTAAAAATTAAAAATTTTGAATTTGAAAGATAAAGAAGTAATAACAATGAAAATATATAAATCAAAACTTGTAGAATGGGGTTTCCCTGGTGGCGCAGTGGTTGAGAGTCCGCCTGCCGATGCAGGGGACACGGGTTCGTGCCCTGGTCCAGGAGGATCCCACATACCACGGAGCGGCTGGGCCCGTGGGCCACGGCCGCTGAGCCTGCGCGTCCGGAGCCTGTGCTCCGCAGCGAGAGAGGCCACAACAGTGAGAGGCCCGCTTACCGCAAAAAAAAAAAAAAAAAACTTGTAGAATGAATTGTACACGTAAGGCTTGTGGGATGCAACTAAATCAGTATTTAAAGAGAAATACACAGTCTTAATCACTCATATTAGCAAGAAAATAGTCAAAAACTAATGAGCTAGTCAGCTAAATTAGGAAGAAGTTAGGAACACAGCAATTAAAATAAATCCAAGGAGTTAGAAGGAAGGAATTTAAAAAAAAAGGTGAATTAATTTTAATAATATGTTTTAGTTAACCCAATATGTATATTATGAAATCAATATAAAAATTGTTATTGAGCTATTTTACGTTCTTCTGGTCAAACTAAGTCTTCAAAGCCTTGTGTGTATCTTATACTTTTATTAGAGCACATCTCAGTTTGGTCTGGCCACGTTTGAATTACCCAGCAGCCCCATGTGACTATGGTGTCTTCGCCTCCTGTAAATGTTGAGGAGATTTGTGGTGATAAACAGGACAGTCAGAGCTAACAGTGGTGGGGTTCAGTTATCTGCCAAGTGAATCGAGGGTCATGGGAATCTAAGAGTGTTTTGTGGTTGGCAGAGGGTGGCTCTTTTTGAAAATCTTATAAGCACCCCCCCCAACAAACCCACGTGCTACAAAACATAGGACAGAAATAAAGATAAATGCTCTACTGACTCACTTTGTCCTTACCTGTTTTAGACATGTTACATATATGTGTGTGTATATATATATATATGTATATATATGTTCTTTTAATTTTCACAAAAGCCATATGAGTTTGGTACCATTATTATCCCCATTTTACAGATGAGGATATTGAGGCTCAGGGAGGTTAAGAAACTAAGAAACTCTTGGGGACAGAGCCGGGATCCAGACTCAGGCAGTCTGGCCTGGAGGGGGTAGATGAGGCAAATGCATCCCTGTCTTTGCAGTGTATAGGACATTCCTACCCCACCCCTCAGAAGGGTCCTGAGAGGATGATCTGAGGTGGCTGAGGCAGCTCTGTTCCCTGGTCCAGGTTCCTGCGTTTCCAGACACAGCATCGTCACTCTGCTGGGTCTCCATGACAGCCTCCTCACTGGTCCTGCCTCACAAAAGGACTTCCCCATCTCCAGTCCTGCCTCAAGAGAGGTCTCTCCAAACTCCAGTTCCAGTTCAAATCCACACCCCAACCCCCAGTTGCTTCTTTTATCTTAGGATAAAATTCCAACCCACCATGGCATGACCTGCTTCCTTTCCCAGCCTCTGGGTACGTTGTTCCCTCTGGGGCTAGACCTTCAGAAATTCCCCTCAGTGCCTACTGTCCCTGCTCAGGCGGCACCTGTCTCCCCACCCCCAGCAAGTCCTACCCATTCTTTTCCTGGGGTGGGGGTGAGCCTTTTCTAAGCCCCTCCCAAACACACACATACACACGTCCTCCAAATGTAAAATACCTCCTAACACTGCCCTCATGTCCAATGTGGAGTGAGTTAAAAAGAAAAATGAGGAAAATAATTACATTGGTGTTAGATCTACTTGTCTGATTTTGAAAATGAGATGAGAGCTTTTAGAAGAGGCTGTTTCTGTATTGCTTCTTGCTCTACCCCCAGGCACGTACTCCCTGCCTGATTAAAAACGGGGTTATGTGAATGACAGCATGCCTGTTTGGGAGCCTGCCCAAGTGCTGGTTTCCCACATTTTTGGAGCAGATAGTAAAAGGGACATGTGATTGGGGTGTGAAAGGCAACTGTATGTTTTAGCCATGCCTCTTACAGACCTAAATACATGTTGTCAGTTTTAGGAACTCAAACATGCTTAACTTATTCTGGGCTTAAAGCGACCCAAACAAAACTTTCCTCTGTCTCCTGTGTTTGCTCCCTCTCTTTCAAGTCTCTCAACTGCCAGGGCCTGTCAGCCTCCAGGTTGTTCCCTGTCGCTGTCCCTCCAGTTCCTTTTCTGGGGTCATTACCACTTTCTGGTAATGGATTTGGGGTTTTACATGACTAGTATGTTTCTTCTGTTCCAGTAGAACAAAGAGGGTTATTGAATACAGCCAGCCCTCCATATCAACCAACTGTGGCTCAAAAATACTCAAAACGGAAACTTTCTTGAAAGTTCCGAAAAACAACCCTTGAGTTTGCCGCATGGTGTCAACTACATACATAGCATTTACATTGTATTAGGTATTATAAGTAATCTAGAGATGATTTAAAGTATACGGGAGGGGGGCTTCCCCAGTGGCGCAGTGGTTGAGAGTCCGCCTGCCGAAGCAGGGGACACGGGTTCGTGCCCCGGTCCGGGAAGATCCCACATGCCGCGGAGTGGCTGGGCCCATGAGCCATGGCTGCTGAGCCTGTGCTCCGCAACGGGAGAGGCCACAACAGTGAGAAGCCCGCATACCGCAAAAAAAAGAAAAATAAATAAAGTATACAGGAGGATGTGCATAGGTTATATGCAAATACTGCACCGTTTAATATAAGGGACTTGAGCATCCATGGATATGGTATCCAAGGGGGTGTCCGGGAACCAATTCCCTGTGGATACTGAGGGACCACTGTACCAGGTTAGTGCATAAACTGCGTATCGAATCCTCCACCTTCCCTTCCCCATTGACCTGCCAGCTGCTCCCTGAGGACTATTGCTAAGGTCCTGTTTGAGGATGTCTCTTGATAACCCCAAACCTTAAGAACCCATATCCTTACCCTTTCTTTTTGGGGTGGGATCTTGGTTATTTTAGAATTTGCACACTCACTTTTCCATCATCTCACACCTGGTGTTTCCCTTTATACTCCTGTTTGGGGGAAGGTCGCCATTTTGGAGCTTGTTTCTATTGGGTCCCAGAGTTGCTTTTGTTAACTGTTCATTCTACTGACTTTCACTTTCTCCTATTAAGTATTATTTATTCAGCCTGACTCCTTGTGTTTCCTTTAGATTAAGAGGGAAATCTCCCGTTAAAAAGGTAGCTTCTAGATTTGGCTTTATTTATGGCACTCCTGAGGTTGCCACAGACGTGCTCTGCTGTAGCATATTCTGCTCGTCTAATTTGCTGTCACGTGGAGGCCCACCGCCAGAGAGCTGTTACGTAAGGTGCTTTGTTAGAGCTTGGTGGGGCCCAAGGAGGACAGGCAGTTCTCTGGACAGTTTCCTCAGTTTATCCCCGTGTCCTGTCTTATTCCCTCTGGCCTCCTCCTCTTTGATGGGTGCCCACACCTCGGCCGGGAAATCATCTCAGCGGATGGTGGAGTGGTGGCAGCTGGTGGAGCCTTCCTGCATACTTTGCTATTTTTTTTCTTTTTTTTTCTCCTGTTAGCGGCCTGAATTTGTTACGCAGGCCGGATCACGGCTGGCTGGGTCCGACAAGAACAGCCCCTGCCAGCTCAGTCACCAAGTTCCGTGGCCTCTTCTTCCTCCACCACTCTTGTCAGCCCCCATCTCGCCGTCCCTGCTCTGGCTCAGCTGCCCCATCACCCCTGGCTGCGGTGGTCACAGCAGCCCCTTGACCACTCCGTCCCATCGCCTCCTACATCCCATTGTGAGCTCTCCGCCTCCCTGCTTAAGAACCACTTAAGGCCGCCTCCTCCTCTGGGGCCAGTTGGGAGGGCCTGGTTCCTTCTTTGTCACATCTTCTGCCACTTTCCTCCAGGTCCCCTGTGACCTGGCCTGAGCAGCCCTCTCTGGGCATCTTGACATGCCCTTCCTTCCATCCGGAGTGCCTGCTCTCTCTTCTTTCTGTCTCTGAGGTCTTGCCTGTCCCTCAAGGATCCATTTACACATCATGTCCTCAGGGAGGCCTCCTTGATTTCGTCTGATGGAGCTAGTGGTCCCTTGGCCCGGGGCGCTCCAGGTTCCTCTGTTATTTGGCATTTTGAGTATTTAACTATTTTTTGCTTTCCCTAGCTGGGTTTTTCATTTCAAGAGAAAGGCTGTGTCTTAGTTTTCTTTATATTCCCAGTGCTTGGTGTATGCTTATTAAATGTCTGTTTAAAGGATTATTAGGTGAACAAAGCAAATTATACAACAGTACAGACCAGCCCTCCCCAGCTGGGGCTCTACAAGAGAATTAAGCCCTAATGCGCTAAGGTCACCATTGTATACTATGAATTAACTTCTCCCCTGTGCTTCTGGAGTGATTCTAGTTATATACCATCCTTGGGAGAATTAAGAAAATAGACACTCAGGGACTTCCCTGGCGGTCTAGTGGTTAAGACTTCACCTTCCAGGGCAGTGGATGAGGGTTTGATCCCTGGTCAGGGAGCTAGGATCCCACATGTCTCGCAGCTGGAAAACCAAAGCGTAAAACAGAAGTAACATTGTAACAAATTCAATGAAGACTTTAAAAATGGTCCACGTCAAAAAAAAAAAAATCTTAAAAGAAAATAGACACTCAAATCCTTTTCTGTAGGGCTTAATCTCCAGTGGACCCAGCCTGAAGAGGGCTAGTATAGGTAATATGATCCCAAACCTGATAAAATATACATATGCAAAGAGGAAAGGCAGATGGAATATAGACCAGAATGTTAGCAGTGGATATCACTGCACTGTAGTGTAACGACCGGTGTGTGATTTCAAAATGTTCTTCCTGAAGTTTCTAACTTTGTGATAACAGAGTTGTGTTTTTTTTTTTTTAATGTTTCTTGAATAATCCAAACCGGAGTTCCTAAACCTGATTGTGCTTTAATATAAGGCAGTGGAGAGTTGGAGTTTTGTTTTTAAATATAGCTCCCTGTGCCATGCCACAACGGACCAGAAATCACCGAGCTGACCCCTCAGCATTGCCCCTGGAGAACCAGGCCTCCACATGAGGATGGGTAGCTGTCAGCCCTCTGAACCTGGGTGTTGCCACTGGACACTTGTAAATGAACGGCTGTGTCCAGCAGGCATGACTCAACGTAAGAGAAAATAGAGTCATAGGCACTCATGGAATACTCTTCAAAGCAAATCTAGAGGTGTTTTTTTCTTAATAGAGAAGAGTGAACACACCTTGTGGTTATTTGAATGAAGTCTGATAGAGGAGTCTCAATGCTAATTCTTGCTCCTCAGCTACTGCTTCAACCAGCCCTGGATTTTTTTCCTGAACTTTGACCTTGCTTGACCTCACACAGAATTTTACCCTTATCCTGGGTGCTGAAACCAGTAGATTGGATGAGGAACAGTAGATGGATGAGACTAATTACTTAGTCTCTAAGTATCTCCCATCAAGTTACTTATTAATTACAAAGCGAAAAGAGTAACTTGACAGTAGTTAAACTTGCCTTACACAGCTTTTTTTTTTTTTTTTTTTTTTTTTGCGGTACACGGGCCTCTCACTGTTGTGGCCTCTCCCGTTGGGTAGCACAGGCTCCGGACGCGCAGGCTCGGCGGCCATGGCTCACGGGCCCAGCCGCTCCAGGGAAGCCCGCTGCCTTACACAACTTTGACCAATTGATTTAACATCACCAGTAATGGGACAAAGCAACATCAGGTGCCTCGTGAGAAAATGCACCGAGACAGACCAGCACCACTTCCGTGATATTCCTGCCGGAAACGTGTAACTTGAATCATGAAGAAACGGACAAATCTCCACTGAGGGACATTCTACAAAACAATTAGCCTGTACTTTTCAAAAAATGCCAAAGTCATGAAAGATAAAGGAACTCTTTCAGATTAGAGGAGGCTAAAAAGATATGACAGCTGAATGCCACATGTGATCCTGTTTTTGCTCTGAGGCCATTATTGGGACTGCTAAAGAAATTTGAGGTCTTTAAATTAGAGAACAGTATTAAAGTAACAGTAATTTCCTGATTTTTATCATAATACTGCAGTTGTGTCTGGGAATGTCCTTGTTTTTAGGAAATACTAAAATATTTAGGGGTGAAAGTCATTGTGTCCTCAGCTTACTTTCAAGTGGTTAAAAAAGTAGTATCGGCTTCCCTGGTGGCGCAGTGGTTGAGAGTCCGCCTGCCGATGCAGGGGACACGGGTTCGTGCCCCGGTCCGGGAAGATCCCACATGCCACGGAGCGGCTGGGCCCGTGAGCCATGGCCGCTGAGCCTGTGCGTCCGGAGAGCCTGTGCTCCGCAACGGGAGAGGCCACAGCAGTGAGAGGCCCGCGTACCGCAAAAAAAAGAAAAAAAAAAGTGGTATGTGCATCATATAATAGAATCACCAAGCAAATGTGGTAGAATGGTAGCAAGTGGGTAGTCTGGGTGAGGGGAATTCTTTGTAGTTTTCTTACAGGCTCTCTGTAAGTTTGAGATTATGTCCAAAAATAAAGTTTTTAAAACCCAGAAGCCTCCAGATCGTGGTGCTGCGGCCAGCGTAGCATCAGAGGCCAACACTCTGAGTGGCTGCCCTTTCCAGGGTTGCTACTGAATCATTTCCAGCAACACTGAGCTCTCTTCAGAATTGGTTTTGTAGAATACAGGTTAGAGACCACTCAGTGTGGTTTCACCTGACAGGAAGTTTCTTTCTCCAACTTCCTGTTGATGTCGCCACCACTGTTGTCCCAGAAGGTATCACTCCTGCTGCATCCCCAGGTATCTGGTCAACCAACTCCAATGCACACATTTGCCTGGTTGAGAATAGACCTCCAGCTGTCCTGCGAAAGAGGCTTCCCAGGCAGAGTGTAACTTCATTAGCACCCAACCTGCTTCTTACATGTTAGCAGACATCCTCAGAGAGGTGACTTGGCCACCGTGAAACAGGCAACAGCCAAACAGTTAAGTATTTTCTCCCTCTTTTCTTGAAAAACAAAACAGATCCAGTCTCTCTTTTATTTTTATTGGATTTTTCCTCAGCTTTATTGAGATATAATTGACATATAACATTGTATGAATTTAAGTTGTACAACATGTTGACTTGATACACTTGTATGTTGCCAAATGATTACCACCATAGCCTTGGCTAAAACATCCATTACTGCACATAGTTATCTTTTTTTTTTTTTTTGTGGTGAGAACATTTAAGATCTATTCTCTTAGCAACTTTCAAGTATGCAAATACAGTATTATTAACTATAATCACCATGCTGTGCATTAGATCCCCAGAACTTATTCTTATAACTGGGCACTGACACCTCCCCATTTCTCCCACCCACCCCCCCGGCCCCTGTTAACTACCACTCTACTCTCTGTTTCTACGAGTTATGCTTTTTTAGATTCCACATATAAGTGATGTTCCAGTTGCTCTTTTATTTCCTTGGTGGTGGATGGGACAATCATTTATCTCCCTTCCTCACCCTTCCTCACCATACACACGCAGTGATTCTTGTTTGAAAAAGGATTCCTGTCCCTGTTGTCTGTATGCCAGGTGTGCCCTGGAGACTGTACAAATAACCAATGATTGTGATATCTGGACGCATAGAGGATCTTGCTGAGTTTGGGTTAGCTTTTCTGTGGGGATCTGGGTCCAGGCTGCTGACCAGTACATTCATTTATTCATTGGTTCATTCGTTCAAGTATTTAAGTGCCTTTTACATGCTAGGCACTGTTTTAGGTTCTGAGGTTACAGCAGTGAACAACATTGACATCTAGGAATCTTATGTTTCAGAGGGGAGAGCAGACAGTAGGCAAATACGTACGAGTCATAATGAGTGTATGAGGTAAAGTAAAGCAGGAAAGTGAATCACAGGGCTTAGGGTGAGAATGCAGTGCTACAGAGGGTGATCAAGGAGGCGACTTTATTTATTTATTTATTTTGCGGTACGCGGGCCTCTCGCTGTTGTGGCCTCTCCCGTCGCGGAGCACAGGCTCCGGACGCGCAGGCTCAGCGGCCATGGCTCACGGGCCCAGCCGCTCCGCGGCATGTGGGATCTTCCCGGACCGGGGCACGAACCCGTGTCCCCTGAATCGGCAGGCGGACTCTCAACCACTGCACCACCAGGGAAGCCCAAGGAGGCGACTTTTGAATAAAAACCAGGATAAAGATGGTGCGGGAGGGAGCCTTCTGGAAGAGGGGCAGAGGGAACCACCAGTGAAGACCCTGAAGTGGAAGTGGGGATGGCCTCCCCACCCCTTGAGGAACAGCAGGAGGCCTACTAGGCTGAAGCAGAGAGAAGAGGCGAGTGAGGAGAGTGCGGGGACGGGGAGAGGGCTCCAGATTTGACACTGCAACAGTGGATGTCCTGTTAATATCTTTTGTCACTTCAGTAAAACCTTGGAGAAATACCGTCTGCAGTTGCCGGGCATGTTCTCATTTTGGAAAATGTTCACGTACTGTGAGGGCTCAGTTAATTGCCTTTAACAATTTTAAACATATAAAAAGGCGATTGAATGATAGTCATCATGTATTCTCCGCATTGGAGCTATACCAGTTGATTAGAAGTAGATTAAAAAGCATACCTCAGAATCATCTTGCAGTTGCTTGCATCTTGGTAGGTGGTCAAAATTAGTAGTAGAGTGTAGACTACATATTCGCAGAGCAACACTTTTATTTGCTTTCTCAGAAGACAGGTCCTCATAATTTTGTGCAGTTTGCAGGAGGATCTGAAAATCTTTAGGCTAAAATCTGTTGTTAATCGCAGCTGTGAGAAGCTTGCTGGAGAGCAAGGTTTCCTAAAGGGCCATACCCACAGAACTCGGGGGAACTTGCTTAAAATGCACACTTGGTGTCCTCACCTGGTCCTGCCAGGTGGGAAATTCTGGGGATGAGGTCTGGGAACCTGCGTACGTTACAGCAGCAAGCGGTTCTTGTGCGTGGTCAGGTTGGAGAACCGCAGGCTGAGACGGGTGGAGGCATTGATCAATTAAATTGAACAAATATTAGAAGTTTTGGGGAGATGTCTGAGCATGATCTCAGCATCAGTGCTCTCACCAGCACTTTTGTTGTGGTTTTGACATCATGGGTGAAATCTCACATTCCTAAAATAGAAATGAGACACTGCCTACCCAGCAGAAATAGGAAGGTCCCATATAGTAGAGGTTTGCACCCTTTGCTGGTGGGCATGGACTGAGATGGTTAAGGTGATCTGCTTGAGTTGCATGGATCCAGGAGTGAAAGCTGTCCTTCCTCCCCCATGCACACCTGTGAACCCGCCTCAGCAGGCTGGTGTGTGAATGCAGGGCTGTGCCTGCCAGTTGGTTCCTGTTCTATTGTACACATGAGAACACGACCACATATCTTGCTGAATCAGGATTTCGTGAGCTTATGCAACCCAAACCAAATCTAGAAAAAGATTGGATACTGAAGGTCAAGAAACATCCATTTTTAGCCCACAGTCTTTGATTTTCAGTTTTTGCATTGTTTAATTACCTGCAATCCTTTAAAAAATACAGCAGTATTGAGATTTTAATATATAGTGACTTTATCCCAATGGGTAAAGTCGGGGGCGATTTTGCCCTCTGGGGGACGTTTGGCAAGGTCAGAAGACATTCTTGGTTGTCACAGCCGGGAGAGAGGGCAAGGACCAGAGATGCTGACAGCGTCTAGTGGGTGGAGGCCAGGGATGCTGTGAAACATCCCACAATGCACAAGACAGCCTCTCTGCCTCCTACAACGGAGAATTACCCAGCCCCAAATGTCAGTAGTGCCGAGGCAGAGAAACCCTGCAAGCGATCAACTCCATGCCTCTTATCTGTGTTATATGTTAGGATTCTAAGCGAGTGCTCCTGTTTGAAACACAAAAAAGAGTTCCACGGCTGAAACTGGTTTGAAATTAGCCACCTAGATTATATGAGGATGCCTGTCAGCTTGGTTGGACAGGGAGCACAGGTCACCAAGACTCTGTGAGCCCCAGGTAAGGCCCTGGCTGGTGTGCTTTTGAACTTTTCCAACGAGACCATCTTCCCCGCCGCCACTTCTCCTTCCTGTTGGCTGGGGGCAGAAGAAAGTTTAGTTTAGAACTTCATTCTGACCCGCTGCTTCCCAGCTTCTGGGCCCTAGCCCCGTGGCTTTTGTGATAGTACCTGTGGGTGGGCTTTGGGGAGGCCACCGTGCCTGTGTCTGTGCTGGATGTCCGGCACCACACTTGTGAACAGCCTCCTTTCCTGAAGCCCTCCCCACGCCGTTGGAGTTACGTTCCTGTTGTCATTTCCCTGGACCTCGGGTTTCTAGAAAGCGGGGACTTAATCCATTTCATCTTGGCATTCCCACAGAGCATGTTGGAGGAACTGATGAAATTAGAAGTCACCCTTTATTCTGTGTACAGTGGGGGCACCCATATTACTTTTTTAGGTTAAAGCGATCCAAAATGCATTTTGTTTTAGGAGCTATTGTGCTCCTTTCTTAAATAGTTTAATTTCCGGAGTGTTATGGAACCCAGGCTTGGAACTGTCACAGCGGAGTCACAGATTTTACTTAAGGTTTCCTCTTCTGATTTCCAGCAGCACCTTCTGTGCTTCTTCCTCACCTCTCCAACCCCTAGAAGGCTCTGCCTTTTGTTCTTCCCCTTGGAGATCTAATCTCTTTAGAACAACCTTAATTGTTCCTTTATCTAAACAGCCCCAGGCCCTTTTCTCGGCTGTGGCTGGCCTTACTGCTGATTTAGAGATTCCCTCTCTCCTCCTTCATTGCTGGCAGAATCCTAATTTTGTGTGGAAGCAGCCTGCCCAATTTGTGAAAAGTTCCTGGCCAACTTTGCGGCTGGGGGTAGTCACGTGATGCAGTTCTGGCTAACAAGATAGAATTGGAAGCCCGTCAGGGATTTCCGGGGAAGTTTTTCCTTTCCTGATGGAGGTGCCTCCCCTTCCTCTCTGGCTTATCCCTCTTCTCCTTCCTGCTTGGAGTTTGGAGCAGAGGCTGGTGGGAGCCAGGGACAGGGACAGCTTTGCAGAGCCACTGCGCCTGTTCTGTAAGAAAAACACACGCCTGGGGAATTCCCTGGCAGTCTAGTGGTTAGGACTTCAAACATCCACTGCAGGGGGTACGGGTTTGATCCCTGGTTGGGGAACTAAGATCCCGCATGCCTCGCGGCATGGCCAAAAAAAAGAAAAAAAAAAAAAAAAAAGACACCCCCAGTTGGCTTGTGCTGGGTGCCAAACCTGGGCTTGGCTGGTGCCCAGGTTTCTGTTATGTGCGACCAAGTGCACCCCTGACTGATACTCCAGCTTAGATCCCTCCCCAGGGCTCCAAGCTGGCATTTATCAGCCTAATGGCCCACTGGCACTGGGGACTCCGCAAGGGCACACGTCCTCCTTGTGACCTCCCTGACACTTGAGTTCTCCTCCCGCCTGCCTGCTTGCCACGTCTGACCTGCCTCAAGCCCTGTCTCTGCTGCAGCTGGAAGCCCTTCCTGCCCGCCTGGCCACAGCATGGGGGCTGGGGCACAGGGTCTGCTGCTGAGAGGGGCCCAGTCTCTGGCTGTCCCCTCCACCCCGTCCCTGCTGCCTCCCCGGCGACTCTCTTCCACATCTCATGACCCCCATGAATAAAATCTTCAAGGGCTTCTCGTGATCGTCCGTGACCTTCTGCCATCATCCATATGTTGACCCTGCTGACCTAATGACCTGTCTTAGGTCAGGTTCCCTAGAAGCAGAGCCTGGAACAGGAACTGTGGCCTCAGCTGCTCCCCCAGGGAGCTCTGGAGCTTGAATTGCTCTCCAGGGTAATCCCAGGCCTTTTGTCCCCCTGTCAATCAGTCGTTGGCTGGGGACAGAGGACAGATCCTCAGAGAAGTGGGCAGCGGTGTGCTGTCAGCAGTCAACACTCACAGCCGAGATGTGGCACCAGCCCTGGGGTGTCCAATGAGACCACAGTATTGCCCTTAACTCCTGCCTGCGCCCACACCCCAGGCCATACTTTCGCAGCTGTACCTAGTCACTCGCTCTCCAGACTCCCCAGGCCTCTGCTTTGCTCGTTCCTTCTGCCCGCGGGGTGGGTCTCCCCTCCTCACCCAGCCCCCTCTGCGCCTGCTGTAGCTGGTGTGTTATCCTTGGCAGCGGGAGGTGTTTAATCTCTGCGCATTCCAAAGCCATCCCCCCTGAGGCAGGCTTTCTGTCTTGTCTCCTGTCCTCCTCTATCAAGTACAGTTCTTCATCTAAAACAGAAAATCCAAGCACGATTTCAGTGACTGTCTCCTCCGCTTTCCCGTGGATGGCGTGTGACTCGTACCAGTCGAGGTCCACAGGAGAGAAGTTAATCACTCTCGGACCTGCCGAGAAAGGCTGGCTGGAGGGATGGGCGTTCTGGGGAGTCCAGGCCGCACTTCCAGCTGCATCCTGGGCATCTTTGTCGAGTTATTTATCATCTCAAGTTCTTCACATCATCATCACCAAACCACAAAAATTGACTTCCGATCCTGTTGCTTTCCATAACCGGGACCCAGGTTGATTTTTGCCTGCTTCTTTTTGGCGCTAGTCTTCATCATTTCTCTTTTTTTTTTTTTTTTTTGCGGTACGCGGGCCTCTCCTGTTGCGGAGCACAGGCTCCGGACGCGCAGGCCCAGCGGCCATGGCTCACGGGCCCAGCCGCTCCGCGGCATGTGGGATCCTCCCGGACAGGGACACGAACCCGCGTCCCCTGCATTGGCAGGTGGACTCCCAACCACTGTGCCACCAGGGAAGCCCCTTCACCATTTCCTGATCGATCTCTGCCCTTTTCCCATCCTCTTCCTCACCAGGATGGGCCTCAGGCTCCCTTTCCACCCAAGCGTCCAGTGTCGTGCCCCGCTGTCCCCGGACAGCCTAGGGTGAGGCTTCCTTCTCTCTTGCTGTGAAGTCCTTCTCAAGACACCTTCCACCTTGAAGGGCATATGCTCTTCCGGCTGCCGTGTTAATATCTAAGCTCTACCTGCTCATCTTCCCAGATTGTCCACTCCAGCTGTGTTGGTTTATTTACTGCTTTGTCAGTTTCAGGTTTTTGTTTCTAATAATCTGTGCTTTGACCGTGCCTTTATTATTAAAAAAAACAAAGAACCAAAAAAACCTTCACATACAGGTATACCCACCTAATTCCAATATCTACCCTGCCTAAGTACCCCCCCCAGGTGGAAGGGCGTGGACCTGGACATGGATAGATGTTGGTTGGAAATTTCAGCTCCCTACTTGTCTATGTGTGACCTTCGGCAGGTTAAATGCAGATAGCAATTCAAAAAAGTAGGTGCTTGGGTTTTTTTAATGTTGATTGATTGATGTGGCAGCATCGGGTCTTAGTTGCGGCACGTGGGATCTTTGTTGTGGCATGCGGGCTTCTCTATAGTTGTGGTGCGAGGGCTCCAGAGCGGGTGGGTTCAGTAGTTGCAGCGTGCAGGCTTAGTTGCCCCGTGGCATGTGGGATCTTAGTTCCTGACCAGGGATCGAACCTGCATCCCCTGCATTGGAAGGTGGATTCTTAACCACTGGACCACCAGGGAAGTCCCCAAAGAAGGTGTTTTTCGGATTTAATGATATCGTGTGTAGGCTTATTCCTCCCAATAAATATTAATGTCCTACCCTCTCTTGCACCAGTAATTGGCTGTACAGTTAATCTGACAGTTTGTCATGTACTGCTTTGCAGCGTCTGTTGTATTCTTATCTTGGATGGTTAAGTCTTAATTTGAAAATGTTAGTGCCAGTTCTACAAGTGGACTGGAGGCCTGGACCTTGCCTTAGTATTTCTTCGTCAGGGCCTTAATAAGAATGATTTCTTCATCAGGTATACAAGCACTTGGGAATCATCTGTGACAGTTTTACCTGTGAGTAGAAATATATAATTTTGAAAGCCAGGCCTTTTCTGCATAGAAAGGGTTAGTGGAGGCTCTTACTCTGGCAGTCTGAATGAAAGGAGGGACACATTTATGAGCCTTGGGACCCTAGCACTTAGAAGGAGGTGGTAGGGGATGAGCTGCCCGTGAAGGAAATGGAGAAGCAGAGCCAGGAGAGTGCCACGGGACAGATGGTGATGGCTTGCCAACACACGTCCTGGGAGGAATGCCTGAAACCAGCATCACCTCTGAAACCTCATAAGAAGCTTGAGTATTTATTCAGTAAATATGTATTCGTTGCCTATTGTGTGCCCCTTACCATCCTAGGCCCTGGGAACTCAGTGGTGAGCAAAACAAAGACCCCTGCTTTCATGGAGTCTACATTCCGGTGGGGAAGACGAGAGATAAATGTATATCAAAAAGACAGAAATTATGTGTAACACGTCTCATGATGATAAGCATTTTAATTGAACTTTTCATTGCAACCCGTCCTCCACCAAACAGCACATTAAAGACAAAAGAAATGAATGGACACAGTGCAGCTGGTGCAGAGATGATCATGACTAGAAATACGTAAAGCCCGGGTTCTCCGAGGGAGCATCTTAAGGCCACCCAGCCGTATGTCAACAGCACGTGTGTGAAGATGACTCTGCTTGGCCCTCCTTTTGTCGTGTTGAATCCATATGGTCCCTTCTAAATTGGAAGAAGACATTCCAACCCAAGTAGGAGGATTCACTGACTTCACGGGAAATCAAATTCTCCTACCTTGAGTAGGTGCACCCTAGAACATGATTATAGGTATATATACATAATTTTTTACAGACCTGCTTTTTCCTTGCAGTGTCTTTCTGCGCCAATAAATGTATGGACCGAATACCTTGAGTGCTTCTCAAACGTTAACGTTCACATGAATCCTGTGATTCGGCAGATGGAGGGGGCAGTGCTGAGACTTTGCAAGTCTAACCTGCTCCCAGCTGATGCTGAGGCTGTGGTCACAGATTCCACTTCCTGTAGCAAAGGCTTTGACAACTGCAGAGTATTCTAATTTACCATAATTTACCATAATTTACCAACAAATTTCCCTGCTGCTCGACACGTTAGATGTTTCAGTAGAGTTTACACTTTACTCTTTGCTCTTAGAATTGCTGTTAACATTCAGTTTTAGTTTTAATCTTAAATATCATTGGGAAAGTACACTTGGGGGGGGGGGAGTTTATCTTGTTTGATAACAGACCATAGGCGAGTCATGCACATTCCATTCAATGTGGGATGTTTCTTAAGGGCCTGCTGTGTGCCAAGCCCTATCCTAGGTGTTAGGGTTACAAAGATGAGCAAAGCCCCGGCCCTGCAGCTCAGTCCTCCAGGTGCTTGCAGAAAGGTAGAGGAGACCCCAAATGTACACAGAACATTTCAGTTCCTAAACAGAGATGGGGAAGTGCCCAGGGACGGTTATGGTGTTGAAAATGATCTTCACAGAGAAGGAGAAGGGTTTAAGGATGAAAGGAGACACTTCACCAGGCAGATCGTTGGTGGGGGGATTCCCACCGGGATTCCAGACGGAGCATGCATCTGTACAAAGGCACGGAGGCAACAATGTGGCACATCCAGGCTTCCAACAGTACTTCTTTGTGGCTAGAGTGTAACAGACAAGTTTGTCACCTGAAGTCATAGCACCTGAGATGAGCTGGGAGCCAGTAAGCAGATACATAGAAAGATGGCTTTGAAGGGACAAAACTGAGACAGGGGAGTCTGGGTAAGTGACCTCCACTAAGAGAATGCCCGTGGGCCCGGGAAGTTCAAGAAGGTATGATTGAGTGGCCCTGGGGATTGATTGAGCCTGGGGATGCCAGGGAGAAGTCTGGGGTCAACCTGCAGGTTTGGGCTTGGATGACTGAGTAGATGGTACAGCTACCAAATGATGTGAGAAAAGATTCTGCTTTGTGATTTTGTTTGAGGAGAAGATAGCAGGCAGGTCGTTAGCTAGACAGGTCTGAGCTGGGTGAGAGGCCTGCAGAGGGAGATGGATTTGGGGTCTGATCCCTTGAGGAGGTGAGTAAAAGGCAAGTGGTGAACCTTGTCGTGAATATACGTGAGCGAGGAGGAAATGGTGCTGAGGGTGGGAACCGGGACCCTGGAGTCCTGCACCGTGTGTAGGGGAGTTTACCATTGCAGAGGTCGGGAGGGAAGCGTGGTTCTAAGGCACCCGGCATGGTGCGCAGACCGAGTGAAGGAGCGGCTGGGCCGTCAGGGTGGGGAGGAGAGGCCGGTGAAGGAAGCTGGGTGTTTAGAAAGGGGTTGGGGAGAGAGAGACTGACCGGGACCTGACTGGGTGAGCGCAGGAGGGGCTTCGGGAGGATGCTGCCTCTCCAGAGATCCCCAGGAAGGGACATGGATAGGACTGAAGACAGGCCCCTAATGGGGCTGGAGCGGAAACCTGTGGCCAGAAATGAGAGTGCCTAAAGGATGCAGATGTCTTAAAGCCCTGTCAGATAGTTGTATAAAATGCCTGTCACTTCCCTCTCTGTGTAACAGTAGCAACAGCCAACACTGAGGTAGTGCTTCTTATGTGCAACCACCATTCCCACATGAATCCTGGGAGGTAGGTAATATTGGAAACTGAGCTACAAGAGTTAGAGTCAGTTGCCCCAGACTTCTTAGGTGGCAGGTGGCGGAGCTGAGCCTAGGGGTCTCTCCTGAGATCCCCTCCAGTGTGATAGGAAAAACAAAACAAAAACACAACTGTCTTTTTCTTTTCTTTTGTATCTGTCTCTCTCTTTTTTTTTTTTGAGTGTTTGAATGATGCGTGAGTGTGTTGTGTGGCAGTAGTGGTGAGAAGAGGAAGGAGTCCAGGACTGTAGACCCTCCTCTCACCTCCAGAGCCTCTTCCTGTTTGGTTCCACTTTCCTAAAAGTAGCAGAAGAGAGTCACCTGATGTCCCAGTCCGTATCCAGCAGGAAACCAGAAACCATAGAGATATGAAAGGCTGCCCCTCCCTTTGCCTTCCAGTTTTCCACCCAGACGGCACACAATCACAGTTCCTCAGGAAGCTGGGTGGCAGAAGAGAGAGTCTGGGAATGCAGTTTGCAGGCTTGCAGCCTGAGTGGCAGAGCAGATGAGAAAGAGGGGGCAGAGTAGAGCCCAGAGCCCACAGCGCCATCCAGCGCGCCAGCCGTGGGCAAGGGTGGGATCCCGGTTCCAATACCACCGCCTGCTTTGTTCTTGGGAGGTCCACGCGGGTGTGAAGTGTCATTCTGGTCATAAAAACACGGGCATCATAGAATCTTCCTTTTTATAGATGCCCTGGTCATAGGCAGCCCCCTAGGACCCACCACTTGGCTGACTGTGCATCTAAGTAACCACGAAGTTGTGGTGATTGAAAACCTTCCAGGGTCTCAGTTGATCGCGCTTCTCCTTTAAGAATTCAGTAGATTCTTCAGCAGAGGTTTACTAGTGAGGCCCTTGGCTCAGTTTTTTGAAACTACTCAAATGGAGTGATGCAAGTCTATGAAAATTCTTGTACTCTAGTGTTACACAGTTAAAATTGCAGTTGAGGGAGAGTGTTTACAGTAGCAAGAAATCAAATACTTGGATGTCAATTTGATAAAAGATTTTTTTTTCAAAGAAAATGGCACAGCACTAATGGGGGAAATGAAGTGAATAATGAGATATAACTTCCTCCTGGCTTCAAGACTAAGTATAGTAAAGACATTATTTCTTGAATTAATATGTAAATATCATAACACAGTCCGTGCCTGTATTAGCTGGGATTTAATTAACAGTTGCTTCAACAAGATGGAGGTTTATTTCTCCGTCATGTAAGAGTCCAGAGGCAGGCAGTCTAAGGTTGATTGGCAGCTCTGTCCTTGGGGTGGTCCAGGGACCCGGGCCCCTTCTCTCTTGTTGCTCCTCCATCCCTTGGGTGACATGCTGTGTGGTCCAAAGTGGCTCATCAAGTGTCAGTATTTCAGCCAGCAGGAAGGGGGATAAAGGAGAAGAGGGCGTATGCCAAAGAAAGCACCCTGAAAGTTCTCCGGGTCACTTTTGCTTGTATCCCATTGACTAGAACGTAGTCACAAGGCTGTACTTAGCTCCAAGGGTGGCTGAGAAATGTCTTTTTTCTGGGAGGCCATGTGTCCAGCTAAAAATCCAGAGGAGAGAGGAAGGGGGAAACTGATATGAGGGGAGATGTTTTGATTTCTACTACAATACCCCTTGTAATATTGCTTAAAAATTGAAAATTTGAGAATAAAATTAATCCAGAAGAATAAGTAGGCAAGCATACCAGAGAACATATGTATTTTTTAAAGAAAACCTCTTTCAAAGTTGCCATTAAAATTTTTTTAAACTGCTGTGTTTTCTTTTTCTTTTTTTCTTAGTGTAAACCTCTTCCTGTTTTTCAATATACCGCTTTCTTTTTAAACTTTTATTATAGAAAATTTCAAATCGTTTTGAGAATTGTATAGTGAGCCCCATGTACCCATTGCCCAGATTCTACAGCAGTTTAAAGCTCAACTTGTGTCAGCTATTCCCACAAACACTTATCCCCTTCCTGGTTTTTTTTGAAGCAGATTTCATTTCTCCTGTTTCATCTGTAAATAGTTCCGTAAGTATCTCTAATAGTTAAAGACTCAACAAAAATTAGACTTTTACTTTTGGGATAGTTGTAGAGTCACATGCAGTTGTAAGAAATAACACAGATTACTCACTTTCCCCCCAATGGTAGCATCTTGCAAAACCGTAGAATAGCACAACTGGGATATTGACAGGGGTACAGTCAAGATACAGAATATTTCCATCACCAAAAGGACGCCTCCTGTTGCCCTTCCCTAGCCACTGCACCACCCCCTCCCTAACCCCTGACACCTAATCTGTTTACATTTCTGTAATTTTGTCATTTCAAGAATATTATATAAATGGAATCCTGCAACATGTAACCTTTTAGTATTGGCTCAGCATAATTGCCTCGAGATTCATCCAGTTGCGGGTATCAATCGGTCACTCATTTTTTTGGCTGAGTAGTATTTCATGGTATGGCTATACCACATCAAAGCTCTTTAGGAGGGCTTCCCTGGTGGCACAGTGGTTGAGAGTCCGCCTGCCGATGCAGGGGACACGGGTTCATGCCCCGGTCCGGGAAGATCCCACATGCCGTGGAGCGGCTGGGCCCGTGAGCCATGGCCGCTGAGCCTGTGCGTCCAGAGCCTGTGCTCCGCAACGGGAGAGGCCACAACAGTGAGAGGCCCACGTACCGCAAAAAAAAAAAAAAAAAAAGCTCTTTAGGAAATTCCCTGGCGGTCCAGTGGTTAGGACTCAGCGCTTTCACTGCCAAGGGCCCAGGTTCAGTCCCTGGTCGGGGAACTAAGATCCCGCAAGCTGTGCAGGGAGGCCAAGAAAAAAAAAAAAAAGCTCTTTAAAAGCATAATCTGCTGAACTCACTTTCCTCTTTCCCTTCTCCTGCCCTCTCCTCTCTTCACAGCAATGCCAAGCCAGTACAACCGTGTGAAGCTGAAAAGCGATTGCTCGCGGCCCTCCCTGCAATGGTACACCCGTGCTCAGAACAAGATGAGAAGACCCAGCTTGTTGTTAAAAGACATCCTCAAGTAAGCACGAGCCCTCGGGCCGCAAGACACCTTTGATTTGGGTCAACTGGGTAGAACTGGGGGAAAAATTCAGTGAGAACCCTGAAGATGGCTCTCATCCGCGGTCACCCTTGTTCAGGATCATTTAAAGGCACATCTGGGTTTCCCTGGTGGCGCAGTGGTTGAGAGTCCACCTGCCGATGCAGGGGACACGGGTTCGTGCCCCGGTCCGGGAAGATCCCACATGCCACGGAGCAGCTGGCCCCGTGAGCCATGGCTGCTGAGCCTGCACGTCCAGAGCCTGTGCTCCGCAACGGGAGAGGCCACAACAGTGAGAGGCCCACGTACCGCAAAAAAAAAAAAAAAAAAAAAGAAAAGAAATAAGGCACATCTGAGTCAAGGCTCAGACCACAGGTGCTGTGGGCTCCTGCATCAGGCTGTGCTTGGTGGCAGCACAGCACCAGCCCGGGAGTCTCCAGGCTCCACAGCTTCTAGTCCCCTCCAGCTGCTGCCTAGTGCAAGAGGGCTATCCCCTTTACCTTTGCCATTTCCGGTGCATCTAAAAATGCAGTTAATTAAAGTCCCCTACAGGCATTTGAATAACATTGAATATCAAACACTAAACAGGATGAGAGGGGTACCAGCCAGGTCACCCGTACATCCTAGTAAGAGATAGAATTGTTTTTTTATTTTTTAAATATTTTATTACATTTATTTATTTAATTTTGGCCACTCGGCAAGGCTTGTGGGATCTCAGTTCCCCGACCGAGGACTGAACCCAGGCCACTGCAGTGAAAGCGCCAAATCCTAACCATTGGACCACCAGGGAACTCCCGAGATAGAATTGTTAAAGGAGGAACTTGTCAGTTTTACTTGGTACCAGCCAAACCAGGTGGTAAACTACACTTTCTTTCATGCCGACAGGTAGAAATCCAACCCTGAAATCTAGCCTCCCACCTCATGTTACTAATTCGGGAGGTGTAGAAGAAGAAAGGTGGGAAAGGAAATGTATGTTAATAAACACTCAGATCATTTTCCATCTCCTTTTGTCATCAACCAGTAATTATCGAGGCCCCCATATGCCTGGCGCCATGCTGGGTGCTGGCTGCATGGGAGATAGACCTGGGCCCCATGCTGCCTACAGTATGGCTGAGACAGACTTGCGACCAGAAATTACAGAACAACGGAATCAGGGCTGTAGATTCTGGGCCTGCTTTTAACTTTTTCTTCCTTCCTTTTTTTTTTTCTTTTCTGGCCACACTGCACAGCTTGTGGGATCATAGTTCCCCGACCAGGGATTGAACCTGTGCTCCCAGCATCTAAAGCTCGGAGTTCTAACCACTGGACCGCCAGGGAATTCCCCCTTTTATTTCTTTTATAATCAAAATAAGGGAATTATTAATGCACTGAATATAATACCTTTTCTGGGACTGGAGAAAAGAATAGGTCATACTGCATTCACAAGATTCAAAAGATGTTAAAGGTACTCAGTAAAACATCTTCCCATCCCTGCTCCCCACATTTCCTCTTTCCACTTAAAGATGACCAATATTAGCAGTCTTGTGTATGTAAGAAATACTGTGTGTGTGTATTCCCCTCCCCCGACCGTCTCTTTTTTATGCAAATGGTTTCATCCCATTCACTTAGCATTGTATTTGATCCCAGAGAAGAATTAAGATGCTTGTCCAAGTTTTCATGGTAGAGTCTATTGAAATGAGAATCAAGAAGTCTTGAAAACACTTCCTAGCAATACTTTTTTTGCAACATAATCCTCAAATATTAAGAACTATTTAGCATCTATGATATACTATGCTAAATGCTATATATATATATTTTTTTTTAAATTAATTAATTTATTTATTTGGTCACACCGGGTCTTCTCTGTGGCAGGTGGGCTCCTTAGTTGTGGCTCACCGGCTCCTCAGTTGTGGCACGTGGACTCCTTAGTTGTAGAGTGAACTCTTAATGCGGCATGCATGTGAGATCTAGTTCCCTCACCAGGGATTGAACCCGGGCCCCATGCATTGGGAGCGCAGAATCTTAACCACTGCGCCACCAGGGAAGTCCCAAGACTGACTTTTTTTTTCTTTTTTTTAATTGAGGCAAGGAATATGACTTTATTCCGAAAGCCAGGCATCAGAGAAGATGGCAGACTAAAGTCTCAAAATAACCATCTTCAGGACTGACTATTTTAAAGTGGCAAAAAATTGAAGCTGAGATTCTGTCGTTCAAAATTTATTACTTAGTTTTTTTTTTAAGTCCAGTAATCTATATTGTGATTCAGATTTTATTGCAGTACCTTTGCAGAAAAATGTCTTTTCTATATTTGCTTATAACAAAGACAGTCATAAATGACTTATCTTGTTAGAAAAATAAGAAATGCTGCCTTAAGTTAAGAGGTCTTCTTAAAGACTGTACTTTTATGCTGTGTGGCAGGCAGACTCTATTTGGGTTAGGTTTTCAGTTATTTCACATGATCTCTCCTGATTATCACATGACGACGTCATTATACGTAACTGATTTTTTTTTTTTCTAGGTGTACATTGCTTGTGTTTGGAGTGTGGATCCTTTATATCCTCAAGTTAAATTATACTACTGAAGAATGTGACATGAAAAAAATGCACTATGTGGACCCCAACCGCATAAAGGTTAGATATTCCATCAGTGTGGTTTCAATTAGAATATTTCCAAGTGTACACTTAAATAGTAATATTGTCTCTCAAGTGTTATAAATAAACGTTCATGAAAGTTATAAACAGAAGGGAAAACACTTAACCTTAGCACTTCAAAAGGCCCGCCTGACACTCACTGTTCTTCCCCCATTTACTGAAGTCGTGGGGTGAGGTGAGTTCCATTTGACCCTGTAGGGCACCTGTCATGGAGTTAATACACCATGACGATGCTAGCGTACCTGTTCTTAAAGCAGATCAGGAAGAAATTCTTTTAGTATCATTTGTCATTTCTGTGTTTTATTTTTCGTTTTAATGATTTCACATTGTATTTCAAGATTTTTCCTTCAATGTATATTTATTTTTTTAATCAGTTGACATATTAAATCCTGATTTCACTGATTGTTTGAGTTGTAAATTATCTGATACTGTTGAGCCTTGGACAAAAGACAGGTGATTTTAAGTAAAGTAGCATGGTAATAATGATAACCGACATGTATGGCTGCTTTACATATATTATCTCATTTAGTGATCATCATGACTGAGAGATATCCCAGGGTTCTCTGCATCTTACAGATGATGGCCTGGGAGGTTAAGCTGCTGGCCCAAGTTCACACCTAGTTTAGTTAACTGTTTTAGTTAATCTAGTTTAGTATATACTGTGTAGCTGTTCTGAAAATGCTTTAGCAATAGAAACTCATTGAACCCTCATAACAGTCCTGGGGATACAGCTGCTGTTATTATCCCCACGTCATAGATGAGTATAGGGAAGAACCTTAAGTAACCTGTCTAAGGTTATCTCAGCAAGTAAGTGGTGGTGTGAAGGCTTGGACCCAGCAGTGTGGTTTCAGAGTCCCGTCTCCTGATGACTCTGCTCTCTGCTGGGCTAGGGAGCGTCCACCGAGAGGAAGCCAGAAGTTATAGGTGGCATGATGCAGAGGAGAGAGCTCAAACTTCTGACCTGGATTCAAATCTAAATGCCACTTCGTAACAGTGAGACCCGAGGCAAGTGACTGAGTCGTTTGGAGTCCCAGTTTCCTCAGCTGTGAGGTGTAGATAACAACGTCTGTGCAATGGGATGGTCATCCAAGTGCAGTAAGCTAGTATGCACAAAGCTCCTTTTCTAGGCCTGGTTTTTATTCACGCGTTTCTCTTCTGTATATGCTTTGAAGTACCTCACATTTTTCATAGTACAGACAGGTATAAACATGTAAATGGAAAGAGTGTATTGTAGTTAATACAGGCACAGCTTGGCCTGTGCAGAACCCTTGTGTCTCAGGGGTGTTGCTGATCACGGGGCCTTCCTCCCCTGCTGTTTCTGTCCCTCAGACGTTGGCCGACTCAGTTCATCTCGGCAGCGTTAGCCCCTCCGCTCTGCTGGAGCAGGATGTGGTCCCGCATCATCCACTCGGGCTTTCCCTCCCGAACGGCTGGCCTTGCAGACGTTCCCAAATCCCTTTCAATTCCAAGGCCTTCCACAGCTCGCTTGGATAAACTTTGCAGACATCCTGTCTCTGTTTTTTGTCTCCTGGAAAAACCCTGAAATGCTGACACTTGACACTGTGATATACGATTGCTGGTATCTGTGAACTCGTCCCTTTGCTACACTTCTCCACATTCTCTGCGCGTCCCCTCTGTCCTGTCCATTTCATTCATCAGGCCGTTGACCTCCTGACCAACAACAGAGATCATTGCTCTCGAGTCTGGGTTAATTGAGGAGAGATGTGAGCTCTCTTTGCAAGAGTAGAGCACCGGGTGTACTTGTGAGACGGATGGAGAAGATGTGGTTTGCTAACACCTTGGGTGAAATCAACTTAGTGGTTTTCGTGCCTGGCCAGCGCTGTCTGCGTCAACTGCTGTGACAGCCTACAGCTGTTTTCTTTTTAGCTACGTTAATAGGCCAGTGGTGGTCTGCTCGAACCTGCCGTGTTCAGACAAGTGCCCTGGTCATTATGGCTCTTCAAGTTTCCCCTAAGGAATTCTAGTGACTTTTAAAATTTGTTCGGCCCCACCTCGTGGCTTGCGGGATCTTAGTTCCTCAACCCAGGATTGAACCCGGGCCCCAGCAGTGAAAGCGCCAAGCCCTAACCACTGGATCTCCAGGGAATTCCCTAGTGATTTCTGAGAAGGACCAGAGAAGAGATTCTAGACCTTGTCCCCGAGGAACCTTTGAAGGGATGGGAACATTTGCATAGAGAAGACCAGTGCAGGACACATGGCAGCTCCTGCCAACAAGCCAGAGGCCTGGCCCGGGGGAGAGTCAGCCTGCTCTGGTGGCCTCACTGGAAGAACTTTGGGTCAAGGGTGACAGCCAAGCCGAAAGGAGAAGGGTTTGATGGTCCACAACGTCCAAAGATGGAAAAACTGAGCTACCTTTGTGGCGAATCTCTGGAGGTCTTTGACCAAAGCCAGGTTAACTATTTTGGGGTAGAACTCAGGTATCAGACAGCTGGTGGCTCAAGGGCCTTGTGACCCCTTCCAGCCCTGGAATTCCGTGGTTCACTGTAATCGTCTAGTACCTGGCTGGAAAGTGTAGGCTGGTTTCGTAACCTGGGTTCTTCCTATTCTGAATGAGCTTCCTTCTTCCTCATTATGGTTTTGATCTGATAACTAATGATGTTGACCATCTTTTCATGTACTCATTGGCCATTTGTAGGTCTTCTAAGGAGAGATGTCTATTCAGATTCTTTGCCCAATTTTTAATTGGCCTGTCTTTTTATTATTGAGCTGTTTAAGTGTTCTCTGTATATTCTAGATACCAGTTCCTTATCAGTTATATGATTTGCAACTATCTTTTTCCCATTCTGTGGGTGGTCTTTTTACTTTTTTTTGATGGTATCATTTTTAGCACACAAGTTTCTGATTTTGATGAAGTCCGGTTTATCTACTTTTCATTTTGTTCCTTGTGCTTTTGATGTCATATCTAAGAAACCATTGCCTAATGTTTTCTTCTAAAAGTTTTCTAGTTGTAGCTCTTACATGTAGGCCTTTGATCCACTTTTGAGCTACTTTTTATATATGGTGTGAAGTCAGGGTCCAGCTTCATTCTTTTGCTTGTGGCTTTCCAGTTGTCCCAGTATCTTTGTTGAACACTTTTTCTCTGTGTTTGCTGCGTTGTGTGTTTTTTTTTAATGTATTTTATTGAAGTAGAGTTGATTTACAATGTTGTGTTAATTTCCGCTGTATGGCAAAGTGATTCAGTTTTATATATTTTATATATACACATGCACACACACGCATATATTCTTTTTCATTCTTTTTCATATTTTCCATTATGGTTTATCACAGGATATTGAATATAGTTCCTTGTGCTCTACAGTAGGACCTTGTTGTTTATCCATTCTCTCTGTAATAGTTTGTATTTGCTGCATTCTTTCTTCTCTGCCTGGAGCCCTTCCTTTGCCTCTCTGTTATTCATCTTTTACATCAAATCGCAGCTCAGGGGTTACTTTTTCTAAGATCCTTCTCCGATCACCCTTCCCTCTTGTCTTCTAGGAACCCCCTCATACCTTAATCTTGACAGTTATCACTGTGGTACCTTAACTGTTTTGTCTTCCCCACTTGTCCTCCAGGCAAGCCCTTGGGAGATAGGGATTGTGGGATAACATTTTACATTAACGAATATGTACTTATATGTATTGAACTCCAGAGGGAGGAGAGATATTACTCACACCTCAGCACGGTGTCTCATCTTTGAACTCCAGATTGTACAGAAAATCCACAGTTAAATTTTAACAGGCAATTCTTTGAGGACTTTCCGTTATGTACATTAAGTTTAACATCCCTTTGAGGAATAGGACAGATACCTCCTATCCAACTCTTCATATCCCCCAGTAAACAGACTCTCCCTTCTCTTTCCCCCTAAACCATGGCATGTGAGTCCCCCCCTTTAGGCTGGTGGGACCAGTTTTAAACCTAAGTTCACTGCTGGGCCAGTAACAGCCTCTCATGGGTGCTAGTGCCCTGTCCCGACTGGCTCCAGTAAGGATTCCTAACTCGTCCCTGATGGGGAGATGGAAGGACCTGATGAGTGAGATCAGCCTCCCAGGCCCCACTGCCTGCGTGGAGAAGGGGTGACGGCTGCCTGAAGGAAGGACACTACGGTTCCCGAAGAGGAAGGAACAGGAAATGGAGACCCAGGAGGTAGCCCACGGTGACCGCCACGTCAACCCATTTCCGAAAGACTTCTAAAAGATCATTATTTTTTCCAATTAGAAAGTCCCCCGTAATGGTGCGGAAAGAAGGAGGAATGGGGACACGGTTAAGTCAAACAGGTTTGTGCAAGTCTCCATTCAGAAATTAATGAAGTAGAAAGTGAAAGCCTGCTCTAACGGTGGTGGAATGAGGGGTGTCTTTTATTCTATCGCTTGAGACTTTTTTTAAAAAATGTAGCTTTTTAGCACTATTGACTCTGTCAGATTGCCCTGCTTTTCACAGTGGTCGTGACAGCGTGTGCAGAAAGCCCATGTCTCAGCGGGCTTTGCAAAGTAGAGGAACAGCAAGAGGTAGATACTGCTGAGGATTTGGGGTGGGGAGTAGCAGGATATGAGACTGAAAATGAGACAGGGCCAGAGCGTGAGAGGCCTTGAATGCCACACTGAGCAGTTCCTAACTTTGATATCTGGCCACACATCCCTAAACCAGAAGAGAAATCCTCTCTCAAATCCCCAGAATAGAGGAAGTAGCCAGCAAGCCGGCTGGTATGAAGGGCTGGGAGATGGTGTTCAGCATGAGCTCTCTACAAAGAAAACCCTGCCTCCAGGCTTCGGTGGAGATTGATCCTTACTACCAAGAGAGTTTGGACGAATCTGAATGATTGTGGCTGTGTATTAGCAGAAGAGGGTCTCAGGGTCGTGAGAGTGGGGCCCTGTGAGCTTTGTTGATGACATTCAACAACTTGCAAGGTCAATAACCCTGCTGGACTCTGAACACCTGGTTGCATTCTGCCTGCATGTATACAGCGGAAGTGTGGCCATGTTTGCTGTGGGTTTTATATTTTCTATTTAAAGATGTCCCCGAACGTGCCATTTGTGCAAAAAGACGAACAGTGGTCTCTGCAGGGATGCTTGGATAGTTTGAATGTGGTGCAGATGTGAAATTGCACTTAAAAGATGTGTGAAGGGCTTCCCTGGTGGCGCAGTGGTTGGGAGTCCGCCTGCTGGTGCAGGGGACACGCGTTCGTGCCCCGGTCCGGGAGGATCCCACATGCCGCGGAGCGGCTGGGCCCGTGAGCCATGGCCGCTGAGCCTGCACGTCCGGAGCCTGTGCTCCGCAACTGGAGAGGCCACAACAGTGAGAGGCCCGCGTACCGCAAAAAAAAAAAAAAGATGTGTGAAGAGAGACAAGAGCGCATTCACATCAGTTTAGGTTCAGACCTCATGGTAGCACCAGTTTGAACTTGGCCTTCTCTCAGGAACTAAAGACCACACATCGCCCTGGGGACTGCATCCTGGGCTGTGTGGTTCATCATGGCCAAGTTTACGTCTTCACCGTGACTCCATAGACCTACACTCACGTATCCAAAGTCAGCAGAGTAGGACTCCCCTGGCGGCCCAGTGGTTAAGACTCCGCGTTCCCAGCGCAGGGGGCACGGGTTCGACCCTAGGTCGGGGAACTAAGATCCTGCAAGCAGTGCAGTGTGGCCCAAAAAAAAAAAAAAAAGTAAGCAGAGTGACCCTGGGCTGAGTTAAATCAGTCCAGACATTCACACTTCCAAACCGATCCCTTTCTCTCCTGGGTCCTGCTCTTGCTTTTCCCAGACCATCCTTCAGTGGTCTCATACAGGTGAGGAAACTGAAGCCTTGAAAAGCCTTAAAGTTCATGCTTTAACCAAGTTTACACTACTGTTAAAGAGATCCGAAACTGGGTCTAGATCCAGATCGTCTGATTGTTTTCTTCTTAACCGTGTATTGTGATAAAATATACATACCATAAGACTTTCACCTTTTAAGCATCCAGTTGGAGGAGTGTTAGTAAATTTATAGTTAAACTTACACTATCACCACAATCCTATTTAGAACATTTCAGCACACAAGTTAGTTCCCTCCCACCCCTTCTGTGGTCAGTCGCTACCCTCAACTACCAGCCTGAGGCAACCATTGGCCGGTTGAGATTTTACTGTGCTATTCCCTCTGTGACTTGTTTATTCAGATTTTTCTGCTTTTAACCAGGTACAGACAACCATGTCTGTAACCAAGTTACAGACAGCTAACTCACGGAAGTTAAACCAGAGTTTACAAACGTGGGAATGAAAGTGTCGTTGCATAAGTCATACCCTCGGTTCATGTGGTCCGTGGCGGAGTTGGGCTCCTACCCAGGTCCAGTCAGCTCCAGGCCCCAAACTCTCCTTCATCCCACATGCTGTGCCCTGTCCTGGGTTTAAATCAATAAATAAAAGAACACATTGCCTTTTACTAAGAATTATGCCACTTACCTATATTTCTGAGAAGGATTGTCCTAAAAATTATGGGGTAGAAATGAAAATGGAGATTTTTACTGAGGAAAATTCATTTTTTAATATCCTTCAGGGAATTCTCACATTGTGGTTTTCCACGGCACATCGCCACATCAGTGACAACTGAAACTGCCTGATGTCCGTTTATTCTCAATTGTGGGCAGCCAGCAAGCTCAGCCTTGAAGCCTTTCAAAAAATGAAGCTCTTGTGTCCATGCCTCGATTTGGGAGAAGAGGGGTTCCTGTATCTTTGGGGAGGTCACCAGTCCTCTGGTTCCCAGTGGTTCTCATCCGAGACGGATGCCATCCGGACCCCACTGCGTCCTTCCTCTCCAGCCTGCTCTGGCTCCCAGGTTTGGCACTGTCTGCAGTGGAGAAGAGGAAGGTCGAGATGCTTGCGGTCATGACCGCAGCTCCACAAGGCGAGCTGTCCTCCCGAGGCATTTTTCTTCTGAGCTTTGAAACCTGAAGGAGGAAGGAGGGAGGCTGAGACACTTCTGGGGCGTGTTACATGTTTAAACAAGTTGAAACAAGAGAAGAAAAGGAATTGCTGTGGCTTTGGCCATTTCCAGTGGCATTTAGAACATTGTCCCTGGGATTGATTTATTGCACCTGCGGAGGGACGGGAGGGGTCACCATCAGAAGATGCTCTTTCCACAGTCTAGAAAATTAAGTTTGAAGCCTGAGATGGAACTCTTTGCCAGAATGGAAATGGAATGAAATGTCACTCCTTCCAAATGAAACTAGAAAATTTGGCGCCCAAGAGAGTCGTGCTCCAGTGTCTGGCTCCATCACCTAACCTCTCTTTCCAGTCCTGAGTCAGTCACTAAGCTTCTGTCTCTTGGCACTTCTCAGATGTTCATTTCTATCCCAGGAGATTTGTAAAACAAGATGCTTGAGATGTCCTTCCATAGTGAAGAATTAGACCTTTTGTTCTCTAAAAACTTGTTCACAACCCTCAGGCCCGGGGTGTAGAGACAAGTATGGATAGTACATGTGGCTCCTCTGCTTGCCCTGCCCCCCAGTTGGGCATTAAGTGCCTGTAGGTGCAGAGTGTCACCAACCTGGAGGCCTGGTCAGGGCGAGCCCTCCACTCGGGCTGTTCTGGGTTACCACCGATTCCTCGCGAAGATGCTAATTCGCTAGGTATCAGTGGTGTATTAGAATATGTATCAGTGGTGGTGTTTGTCACCTGCTCTCTATGGGCAGAGGCTGGGATTGTAGGGGTTTGGGAGGTGATCAGGCGACGTGAGCCTGCCAGCTCAGCCCTCTTCCTGGGTGTGCCACCTGGAACCCACAAAGCGAAGACGCTCAGGACCGTCCTGCGAGGTGTCCTAGGTGTCGTGCCGGTGACCTCAGACAGTGACCTTACGTCGTGTCGGCGGCATCTTCTGAGGCTCAAAGAAAATCCATTCCCTTCTTCAGACATGGGGCCAGACTCTTAAGATGTAGACAGCGTGCTTTTCCCAGTACTAAGAACTTTTTGAAGCTGTAATTTAAAGAAAAGGGAGTGGGGTTCTCCTGCAGTAAGATTATTATTTCTACAATAATTTTATTATACAAAAATCAGACAAGACTTTGAGGAAAAACATAGTTGAGACAAACATTTAAAACTGTATATGGCAATAATAATCCTCATAATAGTACTGACACAGTTCAAAAGACATATTCAATCCTAAAAATAAATATCCCAGCAAATAAAATAGAGGAACACACACACACACACACACACACGCACGCACGCACGCAGCTTGGTGGGAGGAGGAATAAGGTAGGGCCAAGACTGCTGCATGTGGCGATGAGGACAGAAAGCACAGTGATGCTGCCAGATGATCCCGAGGCAGCATTTGGCCAGACTGAGCCCAGGGGCAGACTGTGGGGCAAGTGGGTGTCTGTCCCTTGTTTCTCCGTGTCTTGCTGTGTTCAGCCTGGCTAGTGTACTTGGCCTTCAACAGTCATTTCTTGTTGATGCAAAATATTAACGTGCAGGGAAGACGGTATACAAAACCAAGGCAACTTCTTTGTTGACCGGACACCGTGGCAGGTTACACCTGGTTCCCATTCCAGACTGTGTGAAGCTCATTACTCCATCTGATAAATAAGTCTGTTTCTCATCCAACTAGATAGGAACCTGAAATAGGAAATCTTTTTCTCTTTTGGCTGTGCTGCACAGCATGTGGGATCTTAGTTCCCTGACCAGGGGTTAAACCCATGCCCCCTGCATTGGGAGCTCGGAGTCTTAACCACAGGACCACCAGTAAAGTCCCGGAAATCATTTTTTTTAATTGTGTTTAAAAAAGAAACCCACATAAAATTTACCGTCTTCATTATTTTTAAATGCATAGTTTGGCCCTGTTAAGTATATTCACATTGTTGTGAAACAGATTTCTGGAACATTTTCATCTTGCAGAACTGAAACTCTACCCATTAAACAGCAGTTCCCCATTTTGCCTCCCCGCTAGCCCCTGGTAACTACTGTTCTTCCTATTTCTACGAATTTGACTGTGTTAGATACCATCTATAAATGGAGTCCTACAGTATTTGTCTTTTTGTGGCTGGCTTATTTCACTGAGTATAATGTCGTCAAGGTTCATCCATGTTGTAGTGCATGTAAGGATTTTTTTGTGTGTGTGGCCACACCACGCGATTTGTGGGATCTTAGTTCCCCGACCAGGGATCGAACCCAGGCCTTCGGCATTGGAAGCACAGAGTCCTAACCACTGGACCACCAGGGAATTCCCATGTCAGGATTTTATGAAACATGAAATCTTAAACACCTCAAATTTGAACAGCTTAAACACCTCAAAATTTCTTCAAAATTTGTTTGTTCAAAATTTATTTGAAAATTTGTTCAGATTTGTTCAAATCTTGTTCAAAATTTATTTGAACACCCCGAATTTATTTGAACAGCTTAGGCTGGGAGGGTAGGAGGTGGGGGTCCTTCCTGTTCTACTTGTGCCATGAAATAAATACCCTTGTTGAGTTTGTCTCCTTGTCATGTGCTTCTCCCAGGTTTCCCCCTCAAGTTTCTAGCATAAATTAACTCTTTAAAGCAGATTCTTGTTGTTGTTGTTTTTTTAAATTTATTTATTTGCTTTTGGCTGCGTTGGGTCTTTGTTGCTGCGCGCGGGCTAGAGGGGGGCTACTCTTCATTGCGGTGCGAGGACTTCTCATTGCGGTGGCTCCTCTGGTTGCAGAGCACGGGCTCTAGGCGCACGGGCTTCGGTAGTTGTGGCATGTGGGCTCAGTAGTTGTGGCGCGTGGGCTCAGTAGTTGTGGATCAAGGACCCTAGAGCACAGGATCAGTAGTTGTGGTGCACGGGCTTAGTTGCTCTGCAGCATGTGGGATCTTCCCGGATCAGGGCTCGAACCCGTGTCCCCTGCGTCGGCAGGTGGATTCTTAACCACTGCGCCACCAGGGAAGCCCCCTAAAGCAGACGTTTTGTGTTACAAGACAGTCATCCACAAGGGAGCTACACCAAACATGGCAGGACAAAGTGTCACCTGTCAGAGTATATTTCTGATGCCTGAGAGCCTTTGAAACTCAGGTCTGTGCTTCATTCCAGAGAGCCCAGCAATATGCCCAGGAAGTCCTGCAGAAGGAATGCCGGCCCCAGTTCGCCAAGAGGTCGATGGTGCAGCTCTTCAGGCGCAGGTACACCTCGGACCTGCCACCTTTCGTGACGAAGGCCCCCGCAGGGAGCGAGGCCGAGTACAAGTATGACCCTCCTTTTGGATTCCGCACGTTCTCCGAGAAAGTCCAGACCCTCTTGGAACTCTTGCCCGAGCATGACTTCCCTGCACACTTGAAAGCCAAGAGCTGCAGGCGTTGTGTGGTCATTGGAAGTGGTGGAATCCTCCACGGACTAGAGCTGGGCCAGGCCCTGAACCAGTTCGATGTTGTGATAAGGTACGTTGGCTTTCAGACCATCCTCTCCCCTCTGGACTTTAGTTCTCTGCTGTGGGTCAGGGCAGCAGCAAAAACAGGAGGGACCCAGGCAGCCCTACATGTCCCTGCCTGCAGGGGACTCACTGTTTGAGAAGTGGAAACAAAGACATGAAAGGATTGGACGCCCCAAACTGTGCAATACTGACCCTAATTTTGGTAAAAACCCTTTCAGAGGAGGTGAAGGTTGGAAGGATCGGTAGATTCAGATAAGCCAGCAAAGGTGGAAGGCTGTGCTAGGCAGGGCCCAGAGGAGGATGCAGTGCAGGGAGCTTGAGTCAGTGGGACACCCGGCTTCTGGGAGCAGGGCTTGGGGTAGGTGAGCCCTGGAAGGTGGCACCGGTTGGGACCAGAAAGCACACAGAGGCGTTTGCAAGCCACATAACAGGCAATAGGCAGTCATCCTACGTTACAGGAGTTTCTGACAGTTTGACAGTCATGTCAGGGGACGCCAAGATTTCTAGTCTGGGGTCTGAGACGTTAGTGGGACCGCTGTCAGAAACGGAGAAGTTGAGGAAAATCTCTGGCTAGTGAGGGAGGATGACAAGATCCATCTCGGATATTTTGAGCCTGAAAGTGGTGCTATATCCAGATAATGCCTTTATCCCCAGTAGCTGTGATCTCGGGCAAGTTTCCTTGCTGTCCTGTGCCTCCGTTTCCTCATCTGTAAATGGGGGCAGTGATGGCACAGACCTTACAGGGTTACTGTGACAACAAAGTGAGTTAACATCTAGATGTAAAGCACTTGGAACAGTGTCAGAATTGGGGTAGATACTTAGTACATGTTAGCAGCTATTTTGGGAGAATGTGTAGGAAGCTAAGGAGGAAAGGACACGGGGTGTAAGATGTTTGTAGGAAAGAACCAGACTTTTGTAATGGCCAAGAGATAGAAGAAACAAGTAAGAACTACGTCTTAAGGTGAAAGGTGGGAAGTGAGGGTGTGGGAGTGGGGTTGTGGACTTTGGTGGGGTGAAGGAGGAGGGAACTGCTTCCTTTCTCTGGGTGCTTCCTGTGTGCCCGACACTGTCACGTGGATGTTCTCGTTCCATAGTGAAGCCATCCCCTTAGCCAGTGTCAGGCATGAGGACACAGAGACACTGTAGGGCACAGAGTCCAGGCCAGAGCCTAGCATTCCGAATGCAGGGTTTTGAGGCTTCCAGAACCTCACCCTGACTCTATGTGAGCAGCTGAATGATCAGCTGTGCACAGGCAGCACTGGGGGAGGCAGACAGGACCCCATATGCCCTTCTAATGGTGTACGACCGATATACGGGAGGAGAAGAGGTAAGAAACTGGGGTGCGCACTCCGGTCCAGAGGAGAGATGCAGTGGAAGAGAAGGGCGGCCTTGAGCTGACCTTGAAGAATGGTGGCATTTAGCCCTTTAGGAAGGAGGTGGCCAGGATATCTGGATGGGGAACCTTACCTGGCAGGAGGAACGAGGGCCTGGGAGAGGGAAGGGGGGCTGGGCAGGTGGCTCGATGCCCAGTGATGGGGAGGCCAGACTGGACAGCATGGACTTCAGGCACAGGCACTGGGGACCACAGAGCACCAGGGAACAAGGAAGGGGACTTAGACTGATTATGACGGAGATCAGTTGAAGAACTTTTTTGGGGTAACTTTTATTTTATTTATTTATTTTTAAAATTAATTTTTATTGGAGTATAGTTGATTTCCAATGCCATGATAGTTTCTGCTGTACAGCAAAGCGAATCAGCTGTGTGTGTGTATATATATATATATATATATATATATATATATATATATATATCCAGTCTTGTAGATCCTTTTCCCATACAGGTCATTACAGAGTATTGAGTAGAGTTCCCTGTGCTCTACAGTCGGTCCCTATTAGTTACCTGTTTTATATATCGTAGTATGTGTATGTCAATCCTAGTCTCCCAATTTACCTCTCCCCCCCAGGGTAACTTTTAGGTTTAAAGCAATTCTGAACTTAACAGGAAAGTTGCAAGAGTAGTACAAAGAACTCCCATTCACCCTTTTCCCAGATTCCTCAGTTGATAACGCTGTATCACACTGGCTTTATAATTTTCTCTCTTTATATACTATTATTCTTTTCTGAACCCTTTGAGAGTTAGTTGCAAATCTCAAACTCCTTCTTTACCTCTAAATACTTCAGTGTGCCTTTCTTAAGAACAAGGGCATTCTCTTATAGAACTGCATGACGATATTCAGAATTAGGGAATTAACACTGATGCAGTACAGACCTTAGCTACAGTCCTTATTCAGACTTCACCAGTTATTCCAGTCGTGTCCATTATTTAAAAAGAAAGGAAAAGAGGGCTTCGCACAGTGGTTAAGAATCCGCCTCCAAGGCAGGGGACACGGGTTCAAGCCCTGGTCCGGGAAGATCCCACATACCGCAGAGCAACTAAGCCCGTGCGCCACAACTACTGAGCCCACGTGCCACAGCTACTGAAGCCTGCGCACCTAGAGCCCTTGCTTCACAGCAAGAGAAGCCACCGCAATGAGAAGCTCGTGCACCGCAACAAAGAGTAGCCCCCGCTCGCCACAACTAGAGAAAGCCTGTGTGCTGCAACGAAGACCAAAAGAATGCAGCCAAAAATAAATAAATAATAAAATAGAAAGAAAGGAAAAGAAAAAGAAAATACCTGTGCATTTAGTTGTAGTGTCTAATAATACCTTTTTTTTTTTTTTTTTTTTGTGGTACGCGGGCCTCTCACTCCTGCGGCCTCTCCTGTTGCGGAGCACAGGCTCCGGACGCGCAGGCTCAGTGGCCATGGCCCACAGGCTCAGCCGCTCCGCGGCATGTGGGATCTTCTCGGACCGGGGCACGAACCCGTGTCCCCTGCATCGGCAGGCGGACTCTCAACCACTGCGCCACCAGGGAAGCCCTAATAATAGCTTTTAATAATCCAGGAGTTAGGTATCTGAGATCTGGAAGAGGAAGTGACGGTGGAATAGAAAAGAAAGGTTTGTACAGGTGTGATAATGCAGGGAAAGAACCAAACAGACTTTTTTTGAGATTTCAAAATTGTGTACCTGTGTGAGTGGTACTGCTTTGGGAAGAATTCTTAGCATTTTCCCCAGAGCATCCACCCTGGCAAAGCCTTCATTGATCTAAAAGTTCTAAGTGCCCCAAATTCCTGCTTTAATTTAAGACCAGGTTGCACTTGGACCCAGTGCCCTCCTCGGGCCCAACCCTGTCTATATATAACTATGGTTTTTGTCTGCCTTTCCCCGGTTTTTAGGTTTTCTTTTTTGATTACCTTTTTGAAATTCTGGCAAGAACCACTAATATCTAAGCTCAATGGGAAGCTTTCAAGGAAACATTACTAGTGCCCAGAGTGTAATGTGTTTGGGTTGGCTTAAAGTGGCAGGACTAGATGGAATTGCTTGTCATTCGGAAATTGGATACGGGAGTCTCTTGCAGACTGAAGACTGCGTTCATCAAGCACCTGGAAGGGGCAGAGCTGAGGGATGACAGGGCTGCTGGGAGGGGTGCCCTACCCCCCAACCACACCCTCGTTCCCAGTCCTAAAAAAATGTGGAAAACACGCTGCAGGAATTTGGCATGTGTTAAAGTGGTTAATGTCAGTTTATCTTTGTCCTTTTTACTTAAATAGGTTAAACAGTGCACCGGTTGAAGGATATTCAGAGCATGTTGGAAATAAAACTACTATAAGGATGACTTATCCAGAGGGTGCACCACTGTCTGACCTTGAATATTATTCCAATGACTTGTTTGTTGCTGTTTTATTTAAGAGTGTTGACTTCAACTGGCTTCAGGCGATGGTCAAAAATGAAACCCTGGTAAGCACTAGAAATTCAGCCATCAGATATGCCTCCGTAAAAAGCGAAGGGGTCTCTGATTGGAGTTAACAGGTTTTTATTTTTAAACTAACACACATGCTTTCAAATAAACACTCCCTTTGTAGAAGCCCCTCAGAACTTCCCCTGGAAATTGCTTTCAGAACTTGACTGAGTCACATGTGGAAACTGGGATCATTACTTAGTGGAAATAACAAGCTTGGGACCAAAATGGCTATTATTGAGGTTGACCACCCACCTCATTCACCAGACATGAATTTACAGGGCTTCTGACTACTTTCAGAAATTAGTTTTATGTGCATGAATATAAACCATTATTGAGGCAATTCAGAAGAATATACATAAATTCTCCGAAGAGTATTTTCAAAGAGATTCTCCAAAAATGCTTTGGTGGTGTTCTTTTTTTTTTCTTTTTTTAATGTTTATTTATTTGGCCGCGCTGGGTGTTAGTTGTGGCAGGCGGGCTCCTTAGTTGCGGCATGCAAACTCTTAGTTGCGGCATGCCTGTGGGATCTAGTTCCCTGACCCAGGGATTGAACCCGGGCCCCCTGCATGGGGAGCGCGGCGTCTTATGCAGTGCGCCACCGGGGAAGCCCCTGGTGGTGTTCTCGCTGGAGTCAATTCACGGCGTTCCAGAGGGGCAGATGTGGAGGAGATGGCCCCAACTTGGTCATATTCCTTTTCTTTGTCTTTACAATAATCTATCACCTTACTTTATAGTCCCCCAGCCCCCGACATTATGTTGAAATGAATTCCAGAGGTCAGCTGTTAAGCAGTGTGTGTGCGTTTATATGCACTTGCACAAACCAGCTGACTGTAAAGTTCACAGGACATATCAGACTTTTCACAGAAGCTTCACGTGCTGGAGAATTTGTATCTCCAAAGCTCGATTCCGTACAGGTTACTGTGGTCCTCTGGATTTTCTCTTGGGTAGTTGTTCTAGTTGAAAGATGAAGCACATACGAAATGACTTACAGTCAGTTACCAAGAGACATCACAGGACTAGGAAGTGGAGTAAGTGGAGAAGGGGGTGTGTGGTGGGGGCCTGAGCACAGGCGGGGCACCCAGAATGCTTCATACCCTCGAATTGGATCTGTTTGCTTGGTTTTCCCTGGGCAAAATGGTGGCTTTGGATCCTAAAAAGGCTGACTATCTCCCGTCATTACCTGAAGAATTTCTTCCCCAAATCAATAAGAGCTGCTTCTGCAGTTCCTTTCCTTGTCCAGTGCCACCTTCATAAATCAGATCCTTAGAGTTGCTTGCCTGAGTTGAGGTACTGGATTTGCATAGATCTGTGACTTGGCCACAGAATGCAACATACAAACCCACAAGGGGCCACACCCACGGTTCTGGCCTCATTAGTAGGGGATGCGCTCTGCCCGCTCCACTGATAAGATCACTTGATTAAATCCCCCTAACGATCGCTTGCTTTCTTTCCTTAGCCGTTTTGGGTGCGACTCTTCTTTTGGAAGCAGGTGGTGGAAAAAATCCCACTCCAGCCAAAACAGTTCAGGATTTTGAATCCGGTTATTATCAAAGAGACTGCCTTTGACATCCTTCAATACTCAGAGCCTCAGTCAAGGTTCTGGGGCCGAGATAAGGTATTCTTGTCGCTACTGAAACTTAACTGTTCTTCTCTGTGTTGGAAAGGAGGCACCTATACAGCTTTCAGTTAGGCTCAGCTGTATACCCAGAAGCATCTTCCAGGGATGAAACCGAGTCATTGATTAGATGTTCCATGTGCTCTTCCCTCTCTACATCTTCACCTTAGGGCTCCCCACTGTTTAATCCCCCCACTCCTGGTGGCTCATCTCATTAGCACAGTCAGCACGTTAGCGCTTCGGTCACTGAGATATTATTTAAGGTATTCTTACTCCAGGACTCCATGTAATTAGCTGCAGGACACTGAAAGGAACTTCGGTGGTCAGAAAGTTCTTTACATTTTAACTCTACAGGCCACTTGGGTGAAAATTGACGTTTATCATCACTTTATAGGTGAGAGCAGTGCTTTTCAGTTGATGCCTGGATCCCACCCCATCAGACGTTCTGATTTAATCTGTCTGTGTTGTGGTCTGTACATTGGGATTTTCAAAGTTCCCTGGGTGATTTTTATTTTTCAGCCTGCTTTGAGAACCTTGGTGCTATAGGCCGTTCACTGCACTAGATTCTTTACCTGCAATTAGCCTGTGTTGCTACTGGGCGGAGATGCCTTTATTACCTGTTTCTTCATGATCTGAATAGCTAAACCTGTGTCTTTAAATAAAACTTCTTTAAAAGCAGTGGAAATGGTTTAAGCAAAACATTTATATTTAAGGAAAAGCAAGGAATTTTGAAACGTGGGGACTGCTACCCACACTGGGGGCCTGAGATACCTCCTAGGAAATGGGGCTGGTCCAGGGTGCAATTTGCAAATGGAGCTAGACTCAGGGGTCCTCATCCAATAGGCAGATGAGCAGGGTCTTCTATTTGCCCTTTGAATCAAATTCTAATTAAAAAGATGCTTTAACACAACTGTGTAAATTTTAAAGGAAGAATTCTGTGCTTGTTAAGGAAAACAAATACCTGAATAGTCTCCTTAAAAACAAAAACCTAGTTCTTCACTGCGATCAGTAAGAGCTAAATCCAACTCTGGCTCCAACTTCAGGCTTGAACACCCAGCTCGGGTGAAATGGTTCACATAGTGGAAGCTGTTCCCTTCGCAGTCCGCCGTTTTCCTCCAGGGCTCTGGCCTCTCCGTCCATGGGGAGCCCAGGAGGGCCATGTAGTTTCTGCCCATTGCAGGAACGTGTCCAGAACCCGTGATGTGTTTTGCCTCTCATAGGAGAGCAGCCCTACCCCCGACCAGTGACTGTCAGGTCTCTGATTGGCTTTAGCTGGGCTCTCCCATACAGAGCACATGGGTTCCTCCGGAGTGTGGGCTTACAACTTTTAACCTGTTGGCATCACTTTTAACAAAACAATTTTATAAAAAAGACAACATACTTTGGCAAGATTCTTAAACTAAGTTATAAAGAGGTTTCACTATAAGTGCACTTAGATTTCTGTATCTTTTAAACTGCCCCGTTTCTTTATTAGATTCCATAGTATTTTTTTAAACACAGGCAGATGCTCATTTGTTGGTTTGCAGGTCGATTTTATTTTTAAAATAACCTTTAAAAAATGGACAGATTTAATTACGTGAAATACGAAATTGCTGAATGGCGAAGGGTATCAGAAACAAAGTTAGTGGGGGAAAATTTATCATAGAAATCACAGAATAAATATTCTCAAAGCATTTAGAGATCTTATTAAATCAAAAAGAAAAAGATGAGCCAATAAAGAACTGAGGAAAGGATATGAACAGACATTTCACAGAAGAAATTAGTACAGCCCAGGAATACATGGTAAAATGTTCATCTTCACCAGTAATCGAGTAAAAGCGAATTAGAGCCACAGTGACATTTTTTGCCTGTTTTGTTAGCAGAGATTTAAAAGCTTGATAATGTCCTTGTTTGGCAGGAATGTAGGTCGAATTATAAGTTGGCACTTTTTCCGGAGCGTGGTTTGGCAATACATATATCACTTTAAAATATGAATAGTCTTGGGCTTCCCTGGTGGCACAGTGGTTGAGAGTCCGCCTGCCGATGCAGGGGACACGGGTTCGTGCCCCGGTCCGGGAGGATCCCACATGCCGCGGAGTGGCTGGGCCCGTGAGCCATGGCCGCCGAGCCTGCGCGTCCGGAGCCTGTGCTCAGCAACCGCAGAGGCCGCAACACTGAGAGGCCCGCGTACCGGAAAAAAAAAAATATATATATATGAATAGTCTTTGACCCTGCAATTTGACTCTAAAAATTTTATTAGAAGGAAATCAGAGAAAATCTGCAAGGCTATTCTAGGATGTTCATCGTAGCATTGATAGCAAAGGACTAAAAACAGCCTAAACATTCATCATTAGAGAATTGTTTAAACGTTATGGTATAGTCGATGCAATATCGTGTGACTGTTGAGGATGAAGAAAAACTAATGGATATGAAAACACCTCCACAATGTATTAAGCAAGAAAATCAAGTTACAGAACATTTATTTAATCCCGTTTTTGTTTAAAAACTAAAAATGTATATATAGTTGCATAGGTAAAAGCTTGGAAAGAATCACCAAACTGTGAAGAATGCCCTTCTCTGGAGAGTGAGTCTATAGGAGTCTTTTACATTCTACTTTATAATTTATCATTTGAATTGAATATTTGCTTATTTTTTATCATTGTCAAAATGGTATTCTTCTTTTGGATAAAAACAGTAACTTGGAAGATGGCTTCTGATCTAAAATTGCATCGTCAGAAACTCCCTCATGCATCTGCCCTCCCAGCAGACAGAGAAGAAGCCTGTTGGACAGTGAGGGCTGCTCTTGGGGGACGTGTTCTGGAGATAACGTGCTCTGGGGAGCTTTTGATAGTTTCTGAGTTTCTCTCCATGCATTACCCCTATATACTCCTCCACAGACACTGATGGGTACTCCTAAGGTGCTGTGTGCCGAGCTGGCTGCAGGTGGAGAAGACAGGACACACTGCCTTAGAGTCCTAAGCCCAAACAGGAGGCTGGCTTCTTTAGGGTCAATTTCCCTTGGTTTTTATTTCCGAACATGTAAAATGACTGTTGAGTTCCTTTTTAATAAGGGAGGTTGGCTTTGAGAGGTAGACACGACACACTGGGGAGCAGGAAGCAGTTTTTATCAAATGGCGGGTTCCCTGGATGTTCGCTATTCCCACCTTAATCTCTGAACTCTGAAAGGTTCACTGTTGTTCCAGTTTACAGAAAAGGAGAACTGTTTATGGAAGTCACAGACTCGGCTGAGATGAACCAAGGAGGTATATTTGCACGTGAAAGACGATACAAAAGAATATCAAGTACTAGATGGGCAGCAGTCTCCAAGGAGGGCTTAGGCACTGCAGGGCTTTCTGTATTCCTGTCTGCCGCCCTGTGTGCTGTCTTTACCCAAGTCTGTGAGGGAGATCCAGAGAACCAATTCCAGATTTACAAGTGGCAAGATGTTGGACGTGAAGAGGGAGTGGTGATACAGTCAGAATCCAAAATTTTGGACATCTGGCATTCTAGGCCAAAGTCAGCAAGGGTACATTTTGGAAAAAACAAATGTGAAAGCCCATAATTTGAGGCAAAAAATGTACTTGCCTGAACAGAGAGCGAGCAGAAACTGGCTGAGCTGCAGGACGTGTGAAAATGGCCTGGGGGTGTTATTTGCCAGAAGGACAAGTAGGGGTGAAGTAAGACTGTCTTCACAAGTAAGGGGTGAAGACAGTCTTCACCAACGAGAGCTGAGTCCGCTCTGTTCTCAGGCAGAGGCTGTGCAGGAGCCAGCCAGGACGGGACGGGTTCCCAAACCATGTCCGGAGAAGGGCTGTGGCCACTTGTCCCAGAGCAGACCTTGTAGACGTTTGTCACATGAGAGAGGAAATGGGTTAGTCTTGCTATTATGGTCATTCTGTGCAGGACCGGTGGGTGGAAGTTTTAGAAAGAACACCTTTTAGCTTGGTGCAACAGGACCTGCCAGGCTGCCTCTTGCTTGTGTGTTAAAAAGAATTCACATCACAGACCATGATTTAGAGTCTAGATTCCTGACTTGGATGGCAAGTCAGACTTTAGAATTGGGTGATATTTGAAATTGTGTGATGTATAAAATTGCAGCCCCCAGTGCCACTTTCATCACTTTGCATGGCATGTAGCGTACCTGTAAAGCAGTGACTTGTGCTAAGACCTTTTTTTTTTGTCTTTTCTCCTTTCCAGAACGTCCCCACGATTGGTGTCATTGCCGTTGTCTTAGCCACGCACCTGTGCGATGAAGTCAGTTTGGCAGGCTTTGGCTATGACCTCAGCCAACCCAGAACACCTTTGCATTACTTTGACAATCTCTGTATGGCTGCCATGAACTTTCAGACCATGCACAATGTGACCACAGAGACCGGGTTCCTCCTGAAGCTGGTCAGAGAGGGCGTGGTGAGGGATCTCAGCGGAGGCATCCATTGTGAATTTTGAACCCAGAAAACCTCGCTTGAAAATGCAGTTCTGACCAGGAGGGCTGTTTTTCACAGCCTTCTTGATGCGTCCTGCAAGAACTTTGAAGTGCAGCTGGTGTTTTTTAACTTTTAATTTAAAAAACAGAAACAATACAGAAAGTTCTGCTCTTCCCACTTTTTTTCCCTATTTATTTGAAGCCAGTGTTTTTGCACAAAATTTTGTAAGTTAATTTTGAGAATGGGAAAGACTTTCCAAAGAGAATTGTATGTAATGATGTTTTATTGTATTTTAAGAAAGTTATTTAATTTGTAAAAACTCTGTTCATGTCTACTGCACATAGAATCCCAGGTCACTATATGGAAGAAGGGAGGCGACTCCTTTGATGACAGCCCTGAATGCCTGACTCTGGTTCTCTGTTAGTCTGTTTGGTGGGACAGATGTCGGAAGCACTTCCAGGGTGACGTGCTGGGTAGCTAAACCACTGGGACTGGTTGGGCCATGCTGCTGCATGAGGCCTGGGCCGGTCGGAGAAGTTCACCGTCCCTCTCTGTTGATCTGCCTTCTGCAGGAAGACTTGTAGGAATCAAGCAGGGGAGCTGTCCTGCAGGTCCCAGGTCAAGGAGGGGCACAGAGACATTTTCTGTGTCCTCCGAGTACTGCAACGCTGCCCCAGGCGGACAACTCTTGGATTTCTTGAGAGTTTTTAACTGCCTTCCAAACACTTAAATGTTAATCCAGATTATTCCACTGTCTGTCTGAGGTGGCTTATAAAAATTAGGACAAAACCTCTGTTCTCCAGAGTCGTAGAGGAATAAACTCTTTCCAGGAATAATCATGTTTTCTGAAACACTGAAATGGAGTCTTCCCAGTGTTATAAATTGCCTATTTAAGAAAAAACGTTTTTTTTTTATTTTTGAATGCCTCCTTGGCAGTGTGTACCAGGCAGTGTGCTGGTCAAAAAAAAAAAAAAAAAAAAAAAAAAAACAGAATAAAAGCTTTTGAGGAACTCTTACAGTCTAGTTAATTTGAGTGCTTTTTTTTTTCCACCCCCAGAAAATAAGTTTATAAGTCTAGCTAAAATGTCCTTCTTGGATGCCACTGCTAGGCAGGACCTCACTGCAGATACCTGTGAGGAGGGCTGGGGGATGAAGGGGTCTCCTCCGCTGAATGCTACTGCCGCCCCTCCCCCAATTCTATTTCTCCCACAGCCCCCCGGTGCAGCTCTTGACTCCCAGGCCAGGCCGATGGCTCCCGCATCTGCCGGCTCCTCGGCATATGCGGGGCAAGAAGCCAGGTCATAGCTCTGAATGAGTCCCTTGGATCTCCAGGGTTCTGGGGTCAAGCTCAGAGCAGCCTGCGTAGCAAAATAGGATTTCTCTGGTTTTATGTCTTTTCTTAAAATTTTCTATGGATTCTACTCTGTAAGACACTGTTTAGGAAAAAATGCTTTAAAATTCCTATCTGGGGCTTCCCTGGTGGCGCAGTGGTTGAGAGTCCGCCTGTCGATGCAGGGGACGCGGGTTCATGTCCCAGTCCGGGAGGATCCCACGTGCCGCGGAGCGGCTGGGCCCGTGAGCCATGGCCGCTGAGCCTGCGCGTCCGGAGCCTGTGCTCCGCAACGGGAGAGGCCACAACAGTGAGAGGCCCGCGTACCGCAAAAAAAAAAAAAAAAAAAAAAAAAAAGAAAGAAAATTCCTATCTGTTAAACGGTGAGACTTAGCTCTGAATATTGAGACTCAGGAAAACGGTCTGCAGCTGTCCTGTGTTTCAGGTGAGGCCAGGCCTGCACCACACACCTCCACCCCCTCATTCCTCAGGGGCTACTTAGAGAAGCCCAAATGCTTATTAGAAAAGACAAGAAACAGCCAGGGTCCAACAGTTGGAAAGCTTTCCCGGTGCATCCCTTCACGGGTGCGCGTGGTCTCGTGGTCTCGTTTCCCCTGCCTTGCACAGCTTCTGGGAAGTAGCCCGTCCAGCACTTCCTCAGCTTTCAACAAATACCAGATCTGGCCTCATCCCTCCCCTCCTACTCTGTGTGTCTTTTTTTTTTTTCATTTTTACATTGTTTTGCCCGTGCCTCTCAACGTTTAATTACTGGCAGGCAGTAAGTGCCCTAAGTGAATACAAAGGCATCTTTTTTTCAATGACCTTTCATGTGGTGTCCACCAATCAGAGTTGACCAGAGACCATCTTTGAGAACTTGAAGCACTTCGGCAGTTTTCGTTAGAAGTTGCTTCTTTGCTTCAGGGTTGTGTCTCCGCCTGCTTTTCTGGGAACAGACCTCCAGGTGCCCCAGGGTGTCACAAGGTTGGTCTCCAGTAACTGAGTTTCCTCCATCACACTTTCAACTTTGTTCAGCCTTATAGGCACACATGCTCTTGCGTGGATGTAATCATGGGTTTTGAGGCAACTTGGGATGACTTACACATGTTCTCTACTTTAACATACTTCTCACTAGAACTTTGAGCCACAGAAAATTTCAGTGAGTTTTAGTTTTCTGTTTTTTCCTACAGAGAGCTTTTTCTCTCCAGAAACCTAGGCTGGCCGTAGAAAAATGTTTTGGGGACCAGGATGAGTATCTCTTGATGACGTGTGCCATGTTTCTAGGCAAAGATAAATTGGGATCTTCTGAACAACTTCATTCCTCTAGGTGTTACCTTGTCTTCTTCACTGATACTTTTGTGTCACGGTGGTGGTGGTGTTTTTTTTTTTAATTTCCCAACAATGTACTAATAAGGCATTGGCATGTCTATTCTCACAGATTTGGGGGTGGGGGCGGGTCTCATCTGTGGACCCATTAGTTAAAATAAGTTGTCAAGCCCACTTTTTGGACTGTTTCTGTTGAACTATGACCTCTTGACCGGCAACGGTCAATCTGGTTTGCAGACATGGGCTGATTGTAAAAGAGAACAAGAAGTAGTCACACCCTAGTCTCCCCAGGGCATTAAAGATTTCTGAAACCAAGGACCTCTTTATTTTAACTACATTCTAACTCCAGTGCTTTTGGACTTGATATCAAAGGGATTGTTACATTTGCCTTATTTCTGTCTCAGGAGAATCTTTTAGACCAGCATCATAGGAAGATTTTGAAATGGGATCTATTCTCCTTGGCAGGTTTACAGCATCCAGGTGTGGGTTATTTTTTCTTCCTTTCTTTGGTGCACTTCAGTCAAGCGCGTTGAGAAAGAAGGAAATGACTAGTTCTGTGATTTAGCAGAATTCCCCTTAGAATGAAGTGAGCTTTTAGAATGCTTGTGTAGCAAGCAGGAACTGTGCAACGCTGGGCCTGACTTCCGTTCACGCACATGGTGACAAAATGCTTCTCTCAAACGAAGGACTCTGTGTTGCTGCCCGTGGGACCGACACCGTCTTCCCAGACGCTGACCCTCCCTGAAGGCCGCCCAGATGACCACACCCTCAGCTCTCAGACTAAAGTGCGGACAACAGGGGAAAAGGCCCAGTACATAGCGCACCCCCTGCCCTTCCCTGGAGGGCCAGGCATCCTGGCCCAAACTTGTCTTTTTCTCTTCTTTCCTACATCCCAATGCCATTTTAGCCTGTTTTTGTGTTCACAGAACAAGGTGTTTATCTGTATTTACCTACAACCGACACAACATAAAACTGAAGTAAATTGAAGAGAACCATTCATTCATATGCACATTCAAATTTTGACAAGAGGGCTTCCCTGGTGGCGCAGTGGTTGAGAGTCCGCCTGCCGATGCAGGGGACACGGGTTCGTGCCCCGGTCCGGGAGGATCCCACATGCCGCTGAGCGGCTGGGCCCGTGAGCCATGGCCGCTGAGCCTGTGCGTCCAGAGCCTGTGCTCCGCAACGGGAGAGGCCACAGCAGTGAGTGGCCCCCGTACCGCAAAAAAAAAAAAAAAAAAAATTCTGACAAGAAAGTAGTGCTCCCCAAAAGGAAACCGCAGTCTTTGTAGTTGGACTTTCATTACCCAAATGATTCAATTTGACTAGTTCCCAGTATTAAAGTCCAACCCATTCTGCAGACAGGAAAAGTAGCCACTCAGCGGGGCTGTGGTGAAATGAGAATAAATTACGTGCTGTGAAATTTAGTTATGACTTTTTTAAAAGCAGATTTTTCCAATGAGCTGTGTCAATAAGACATGTCCGAAGAATGACAGGTTTATAAGTTTCCTTCTGTCTGGCAGAAGTGAGATGTCAAGTTTTGCTCTGGTGTCAGGCAGCCATCCAAGATGGGGCAGATGTAGCCATTACGGCCTTTGTGTAGCTGGAAATATTAACAAAGTGAACTTTCAGAAAATGTACAGTAAGAAACTATTCAGGAGATGTGTCATAACAGCAATAACTGTTTGTACACTAAAAACTTGTAACTTCTAAAGGAGCAATGTATTTCCACTCTGTTCTCTGTTACCTGGCTTATACTCTTTTGATTTATCGAAGAAAATCAGTTTCAAGAAAAATGACATTAAAGACAATGACGGAATTCCCTGGTGGTCCAGTGGTTGGGACTCCGCGCTTTCACTCCTGAGGGCACAGGTTCAATCCCTCGTGGGGGAACTAAGATCCCACAAGTCACACAGTGTGGCCAACAAATAATAAATAAATAAATAATAAAATAAATGGTGGACAAAATACTTTCTATGAGGTTTTGTTCTAGAGCTGCTTCCTCTTCCAGTGTGATATTTAGTACAAACAGGAAGACTCAAAAAAAAAAATACGTACACACACACACAGGCTCCAAACAGGCAAAACTATAGATTCCAGTGTAAACCAAAAGTCTTGTCCTAAAGTTAAAAGTTGAGTGGAATGTCCCAGCAGTGGCCTTTCCCCCTCTGTCTCGTCTGTGGCTCATCTATGTCACTTTTCTCTAAATTGACCTAAATTTAAGAACACGGTGTGTACTGTGATCCTGGAGGGTGAGCTGAGGAGAAGTCAGACGGACAGACCCTCTGTTCTCTCACTAACCTCTCCTATTCTCCCGACATCACCACCACTCATGATCTGGAAACAGGACCAGGAATCAGGAAACATCTGGTCGACCTCTTGCTTCACGGCTGAGCATTTAGGGTTCATGCACGCCAGCCTGGCACCTCTCATCTGGAAGGGGTGGGCAGTCTCAGTTCCAATTATACTGTCCAATTAGCTTGTCAAATATCCTGGTTTTGACTTTAAATAGTATAATCACCATACTCATTGCTTTATAGATTTATTCCTAGTGACCTATTTTGTGTTTTTTTAAAGTATTTATGCCAAGACAGTTGGAGTAACTTTCAGAAGGGGTTCTCCTGACCACTTACATCTCAGCCTGAAGCTACTTCAAAGTTGCTCCAGAATTTTCCCCAAACCTTTCTCTATAGAGAGCCAGTCCTGATTTTCTTCCCCTCTCCCTTTTCTCTGCCCACCCCACCCCCTGTTCACATCCTGTACTAAACATTGATTTAGCTTCTCTCCAACTAGAAAGAATCCTTCCTCTTTAGGAAGTTTGCAAAATTAGGCTGACAACTGAGGAGATTCTGGCCTGGAGCTAGGAGCCAGATTTAAAAACCACAGCCTTGTGTCAAAACTTCCTGCAGAAACAAAGGACTATCTAATTTCTATTGTCCAATTTTGAATACTCCTGAAAAAAGTTAACAGGATTTTAAATATCATTTAGCATTGAGATATGAAATAGAAAGAAGAAAAGCTCATTTAGATCATTTTTCATTTCTTCAGGCTTTTTGAAGTCTCTGTGTATGAGCTCCTTTGCATAACAAACTTGGGTTTCAGTAGCCCTGCAGCTGGCCTATGCACTGGGGAAATCCAAAACGTCTATTAACACCCACTGCTACAGCTTTGTTGTAAGAGAGAAAGGAGAGGGAAATATTTTGACATGTTTGTCCTATTGGCCAACAGCCCAAATTTGGTAATGTCCACAGTGACAGCATGGCGGGGCGCTGGTCCACCATCAGCTTTGTGGGTGCCTCCACATTACTGTCATTGTCTGGCTCAAGGGTCTGTTGGCCTCAACTCTGGGAGAGGTCTGACCAGGTGAGAACAAAGGCCGTGCTGATTCCTACCTGCTCCAGATGCAGCCCCACATTCTCCAAAACTTGGAACTGAAACCCTGATTGTTCTATTTTTAAAAGCAGTGAAATATACCAGCTCCTAGAATACAAAAGTGAGACCAACGGCGGGGGCCCCTTCTGCCGGTTCGATTCTGTGGCTCTGGCTAACCGTTCTGTATGGAACACCATTTGTTCAAACGCTGAGAACAGCCGATGGTCTGCCCACGGTTCCAGACAGATGCTCTTGGCTATACGTTAGTACTCAGTGGGCCTGCCCCAAAGATCCTGCCCCGTGACACCTGGTGCTAGCTCCTCGCCTGCTCTGCCAGCATGGTCATCCTTAGTGCGATAGCCTTCCTAGAGCCACGGCTGGACCCTGATGGACAGGCTGCAGACAAAATGGACCCTGTCCTAGTGCCCTGGAGTTCAGTCTAGAGGGGAAAAAACATTAAAGACATGAACATGACAACGCAGGCATTAGAGCACAGGGGAGGGCACTGTAGAGCCAGGAAAGTCAGCCTGAGACCAAGGGGGTAGTTAGAGGAGAGAGGAGGAGTGGGGAAGCAGAGCGAAGAGATTGGTGGAGGTGACACAGCATGACCAGCTTTATCAGAGCAAACCCAAAAGGCAAGTATGCATAGGCTCAGGGTGAAGCTTCTAGAGGCGTGAAGCCCTGCAGGCCAGGCTAAGCTGAATGTCAGGGTAAAAAGCAATCTGGAGCCACCATAGGGTGTTACTGGGAGAGCAACTTGATTCAGTTTATACTGAAACACATCTTTGTGGCTGCAGGTGGAAGGAGAATGGGGGTGGGGCCGATGGGGAACCGGAAACAGAAAGGATGGGAAAACCAAGGAAGGTGATTTCACTGTTGGCAAGACTAAAAAGTGGGTGGTGCTGGAGGGCTGGGCCTGGTGGGCAAGGTGGCCCTACCTCGGCCATGACACCCCTGTATGCTTTGGGGAGAACCACAGTCCCTCTCTGGGCTTCTCATCTGTTAAACAGGAAATGGGGGGGTGGGGTGAGGAGGGCAGCACACATTAATTTCTCTTTAAAAAGAAGAAAACCCCGACACGAAAAGGAGTGGCTGTTAGAATGGGCCACAGCGCCGCCTAGTGTCTTGCGGTGCGTGCGCGGCTCTCAGAGCCCTGGGCTTCCAAGCAGCCCCAAGGGCGGCCTGTGGGACCCACTCCTCTGCGTGTCAGGCCTCTTCTTCGGCTGGGCTAATTCCCTCCTTCCTGCACCATCTCTGACCACTTCTCTTTGGGTTCCCCTTCCTCCTCCCAAGCCTCTGGCCGTAATCCTCTTTTCCCCTTTCCGTTGTAATTTCTCCCTGGAGGGTCATCCACTCCCGTGGGTCACACTTTGATACAGCCTCTCTTTAGTCCACACCCAGGTCTGCAGTGGGGCCTCCCCGTCAAGTCTCCAGAGCCACAGCCCAGCGTGTCCACCTCCTTCAGGACACTGCCTCCTCCCCAGCTAGCCTGGACCTCAGACTCCAAATGCCAAAAATTCCAGGGCTCTTCTGCTGAACGATTCATTTTCTGATAGGCAGAATCTCACAGGTACCATGACCCAGAGTCCTCCAGCTTCAGGTGGAAGGTCAGGTGGATTCTGCCTTTGCAACACCTCTTACATCCAAGTTTGTCCCTTGTTAAGTGGACGGTTTGGGAGAGTGAGGCTCTGGGAGGCAGTGGAGCTCCTATAGACCCTGCAGAGCCCAGCTTGGCCTTGACACTTCCTTGATCTGCTGGTCCCTGCCCACCACAAGTCCTGACTCCTAGACCCGCCATCAGGAAGAAACACTACTTGTGTTTTTTCTTTATGGTACAAATAATACACATCCACTGGAGATACTGATACATTTAAACATGCATGCTGGGACTTCCCTGGTGGTCCAGTGGTTAGTGGCCATTGTTCTAGAAAATGTCCTGCTTGGCTTAGTTTGCATAGAGCGTTGTTCAAGTCATTTATTGTAGAGCATTGTTCAAGTCATTTAGTTCCTTGTTGGCCTTCTGCCCAGTTGTTCTATCCAATGTATATAAAACAAGCCTTAATAAACTTAAAAGGATTGAAATGATGCAAAGAATGTTATCCAATCACAATGCAGTAAAATTAGAACTTAGTCAAAGAAATAAATTAGGGAAATTCACAAGGATGTGGAAATTAAATGACACACAACTGAGTAGCCAAAGAGTCAAAGAAAAAATTTATGAGAAATTAGAAAATACTTTGCAATTAATGAAAATAAAAAACACAATGTACCAGAAATTGTGGGATGAAGTTAAGCAGTCCTTAGAAAGAAATTTATAACTGTAAATGCCTACATTAAAGAAGAAAATCTCAGGACTTCCCTGGTGGTCCAGTGGTTAGGACTCCACATTTCCACTTCAGGGGGCGTGGGTTCGATCCCTGGTCGGGGAACTAGGATCCCGCATGCCATGTGGTGCAGCCAAAATAAATAAATAAAGCTTAAAAAAGAAAAAAGAGATACCAAGTCAACAACCTAACCTTCCACCTTGAGACACTAGAAAAAAGAAGAGCCAACTAAACCCGAAGCAAGAAGAAGGAGAGTAATTACAAGGATTAGCATAGAAATTAATGAAATGGAGACTAGAAAAATTATAGGATCAACAAAACAAAAACCTGGTTCTTTGAAAAGATCAACAAAATTTACAAACCTTTGGCTACATTGATCAAGAAAAATGAGAATACTTAAGTTACTAAATTAAAAAATATACAAGGGTATATTACTACTGACCTTCCTTATAGAAAAAAATCGTAAGTGGCTACTATGAGCAACTGAATTCCAACAAATTAGATAATAGATGAAGAGGAAAAACTCCTAGAAAGACATAAACTACTGAAACTAATTCAAGAAAAAAATATCTGAATAGACCTATAACAAGTAAAGAGATCAAGTTAATAATTAATCAATAAACTTCCCACAAAGGATAGCCCAGGCCTAGATGGCTTCATTGGTGAATTCTACCAAACATTTAAAGAATCAATACCAATTTTTCACAAACGCTTCCAAAACACAGAAGAGAACACTTCCCAACTCATTCTGTGAGACCAGTATTACCCTGATATCAAAACCAGAAAAGACATCACAAGAAAACTATAGAGCAATATCTCTTATGAGTATAGATGCAAAAATCCTCAACAAAATGTTATCAAATCTAATCCAGCACTCTATTAATAGAATTATACACCATGACCAGGGATTTATCCCAGGAAAGCAAGGTTGGTTTAATTTGGAAAAAACACTTTTTGTAATACACTATATCAATAGAATAAAAAACAAAATTCACATGATCATCCCACTAGATGGGGGCAGGAGAATCATTTGACAAAATCCAATACCATTTCATGGTAAAAAAAACACTCAACAAGTTAAGAATAGAAGGGAAATTTCTTAACTGGATAAAAGACATCTACAAAAGGCCCACAGCTAATGGGTTTTCACTTAATGGTGAAAGACTAAATACTTTCCCCCAAACTGGAGATTCTAGACAGGGCAACTAGGCAAGAAAATGAAATATCAGTCACCCAGATTGGAAAGGAATAATTACAACAGTCTCTGTTTTCAGATAACATAATCTTGTACATAGAAAATCCTAAGGCATCCACTGAAAATGATTAAAGTAATAAATGAGTTCAGCAAGTTTGCAGAATACAAGATCGACTTATAAAAATCAATCATATTTCTGTATAATAGCTTTGAGCACACTAAAAATGAAATTACAAAAACAATTCTATTTACAATAGTATCGAAAAGAATAAAATACTTATGAATATAAAAGTATACTTTTAACAAAAGAAGTGCAAAAGTCATAGTCTGAAAACTACCAAACACTGTTGAAAAATTAAAGAAGACCTAAATAAGGGGAAAGACATCCCATGTTCATAGATCAAAAAACTTAAAATTGCTAAGATGGCAGCACTCCTCCCAAACTGATCTACAGATTCAGTGCAATCTCTATCAAAATTCCAAATGCCCGATTTGCAGTAATGGATCAGATGACCCTAAAATTCATATGGACATGCAAGGAAACACAAGTAGCCAAAGTAATCTAGAAAAAGAAAAAAAAAGTTGGAAGACACACACTTCCGAATTTCAAAACTTACAATAAAGTGACATTAATCAAAACAGTGTGGTACTGGCATAAGGATAGTTAAATAGACCAATAGTACAGAATTGAAAATCTAGAAATAAACTCAAACACTGACAGCCAATTTATTTTTTTTCTTTTTTTTTTTAATCCATTCTTTTTCAGAGTCTTTTCCCATATAGGTTATTGCAGAATACTGAGCAAAGTTCCCTGTGCTATACAGATTTTCAACAAGGGTTCCAGGTCCTTTCAATGGGGAAAGAGCAGTCTCCCCAATAAATGCTGTTGGGACAACTAGATTTCCACAAGCAAAAGAATGAAGTTAGATCCCTATCTCACACCACATACATAAAACTAATTCTAAATGGATCAATGGCCTAAATATAAGAGCTAAAACTATATTAAAAAAAAAAAAACTTAGCAGGAAACATAAGGGTAAATCTTTATGACCTTGGATTTGGCATTGACTTTTTAGATATGACAACAAAGCCATGAACAACAAAAGAAAGGCAGGTGAGGGCACTGGGGTATTTATAGGATTAGCAGGGTGGCCTTAGGTGTGGGGAAAGGTGATTGGATGTACGGGAAAAAGATGAGGTAATTGATGTTTGGGAAGGTGCATCTGGGTTCATGCTTCTGCATATTCATGTGCTTAGCATGATCTGAGGGTGGAGTTTTCTGGCCCTCTGATGTCAAAAGGCTGTTGGTTGGACATCTGCACAGGCCAGGTCTAGGGTTCATGGTCCCAGTCGTCCCCCGGCCGGCTTGCACTGAATAGGAGCTGACTCCAAGTTCCTGTAGAACAGCTGGGCTGAGTGAAGCTGGGAAGGTATGTAATTAAAGAGAGGGGGAAAAAAAGAAAGAAAAAAACTAAAGTGAACTTAATCAACGAAGGCAGTTTATAAGCAAAGGACTTTTAACAAGTTGTTCCTTTATCTGTTGTTATGTAAGACAAGTTCAAGAATTTCTGTTATCGGCTTCTGTTAATTCTATGGGGCATGGTTTCATAAACAATGGAAATTTATTTTCTCACAGTTCTGGAAATTGGAACTGCAAGTTAGAGGGAGTTGCCAGTAGGTGTCTGGTGTGGGCTTTCCCCTGGGCCTGCAGATGGCTGCCTTCTTGCTCTGTGCTCACATGATGTCTCTCCTTATAAGGACACTAATTGTATTGGATCAGGGCCCCACCATTATGATCTCATTGTAACCTTAACCACTACCTCAGAGGCCCCATCTCCAAATACAGCCACACTGGGAGTTAGGGCATCAACATATGAATTTGGGGAAGACACAAACACTTGGTGAGTGCTCTGTGTGAGCTTGAGTAGAATGTGTATTCTGCTCTTGTTGGGTAAGTATTCTATAAATGTCAATTAGATCCAGACAACTGATGGTGCTCTTTAGCTCAACTATGTAATTACTGATTTTCTGTCTCTTTGATCTGTCAGTTTGTTCAGCTTTTCTCCTCCTGTAAGGATGGGAGCAATGACTTCCAAGATTTCAGAGCTAAAACCGGGGTCCCCCTGATTTGCTGTTTTGAGTTACAAATAAGAGGTGGGGAAGTAGAGACACCCCCTCCCGGCGTGCCCTTGGGAATGTATGTAGATGAAATGTCTTCATCCATTCATGTTGGAAAGGAAGAAGTTTGCCTTTGGAGTGTGGAAAATAAAGATGGGATGGAGATAGGGACAGAGGAGAAGGAAGAGGTTTCAGAGGGATCCTGAGGCTGTGGCCCCAGTACCAGGGACAGAAGGCTGCCTAATGTTCCCACAGGGCATCCAGAAGAGGGTTTACAAACTCAGAGAGACACTGGAGCATAAGCATGAGGGGGCTTTGGGGACCTTATGTTCGATGCGCAGGTTGGATGCCAACGAGTCAAAATTTCCAGAGGGTCAAGCAGACAGAATCTGCAGTATTGAAACTGTCTACCAGCCGCAGAATCTCCGCCAGGCACTCTGCCAGGCACTTTGCAAACATTATCCCTAATCCCTACAGTAAACCTATAAAGGCGATGATACCCCATTTCACAGATGGGAAAACTAAGACCCCAGGGGAAAAGACGACTTACCCAAGCCCCATTGCTGATGAGTCTCGAGGCCAGGATTCATTTTACAGATGAGGCAACAGAGGTCCAAAGATGTGACATCACTTGCACAAGATCACACAGATGGTAGAGTTGTGGACTTTGAATCAATTCTATCCCTTCATGGCACACAACCTTGTACAGATGCTCCACTGCCTAACCGGAGGTTATTGCCCTGTCTCACCCACCCCAGGGCTCAGGAAGGCCCTGGTAAGGATCTTGGCTCTGCAGAAATCAGGGAACCTCAGGAAGGGCTCTCCCAGCCACAGGCCTTGATCATGCAGCAGTGGGGCAAACGGTGTGGAGACATCCTGTTACTCTAAAAAGACCCAGGTGTCCCAAGCCAAAAGGTATACAGCAAAGTGATTCAGATATATATATCTGAATCTTTTCAGATTCTTTTCCCTTATAAGTTATTACAAAATATTGAGTATAGTTCCCTGTGCTATACAGTAGGTCCTTGCTGTTTATCTATTCTATATATAGTAGGGTGTATATGTTAATCCCAAACTCCTAATTTATCACTCCCCACACCCTTTCCCCTTTGGTAACCAACCATAAGCTTGTTTTCTGTGTCTGTGAGTCTATTTCTGTTTTGTAAATAAGTTGATTTGTATCATTTTTTTTAGATTCCACATATAAGTCATATCATATGATATTTATCTTTCTCTGTCTGACTTATTTCACTTAGTAAGATGTGAATTTATTAATGATAAATTTAATGCTATGTGTTTTTTATAACAGCAAGAATAATAATAAAAAATCTTGAACTTCATTGCAGCATTGTTGAGAAATAGCAAAAAAATTGTATATTACCTAAATGTTCAACAATAATAGCCAACAGCAGTATTCTGAACACTTTATGTGCGTTATCTCATTTAATTCTCACAACCTCCTAATAAGGTAGGTACTATTATCACCTCCATTTTACAAGTGGGTAAAACAAGGCACAGGGAAGTTAAGCAACTGTCCCAAAGTCACACAGCTAGTGCATGGTGAAGCTGGAATTTGCAGTCTCATTCTAGAAGCTGTTATCCAAAACACCGTTTCTGTTGTTTCAGGAGAATTGATTATAATTGCACCTTAATTAAAAACAATTTTTCCCTAGTTGGAATTATTTGAATTTTCGTCTGACCTAAAGTGGGAGAAATTTAATTACAGAATAGTATATATAGCATTATCTTATATTTTGGGGAGGTGTGGCTATTCAGGATCATGACCTTATAATACTTAGTCATATGTAGTATGAACATACCTATGATCTATGACACAGCCATTTCAGTTCTGGGTATACGTTTTAATTGCAGATAAGTTCTCACACAGGTATAAAAAGGAAATATGTATAAGAATATTTATGACAGCATGTTGGGGGGCAATCTGGGTGTCCACCCTGGAGGAGGAGATAGGTCCAGTGTGGTCCATGCACACCCCATGAAGCACTACGCAGCAGTTAGAGGCGACAGACCTGGTGTAGACGCTACAAGATGGATTATCTTCAAATCAAAGAGCTGAGCACAAAAAGCAAACAAGAGAATGAGATCTGTTTCAGTCCAATCAACAAAATGGAAAGCACCATAAACATTTTAAACAGAGGGGATTGAACACAGAGCATTAGTGATAAAGGGGGTGGAATTGCTGGAGGAACAAAAGTGGAAGTTCAGGCTACCTACAGATTCGTACCTGCAGGAAGCAAAAAAGGGCAGCAGTGTTACCCAGTACCACCACCCCTGCCACCACTGCTACCACTGCTACCGGGAGAGTTGCTATCAGAAGCCCCAACCCCTAAAAAGGCTTTTCCCGTCTCCGCCTTCCAGTCTCCCACCATTGTCTCTCATCAGCAGAACCTCACAGGTAGAGAGTCAGGGAACGCGGCTTTCAGATTTCCAAATCCTTCCGTGGAGAGGATGGTTAGACAAGCAATCAGGAGACAGCGGACGTGACCCAGCACAGCCCTCTGAGTGACAGGGATCACTACACCCTCACACTGCTGCCTAGCAGAATGCAACTGTCACTCATACAGATGTGGACACACGCACTCTCTTTACAAAATTTTAGACACCAAGTCCCACTTGTCTCTGCCTCCATCTCTAGGCAATGTTAATTTCTCTTCTAGTTCAATCACCAATCCCACCTGAATTTTCTGTTACCTAGAAACGATGCTGTAATGTTAAACACCATTTCTTATGTAAATCGTTAGGAGAGGGACAGTAAGGGAAAAGGACTAATGTATACAACAAGGAAGAAAATATGCATAGCTCCTGGTTCACACCTGTCACAAGGCCATGGCTATTGTCAGAAGTTCTGTGTTTACGGGACACAAGTATATGGCAGTTCCACAAATGGTACTTAGGGGTTCAGATTGGCCACTCAGAAGTCCCTTCCCCAAGGAGGGGTAAGATAGGAGTAAGGAGTTAAGAGGTATAAACTACTATGTATAAAATAAATAAGCCACAGGGATATATTGTACAATGCAAGGAATATAGCCAATGTTTTATAATAACTGTAAAAGGAGTACAACCTTTAAAAAATGTGAATCACTATGTTGTACACCTGAAACATATTGCACATCAACTATAGCTCAATATTAAAAAAAAAAAATCCTGAAGACATACATTTTAAGGGAAAATGGGACAAAGTATATGTATAAAAAAATTAATAGGGGCTTCCCCGGTGGCGCAGTGGTTGAGAGTCCGCCTGCCGATGCAGGCGACACGGGTTCATGCCCCGGTCCGGGAAGATCCCACATGCCGCGGAGCGGCTGGGCCCGTGAGCCATGGCCGCTGAGCCTGCGCGTCCGGAGCCTGTGCTCCGCAACGGGAGAGGCCACAGCAGTGAGAGGCCCGCGTACCGCAAAAAAAAAAAAAAGAAAAAATTAATAGGGCTTCCCTGGTGGTGCAGTGGTTAAGAATCCACCTGTCAATGCAGGACACGGGTTCGATCCCTGGCCTGGGAAGATCCCACATACCGCAGAGCAACTAAGCCCATGCGCCACAACTACTGAGCCTGCACTCTAGAGCCCGCGAGCCACAGCTACTGAGCCTGCAAGCCACAACTACTGAAGCCAGCGCACCTAGAGCCCGTGCTCTAGGTGACAAGAGAAGCCACGACAATGAGAAGCCCGCACACTGCAACAAAGAGTAGCCCCCGCTTGCCACAGCTAGAGAAAGCCCGTGCACAGCAACGAAGACCCAATACAGCCAAAAATAAAAACAAATAAATAAATAAATTTATTTTTAAAAAAATTAATAGATATAAAAAAAAAAAAGTCCCTTCCCTATTTCTGCTGAGCACCAAAGCAGCTGGGCAGATGGGGCCCTGACAAGCTCGCATTCACTGGTATGAGTTAGGGAAGTGTAGCCATTCTCCAGGGACCTCGGTGCAGACCCTGGAAACCCGGGCCCCAAAGATGGTTCAGCATTGTGGTTAATACTGCAGCTTCTGGGAACTTCCCTGGTGGTCCAGGTGTTAAGACTCTGAGCTTTCACTGCAGGGGGTATGGGTTTGATCCCTGGTTGGAGAACTAAGATCCCATATGCTGTGCAGCAAGGCCAAAAAAAAAAAAAAAAAAAAGGGAGAATGCAGAATTTCTCCTCCAAAAATTAATACCGTAGCCTCTGGAGTGGAAGAGCCAACTCAAGTCCAACCTGTACAGCCTCCTAGATGTGTGGCCTTGAGCAAGTTCCTGACCTCCCAGGGTCTCATCTAGAATGGAAGATGGAATGAGATCGTCCGTGTAAAGCCTTCCACAAATATTAGCTGTTAGCATTAATAGCTGTTCCTGTGAATTATTTTTTTAAATCTGAGGGCAGTCCAGAAGGGACTACTTAGAGTTACTTAGATTTTAAATTAATGTTCCCTTCATAACATAGGAATAACCTCGTTATCCTTAAGCAATTATGTTCAGTTTACAAATCTTGTTATCCTGTTTATAAATATGGCAAGATAAGACTAGTGAGCTTCGATTCTCTTTGATTAATGATCTATTAACTCAACTTGAAGACCCTAAGCTCCTTTGAAAAATCATTTACAAACTTAATTAATTAAATTCCCCTAAACACTTTGAACTGCAATCATAAATTTAATATATTACATTTCTTTCGTAAGCACTTCAGTTGCCTGACAAAGAAAAATATCTCTAAGTAATAAATTCTTATAAACCTAAGAAATAAAATGTATTAATATAGTGAAGCACCAGTTTTCTTTAAAATTCATAATATTCCCAAAAATGGAGTCAAATTTTCTTTCCCCTTCCAACTGAAAGTCACAAGTCTAAATTCTATTACATGTTTAAAACACATCGTTAATCTGTCAGTCTTTAATGTGTTAGAGTCTCTTAACTATTACAATATTTTAAAGAAACCACTATAGACATGTTACTTCTAAACTTAACATGAGAGTTTGATCCTTAGGGCTTAATTTGTTTCATCATCTTCATGTTTAAACCTAAACTTTCCCAGATTGGAAAAGGGCCCTTGAGGAAGCAGATGCACCATCTCTAGGCCATGGGCACCACCCTCAGGGAACTGGTGACACTAAGCTGGTAGTTTATGGCCAAGCAGTGGATGGTTTTTGGTCAGAACTTCAAGACAGTATTGTGGATCTGGGAACTGCAGAGTCCAGAGGGCCGCAGTTTGGACCCACCAGGCCCTTTGTACACTTGAGATGACAACAGGGGCCCCAAGTCCATCCCTTTCAGATAGGAATGGCTTTGCAACCCAGGCTTCCTGGGTATTTATCCCCTTACCCAGTTTTCCATAACCTCTTTTTCAGCTTTTATCGGTTTAGTTGGGACAGGAGTTAACACGTTCCATTCCTCATGACCAACCGCTCCCCCAGGCTTTCTTCAGTTGGATTCAACCAACCTGCTCACTGTCTGAGCCGTGTCTTATTGGCTTCAGCTGCAGCAAGAAGGTCATTCCAAGGACATAGCATTTTCCCATAGGCACAAGTTGCTACCGGGCAGAGTTTAGAGGGGCAGGAACTTTTCTCGAGATAATTATTTACCCTTTGTTCTTGATCTACTTTCCTTCCCTTATTCAACCTACCTTTCCTGCTTTTATTTTCAGGATCCTGAGCAATTTAAGGGGATTGGGCTGGGGGTTTGGGGAGAAGAGAAAGAGGTAGTTTGGGGAGAATGCGGTGACCCAGAGTAGCAGTGTTCACCAGGAAGAGACAGGACCTCAGGTGGCAGGGCTGCGCTGTGTGGGGCGCCCGGGGAGCATGTGGGCATGGGCCCAGGCCCCAGGGCTGCCGATCTTGGCAAGGAAGCAGCAGAGCCTCCTGGAGGCTTAGACATGACGCTCTCACAGTGGCCCCAACATACTGAAGATTTGCCCTCCCCCACACTCACCCCTTTTCTGGCACCATGTTAGGCTCCTGGGTCCTTGCATGGGCCTAGGGGAGAGGAGCCCCACTCCCACTTCCAAAAGCAAGTAACAATGAATTTTTCTGCAGCCCTGGAAAGGTGGCGTCAGGTCTAATTTGATTGTTTTTATTGAAGTAGAGTGGATTTACAGTGTCCTATTAGTTTCAGGCATACAGTACAGTGACTCAGTTATATATGAATATATAGATTTTTTCAGATTCTTTTCCCTTATAGGTTATTACAAAATATTGAGTAGAGTTCCCTGTGCTATATAATAGGTCCTTGTTGGCTATCTATTTTAGATATAGTAGTGTGTATATGTTAATCCCAACCTCCTAATTTATCCCTCCCCCACCCAGGTCTAATTTGATTTTAATGAAATAAAGAAGGGCACTGTTTCCAGTATGGCTGTTCTGTTACGTTCACACAAAATGACTCTATCTGGAGTAGGAGGAAGAGCACTGCGGGGTGGGTCTGGCTCGACCATTCAACAGCAGTTTACTTCACTTCTCTGATCCTCAGTTTTCTCATCTGTAAAATGGGAATGGGCTTCCCACCTACCAGGGTCCCTCCTGGGCCGGGGTCTGGCCTGCCTGCCCAGTACAGGGGTGTGGAGGCCCTGCCTGAGGCTGCTTTTAGGGTCACCATCGCCCTGTGCTGAGGAGCAGCCAGTGCCAGCCAAGCCTGGCCAGCAGAGGGCGCTGCCATGCCGTGTAGACTGTTTCTGCTTTAGCCTGCGGGATGGGTGGCTCAGGGAGGCCGCCAGCCCCCAGGGCTGTATGGAGCAGATATGCTGTCCAGCATCCATCCTCCTTTCAGGGGAGCAGTCTCACAGCTGGGACCAGGTCACAGGGTCATCCACTCAGGCTCAGGTCCCAGACTGTCTGGCGGGTCCAGGTCACCCCACCTGTGTGACTCCACTTAACCCCACCAACACTTCTGTTCCCATAGTGTGCCAGGCCCTCTCATACTCCTGCTGTCACTTAATCTCGAGGAAACGAGATAGAGAACATCACCCCCATGGGGAAACTGAGGCTCAGGATAGGCGAAGTGACTTGCCCAAGACCTCATGGAACTGCACTGAAACCCAGACCTCCAGATTCCAAAGGCCATGTGATTTTCACAGCACCGTTGAGTCTCTTGAACATGGGCACCGAGGGTTCGGCTATTTGGGGGAAGTAGCATGGGAGGGTGTGTGGGTCTAGCTGCCCGGCAGAGGGCTAGAAGATGCACTTGCTCAAGATGAGGTTGGTGTCACGTGGAGCACAGACAGGCCTGGAAAATAGATGCCCTTTGCAGGCCGCTTGTTTGGGACAGCCCAGCCAGAATGAGCTCAGACCCCTGCGAGGCGTCCGTCCTTACCTGAGACTGAGCAGGGCTCCTGGGAAACCCTGATGACAGGACACTTAAGGGGGAAGTAGAGGCAGGGGTGGGCAGGGGAGCCCAGGCCACACTCTCACTGTCCTGGCTGATTCCTGGGCCGGTGGCAGATGTTAGCAACATGGGGCTGGTGCCCACCTTGTCTCCCACCTCCTCTGAGCAAGCTGGTTTGAGCCCCTCTTCTGTTTCCCTCACACATGTCACCAGTGTGATGTCGCCAAACAGCCCAGATTTACCATCAGTGAAAATTCAATTCCCCCAAATGGGAGGACCTGTCTGCGCAAGAAACTGGGTCAGACATGCGGGGTCTTGATGAGGGAACAGATCAGGAAGATGAACACATCCACAACTCAAGGTGGCCCAAGGTCAAGGGCATGGGAGACCTGAAGGTGGGGGGAGGCGAGTATTGGGGAAGCTCAAAGAGGGAGGGAGCCTCTCTGGCCAGGGTAGCCTGGGAGGACCTAACGCACAGACGGTCAACGGACAGAGCTTTGCGCTAGGAGAGGCGCTGAGCCCTGACCGAGAGGTGGGAGGAGGAACACAGGTTCAGAACCAGGGAGATGCGTGGTGGCTACGTAGGAGCCCTTGAGGGCATTCAGCAGGGATGAAACTGGGAAGGTGGGCAGGCGCCAAGTGTGGGGAGCTTCATGTCAGGATGAGGACACCATGGGCACATACAGCTGACCAGCAGTTCAGAGCGTCAGCAAAGCACCTAAGTCTCTGAAGCAGAGGTTGGTTCAAATCCCAACCCAGCCAATCACTAGCTGTGTGACCTTGGGTAAGTCATTCCGTTCGTTGGTGTTCTAGTTTCTCACCTAAAATGTGGTTAAATTACTACTTCATGGGGCTACTGTGAGGATAAAATGAATTAAACTGCATGCAGCTCTTAGCAAGTGGCAGGCTCATAATGGTGCTCTTACTATTACCTCATATAAATAATAACAACGGCTACCATTTGGGGAGCACATGTAATGTACCAGACTCTGAGACATTTCCCTAACTATGTCATCTCTTTAATCTTCACAGGAAACCTCAGGGGTACCATCATCTTACCATTATCACACCCATTTTACAGATGGGGAAAGGGGGTGTCCTTGCCCACAGTCACAGAGCTGCAAAGTGCTGAGCCAGGCTCCCACCCAGGCCTGCCTGGCTCTAGGGACCTCTAAGCCACCGTCTCCTCTGGCTGCATCTTTCTGCCAGCGAAGGGGCCTGGGCTGTGCCCTGTGGTTCATGGATCCCAGGATTCTGAACGCAGCTTTGTGGGTCTTGGATGGGGTAGGAGAAAAGTTCAGCACCCCCCCCACACAACCCCTACAGACACCTCCCGGGGCCCACGTCCAGGGGTCTCGGTTTTAGGCGACACATCAGTGTTGCCTGTTCAAAGCAGAGCAGGGAGAAAGGCGTGGAGCCCTTAAAACAGTACAAACGTGTCCCTCGCAGCCGCGCCTGATTCTCCCGGAGCCCGGGCGCACACAGACAGAAGTTGTGTACGCAGGATTTTAGTATTTCCTCTCCGGCTCCAGCCCCAATTTGAGGGCCTGTAAAAGCTTGAATGGAGTCCAGTGCGGCGTGGTTTGCCTAAGCTCGGCTCCCGGCACGGAGTCAGAGCAGCCCACACAGGGATGGGGCGCCCACAGGAGGCCCTGGGGGGCAGAGGGCGCCCATGCCCACGCCCGGGCCGCCTAGCCTACCCCCAGCAACCCCTCACCCCCAGCCTGGGGCACTGATGGGGGGGAGGCGAGGGCCGGACCGTGTGACCCTGTGCTCCCCCCTGGCCTGGAGGAAGAAAGGGTGAGCTGGGAACCTCTTTCACTTCATAGGAGGTGGGGAGGGCTCCCCCGTGACTGGGGGGACTGGTCCAGGCTGCACCCCGAGAGGTGGGAGGCTTGTCCAGTCCTCGCTTTTAAACCTGCCCCCGGCATCTCTGCCACTGTCTGAAATCACTCAGTCTCCTTCCCTAACCGGCTGTGTGAGACTACCCAGCTCATTCGCCCTCCCCGGGCCTCAATTCCCTCACCTGTAAAAAGGGGCTGATGCTGCTCTATCTCAGGCCCCAGCCCCAGCCCCACCTCCAGCGTCTTGGGGTCCGAGGAGCCTGTGAGCTGTCTGCGCTGTAGACAAGGTGCTCTCTTAGGAAGGGAGGACTGGCCCCCTCCTCCGGGGGCTGTGACCCCGCACAGCCAGGCAATAAGGGGAGGAATGTGTCTCAGGGCCAGGAAGGGACACCCCAGGACCCCCATGCTCAGGGGACTGGTCACAGGCCTTCCAGGGGTCACTCACACCCTGAGCACAGCAACCTTTGTGGACAGAGCCCAGGTCACCCAGGTCTCCACGCATGGAGGTGTTCAGCCTGCCCTCCACAATCACTGCTCTGCAATTCCCTCGTGCGCATTTGTCTTTGAGGCTCTCAACCAGGGACTTTTGCAGAGGAAAGTTTTTCATTTTCATGAGGCCCAGTTTATCCATTTTTCCTTTTGTGGATCAGGCTTGGGTTTAGATCTCAAAGATTTTTCTCCTATGCTTTTTCAAGTTTTATAGTTTTGTGTTTAAGCCCATTTACGTCTACCATCCATTTTGAGTTGACTTTTGGATAAGGCATGGGGTTAAGTGGAGGTTCATTCCTTTGTCTGTGGATAACCAATGGCTAAAGGGGTTATAAGAGCCGTTTTGACCATACCCAGCTTCTGCCTTAGAGTACCACTTTTAGATAAAGCAAAGGAAGCCTGGAGAAATTAGACGACTTTCCCCAAATTTCTATGTTCATCATGAGTGCCGCTTACTAACCCTTTCCCACTCTCTCTTTTCCGGGCGCATTGTGGGATCACTCCTCGGGGGTCCCTCTATGGTTGCGTGGGTCCTCGCCAGTGAGTTGTGAGTAGGAATTACATGAGTCTCTCCCAAATCAGAGCATTTAAATGCCATTTCAAGACCCTCCAGATCTTTCCTTTCCCTTTGTCCCGGCAACCAGCAAGTTCAAAATGGTGACCACCCATTAGCATGCGTTCCAGAGGGCGGAGAAATGGAACAGAGCCCGCAGTGGACTCATGATGGACATTTAGAATGAACAAGATATAAACTTTGTGTTTAAACCATTACACTTTTCAGGCCTTTTGTTACCACAGCATGACTCAGCCTCTCCTGACTGATACAGCCACCAAGTTGGACTGAGGGCCCCTCACTCCCCTCACTATGGACTTGCCAGGAGAGGAGACCAACCATAGAGTTATATGGACAATACAGCCCCTACAGCGTATTGCTGCTAGTACCCTCTGCTACTAGGACACCAGGCTCCAAGCAGCAGCTGTCCCCAGGCCCCTTGCACCCACTCAGCTCAGAAAAGGCCCACAGGGAATTCAGCAATGGTGCTGTGTCAGATGACCCAGGGACCCCCTCCCCACTCTGCTTAGCACCAATCACTACCCCAGACACAGGGGCTGCATCTACTTCTAATGGTCCCTGTAAGGGGGGCTAGGGATAAACTGCAACCCACTGGGGAGAGTGTCTGGAATGGAAGTGGGGAGACACAGTGGGTTTCACAGTGTTAAGTCCAGAAGCTTCTGCTTTCCTGATAAAAGGGGATGGATTCAGCTGGCGTGACCCCTTTCTTTTCATCTTTTTGTCTCTGTTTTCTTTTGAATGTGGGCATGATACCTAGAGTTGTACCAACCATCGAAGACCATGAAGAAAAGGCCAAAGAAACCCTCCTACACTGTTGGTGGGAATGTAAATTGGTGCAACCACTATGGAGAACAGCATGTAGTCTGTCATACAGAGTGAAGCAAGTCAGAAAGAGAAAAACAAATACCGTATGCTAACACATATATATGGAATCTAAAATTTTTTTTTAATGATTATGAAGAACCTAGGGGCAGGACAGAAATAAAGACACAGACGTAGAGAATGGACTTGAGGACACAGGGAGGGGGAAGTGTAAGCTGGGACGAAGTGAGAGAGTGGCGTGGACATATATACACTACCAACTGTAAAATAGATAGCTAGTGGGAAGCAGCCACATAGCACAGGGAGATGAGCTCGGTGCTTTGTGACCACCTAGAGGGGTGGGATAGGGAGGGTGGGAGGGAGACGCAAGAGAGAGGGGATATGGGGATATATGTATACATATAGCTGATTCACTTTGTTATAAAGCAGAAACTAACACACCATTGTAAAGCAATTATACTCCAATAAAGATGTTAAACATAAATAAATAAAACAATAGAACTACCATATGATCCAGTAATCACACTCCTGGACATATATCCAGAAAAGATGAAAACTCTAACTTGAAAAGATACACGCACCCCAATGTTCACTGCAGCACTATTTACAATAGCCAAGACATGGAAGCGACCCAAGTGTCCATCAACCAATGAATGGATACAGAAGATGTGGCATATACATGCAATGGCATATTACTCGTCCATAAAAAAAGAATGAAATATTGTCATTTACAGCAATACAGATGGACCTAGAGATTATCATACTAAGTGAATTAAGTCAGACAAAGACAAGTACCATATGATATCACGTATATGTGGAAACTAAAGAAACGATACAGATGAACTTATTTACAAAACAGAAACAGATTCACAGGTGTAGAAAACAAACTTACGGCTACCAAAGGGGAAAGGGGGCAGGGAGTGATAAATTGGGAATTTGGAATTAACAGATACACTCTACTATACATAAAATAGATAAACAACAAGGACCTACTCTATAGCACAGGGAACTATATTCAATATCTTGTAATAGCCTATAAGGGAAAACAATCTGAAAATATATATATATATATATGTATATTTAACTGAATCACTTTGCTGTACTCCTGAAGCATTGTAAATCAACTATACTTCAGTTAAATAAATAAAGAAGAAAATGCCAAAGGAAATCTCAGAGTCGTTGAGCTACAACAACGTTATGACAGCCTCCTCTTGATTTCTTGTTATGAGAAAAAGACTCCCCTGTGTGTTTAAACGTCTATAACCAGGCTTCCTGCTACTTGCAGCCCAATACTTTCCTAACTGGTACAGTTCCTAGCGGGGGAGTTGGAAGAAAGGACTTTTTCTGGTTATCAATGCCTGTGCTCCTCCACTTTCCTCACCCGGGGTTGTCTGGCCCCAGATCAATCCTGTCCCCAGTTGTTCCCGATCAGTTCTGACTGCAGCAGGAGGTGAGATTTAAGTGCCCCACATCCGGGGCTTTTTGCACCTTTCACATCAACTCCAGAGTTATCTCCCCAAAACACAAACCTGAACATGGCGCTGCTCTGCCCCCAGATCCTACCACCTTCTCTCGGACCCTAAGAATGACATTCAAGTTCCCTTCCCGGGCCCTCAAGGCCTTTCCCACCCTGGATTCAGCTAACCTTTGCAGCTTTAAATCCCTTGCCTCCTCACCAGGCACCATCCCCTTCCTAAGCCACCACCTCTGTCACCCCACATCCACCGTGGGTGGATGTGCTGTTACCCTCCTTGCTTCCCTTTGTCCACACCTTTATTATAGCAAGCGCACTTCACCTTGTAATTACTTGTTTGCAAATCTTTCCTTCCGGAGATTGTCAGCTCTGGGGACAAGGGTCAATCCTTATTCTATTTGTATATGCTTTAGCTTCCAGAATGGCTAGTACTCAAAACACAGCCTGTTAAATAAATAAAACCCCAGTGCTTTGGTTATACTTTGGATGTTAACTGTGAGCTTTCTCTTTGGGTCCTATATGCAGCCACTCTTCAGGTAACCTGTGAATTCCCCATTATAAGGAAAGGGCTTGCTTAGTTTCCTATTAAGCAATATTTATTGAGCACCTACCATGTGCTTGTATCAGTTAGCTATTAGCACAATCATGCTGTATAACAAACACCCACAAATCCCTGAGGCATATAATCATAAGCCCTTATTTGCCACTTGTTTTTGTGTTGGCTGGGGGTATCTAAAGTTGCTATTACAAACCCCATTTTTCAGATGAGGAGACCAGAGGTGTAGAGAGGTAAAGTAACAGTCTAAGTTTGCACAGTTGATAAGCAGCAGAGCCAGAAGGAAAACCTAGGGAGCCTGACTCACATCTGAATTCTTAACCATTATGTTGCACTGCCTCTCTGCTATAGACTGAATGCTTGTGCCCTTTCCTCCCCAAATTTAATTGTTGAAACCTAATCCCCAATGTGATGGTATTTGGAGGTGGGGGCTTTGGGAGGTGATTAGGACATGAGAGTGGAGCCCTCGTGAATGGGGTTAGTGTTCTTATAAAAGAGGCCCAGAGAGCTCTCTAGTCCCTTCTGCCATGTGAGAACACAGGGAAAAGACGGACATCCATGAACCAGTAAGCCGGCTCTCACCAGACAGTGAATCTGCTGATTTCTTGATCTTGAAAGTCTCAGCTTCTAGAACTGTGAGAAATAAATTTCTGTTGTTTGTAATCTGCCCAGTTTGTGGTATCTTGTTGTAGCAGCCCCAGCAGACTAAGACGCTCTCCATCTTTGAAAGCATCCCACCTCTATGCATAAAGAGTTTGCTCATTTTTTAAAATCACTACGTAAGGACTTCCCTGGTGGCACAGTGGTTAAGAATCCGCCTGCCAATGCAGGGGACACGGGTTCGATTCCTGGTCTGGGAATATCCCACATGCCGCGGAGCAACTAAGCCCATGCACCACAACTACTGAGCCTGCGTGCTGCAACTACTGAAGCCTGTGAGCCTAGAGCCCGTGCTCCACAACAAGAGAAGCCACCGAAATGAGAAGCCCAAGCACCGCAACGAAGAGTAGCCCCTGCTCGCTGCAACTAGAGAAAAGCCCGCGCGCAGCAAAAAAAAACCCCCCAAAACAAAGAAAACCACAACCTAATATTTCAATGAATGGATGGCAATACATCATAAGTACTTAGTCAGTCCCTACTGATGCGCATTTAAATTGTTTCCAAACTTTTGCTGTTACAAACAACGTTACATGAATAATTTGTGCCCAAGTCATTCAGCATTGGTGAAGTGTATCTGCAGCGAAAATTCCTAGAAGTGGAATTGCTGAGCCAAAATTATGTGCCTTTATAATTTTGAATGCTATCACTTAATTGCCTGCCAGCAGTCTATGGACTGTCAATTTCCCCACACCCTTTCCCACATGGTGCGTTAGCAAGCTTTTTGATCTTTAATAGCACGATGAATGAAAAATACTATCTCAGTGTTGTTTTCATTTGCGTGGCTTTCATTATGCGTAAGGTTGAAACAATTATAATGTTACCTCATAGGGTTATTGTGAAGATGAAATGAATTAAGACAATTAATAAGTATCAAGTTCTTAGGACAGCACCCAGTACGTGGTAAGCACTTAATAAACGTTCATCACTATTAATATTATATACTGCGGGGGTGAGGAGAAGGGCGAGACACAGAGCAGTATGTATAATATGCTGTTATTTGTGAAAAAAAGTATATTATTTGTGAAAAAAGAATATATATGTATATATATACATGCACACACATTCACACATATATATGTATGTGTAGATATGTATATATGTACTTGCAGGTATATATAAATTTTCTCAGAAAAGATATACAAAAGTAGAGAATGGACTTGAGGATATGGGAAGGGGGAAGGGTAAGCTGGGACAAAGTGAGAGAGCGGCATGGACATATATACACTACCAAACGTAACATAGATAGAGGGAAGCAGCCGCATAGCACAGGGGGATCAGCTCGGTGCTCTGTGACCACCTAGAGGGGTGGGATAGGGAGGGTGGGAGGGGGATGCAAGAGGGAGGAGATATGGGGACATATGTATATGTATAACTGATTCACTTTGTTATAAAGCAGAAACTGACACACCATTGTAAAGCAATTATACTCCAATAAAGATGTTTAAAAAAAAAGTCGTAAATATTGATGCCTCTAATAGAGGAACTGGGTGCTGGTGACAGCAATGAGAAGAGATTCTTTCCTGCATTCTCTTGGTATCACATAATATTTGAACCATGTGCATGAAACATTTATTCTCAAAAAACGCTGCAGTTACTGGCACTTCATGTAGGAAGGCTGCACAAGTAAGGAAAAGGCTCCCAGCCCCGTAGCTTTGGCCCTAAGTCCCCAGGTGATACAACGCCTTTTGCCACCTTCCCACCCTTGCCTCTTGAGGGCGCCAGACTCAGCCCTAATTGTAGCTCAAAAGAAGGTTGGCTTTGCCACAAGCCGAGGGATGGAAAGAGCTGTTCATTCTTCCCCATTTGTCCATGCTCTCCAAACCCTATCATTCCATCCAACCCTCTCAAGGCAGCAGGAGGAAGGACGACGGAAGAAGGGAGGCTGAAGCATTTGCTGCCTTCAAGACGCCTGACGAAGTAATAGAAGAATTCATCGACTTGGGTGCCCTCATCCAGTCTCAGTGATGCCACTGACCTCCTGGGCAGGCAAGAGCCATCACCTCCCTAGGCCCGAGTTTCCTCAGAGTGAAAAAGGGCTACTGACACCCAGCCTACATCATGGATTTTAGGTTAAATCAAATAAGCAATGTGAAGCCACATTGAAAAACCAAAGCATGATGTTAGCCAGGCATACAGAACGTGGGAGTGGAGTGTAACAGTGAGTGCTCCTGATCTGTCACCAAAGAGAGAGGCCACTCCCCAGGGCATCTTTTCCCAGAACAGACTCCAACATCGGAGCCCTCTTCTCATCCAAGAGAACAGAATGAAACACCTTGCCCAGACACTGTCAGATGTCAGATACCATGTCAAGGATAAAGAGAAAAAGGATGTAGGAAAGACAAAAGCTGATTCCAGGTTTAATAAATGTCTGCGGGAATTTGGCAGAATGTACTGGAAACATCAATCCTTGATGAAAATCTGTTGATTAAAAACAATCCTCAGCCATAAGAAGGAATGAAACTCCGATACATGCTACAACATAAATGAACCTTGAAGACATCAGGCTGAGTGAAATAAGCCAGACATGAAGGACAAAAAATGTCTGATCCCACATCTATAAGGTATCTAGAAGAGGCAAAGTCATGGAGGCAGACAGTAGAATAGGGTTACCAGGGGCTGGGGAAGGGGGAAATTGGGAGTTATTGGTAATGGGTTCTGAGTTTCCATTTGGGGTGATAAAAAAAATTCTGGAGATGGATGGTGGTGCTGGTACACTGTGAATGTATTTAATGCCACTGAATTGTATGCTTAGAGATCGTTAAAATGGTAAATTTTTGTTAATCCACAAATAAATAATCTCCCTCCAAAAAGAGGGGAAAATATCCCTTAATGCTCAAAGTGAACTTTGTGCAAGCATCTTAGCAGGTAATAAGACTAATTTGAAAATAAGGGCCCAGGAACAAGAAAACACCCAGTCCCAAGACCAGCAGTGTCGGGCTGGCACGAAGTGGAGGGTGTAGAGGGTGTGGAAGGTGGAAGGGGGCAGCGGGGCTTTCCAGGAGAGGAGCCCACCCTGTCCAAGCCGGTGTCATCTCCCCGCCACACTCCTCAGGGTTCCTTCTGGTCATTAGTGAGAAACCTCTGGGCAGTGACACCAGAATGCACTGTGGAGTATTTATAGTCACATAGATTTGAGTCTATGTTTGTATAAGCCGTGTCGTAAAATGCATTCTCATGTCACAAAAAATGTGAGGTCATTCATGCTAAAACGAATCCTTTTGTTGAATTCATATCGTCCTGAGTTTAAACAAAAGGAAGGACCCTTCAGCGGATGCCCTTAGTCAGGGGAACCTTACCAAGCTATAAAAATTCAGACTCTGCTGTTCTGAGTGGGGAAATCAGGAAAGCCCCAGGCCCAACCCTCTTAATAGAATTCTGTCCAAGTGAGGCTTGGTTCATGGGTCATGTGTGACCCATGACCGTTATCAGGGAGAAACGACATTATTAAACAGCCTATGAGAAGATGGAAGGCATCCACCTCAGCTCTGCTGCCACCTCTGGTCCTGAGGCGGGCAGAGCCCGAAGAGAAGGTAGGTTGGGGCGTGGAGGCAGCTCAGGGGGAAGAGACGAGGAGTCCAAGACAGCCGAAGCGGTTCTCTTAGGCTGGGGAGGGGAGGTCGTTCCGGTTTGCTGAGCTAGCTCTCTGCGCAGGCAGGGGGCGTGGCCATCACGCTGGGGCTTCTTGCCCCTGGGGAAAGCCGAACTACCTATAGCACCCACCAGCCTCGTGTGCCAAGATCTGACTGACCCCTTCAGGGCATGACCACCCAGGGGCCTTATCAAGGAGAGAAGCACATGTTAAACTACTAAGCAAAAGCTCACTTTGCAGAGAGTCTTCGTTAGGATAAAATTTGGTTGTTGTGACCGAGATCTAAAGCTTCCCAAATTGTATTCCCATTCTGGCACACAGGAAAATGACAACAATTGTATAGCTCCACTGGCCCAGGGGTGGCTCTAGGCAATCAGTAGCTTCACACACCTGTAACCCACACACCAGGGAAGCCCAACATTGGTGGGGAAGCTCTGACCTTATTTTTTATTTTTTTTTGCGGTAGATGGGCCTCTCACTGTTGGGGCCTCTCCCGTTGCGGAGCACAGGCTCCGGACACACAGGCTCAGCGGCCATGGCTCACAGGCCCAGCCGCTCCGCAGCATGTGGGATCCTCCCGGACCGGGGCACGAACCCGTATGCCCCTGCATTGGCAGGCGGACTCTCAACCACTGCGCCACCAGGGAAGCCCCGCTCTGACCTTATTAATACAGATGTTTACTTCCCTGTCAGATAGAAGAGCGAGTTATTATGGTGATTTTGCTCTATGGAGCTATCAAGGGCCCACACCCTGTCTTGTTGCTCCTCCATCCTTAGCATGTTGCCCTCATCTGAAAGATCCAGGATGGCACAGCCACACCCACCTTCCATAAACAGAGAGGGCGAAGGGGAAGCAAAGGCCCACCCATCCTCTTAAGAGCATGTGTTATCTGTGGCTGCATAACAAATGACCCCAGAACTTAGTTACTTCGAGCAATATACATTTATTATCTCAGTTTCAGCAAGTCAGGAGTTCAGAGGTTGCAGTCGAGATGTCAGCAGGTCTGTGACCATCTGAATGCCAGCTAGACTGAGGCTTGAGGATGTGCTTCCAAAATGCCTCCATCATGTGGCTGTAGGCAAGAAGCCTCAGGTCCTTGCCACGTGGGCCACTCCATAGGGGCTTCTTGATTGTCCTTATGACATGGCAATTGGCTTCCCCATCGTGCTTATTACAAGAGAAAGCAAGGAGGAAGCCAACTGCTTCCTTGCCCTAACCTTGGACATCACACACAATGACTTCTGCCATGTTCTGTCCATTAGAAGCAAGTCACTAATTCGAAAAGATACCTGCACCCCGATGTTCATAGCAGCATTATTTACAATTGCCAAGGAAGCAATTGGAAGCAACCAATTGTCTTTGGAAGCAACCCAAGTGTCCATCAACAGATGAGTGGGTAAAGAAGATGTGGCGTATATATACAATGGAATATTACTCAGCCATAAAAAAGAACAAAATATTGCCATTTGCATGCAGCAACATGGATGGACTTGGAGGGCGTGATGCTAATGTGGCATAAGTCAGATACAGGAAGACATAAATATTGTATGACATCACTTATATGTGGAATCTAAAAAATACAACAAACTAGTGAGTGTAACAAAAAAGAAGCAGACTCACAGATATAGAGAATAAACTAGTGGTTACCAGTGAGGAGAGGGATGGGGGAGGGGCAATATGGGGTGGGAGAAAATAGGGTTATTATGGGATTACATGAAATCGAGTGTGTGAAACTTTTGAAAATTGTAAAGCACTATAGAATTTAAAGAATCTTTCATTCAATTAAAAAAATTCAGGAAAAAAAAAGGCAAGTCACTAAGCACAGCGTAAACCTAAGCAGAGGAGAATTAGGCTTCACCTTAATGAAAGGAGCGTCAAAGAATTTATGAACATGTGTAAAACCACCACAGGACACATCCAAAAGACTGTACATATTCCTCTTCTGCTCACCCCCTATTGGCTAGAACTCAGTCACATGACCAAACACAGTCCAAGGGGAACTGAGATGTATTGTCTTTGTGGTAGTGGCTGGACACCCGGTGGGTGGTCTGTTACTATGGGAGGGAAATGGAGCATGAGTAAAGTTTCTGCCTCCAAAGAAGCAAAAATGCAGATATGCCAGGTGAAAAAAGGACCCTGTGGAATATAATTTACATTCTAGGCAAGGAAACCATGTTTCTCATCATTGGCATCCTTGAAAATGCTCATGACATATGGACGAGTGAAAAACGCAGGTTGGATAACAGCATGATGCCATTTAAGACAATTGATATACGCAGATCTCAATGGGCGCGGAGGCTGAGAGGTGATTGGGTGTTTGCCAGCACAATAATTGTGGTTATCTCCACGTGGCTGAATTACTGGCAGTTTTTTCATACATTTCTGTCATTTTTCTATATCATTTACTATTTTTCCCCAAAATAGAAAAAGACATAAACAATATTTCTTCCTATCCTTTCTAATCAACCCACCTCCCCCAAGCTGGTCTAAAAAGAATGTCGGTGAGAAATTCCTGGGTGTCCTGTCATGAGTCTTGCTGGAGAATCTGTCAGTTCAGAGACAAGCCAAGCACAGGGCAGCAGGAGGAGAAGGGCCATGGGTCTGGTTAGACCGTGAGGATGTGCCAGTGGGACATAGTACCAGGGCATGAAATCGCAGCTGAGACCATGAGATCAGTGGTGGGGGGCATGCCGTGAGAATGAAAGTCAGAACAGAGAGTCAGACCAAAAGTGGGAGCCGCCAAGGTGTAGTGCCTGAGGGGATGTGCCAGGGTCTGGGCCAAGTCACAGTCTAAGCATCCAGGCTGAAGACAGTGTTCCCGGTTCCAATGAGCCCTAGGGAGCAAGAGGAAAAGAGATTTCAGAAACTGAGGCTTGGTATGGGTGATGGGAGCCAATGCAGGTTGAAAAGACCCCTGGAACCTCAGCCAGGGCACTTCTGGGGAGACGCAGCCAACTGGCAGCCCCTATGCAACCAGGAGGCTGCCGGGGAGCATGCTACCGCCCCAGCAAGAGAGGCCTCTGCAGGGCTGGTGCTGACTGCACTGCCTCCCGCCTGGACAAGAATGGGTGAATGGGTTTAATCTTGCCTGCCAGCTCTGATCTATGACTAGTAGTTCCCTGTACTCCTGGGTTGAGAAAGGTTCTAAGGCTAAGTCTGGGCTTAGAAGGAACCACTGAAGTGATTGATTGGTGATGTCTGCCAAGGCCCAGAGGAGAGAGTAGGCCAAGTGCCGTGATTCCAACAGCTTATCCTTCTCCGCTGGGGATTCAGCACCACCCCCTCTTCCCCCACTTGCCTGTCTCCCATAGTAGGGAAAAATTATCCATAATCCCCCCCCTTTTCACTTTGGCTGATTCACTGCTAGAGTTTCTATATACAGAGAGCCTTTTTATGTAGCTGTCATCAAAAAGTACATCCTAATTATAAATGTTTTTTCCACTTGGCAATACAACACAAGGATTTTCCTATGATTTTTTTTAATATCTTTTTTTTAAAACTAACACGAGTACATTGTAGAAGAGACAAAGAACCAACAAGAAAAAAACTTTAAAACATCTTTAATTCCAAAATGCACAGGGGACCCCAGAGCATGTCAGGAAGTGGCAAACCAGGAAGATGTTCACTCTAGACCAATCACTCCAGAACCTCCATAAGTATCAGAATTGTATGGGATTTTCTTTTAAGAAATGAGGATTCCCTCTACAAACTCATTAGAAAAGGTAAACCTCTCCCCCCAACAACAACAACAAAAAAGGGGAGCAAAGACTATAAAAGAGACAATTCATAGAAATAAAAATTCATGAGGTCAGTAAATAAGAAGCATGTTCTTCTCTAATCAGTCAGGAAAATGAAAATTAAAACAATGAGATGCCTTCCCCCGCCTCCAGCACGCTGACATCGCACATTCAAGAGCGAAAACATACAGCACAAGCAGGGCAGTGGGCATGAATTGCTACAGCCTCTTGGGCAAGTAATCTAGAATTGATTATGAAAAATAAAAACAAATCTATATGTACATTTTTTAGAACAACCTTACTTCCAGGATCTCCTCTACAGAAGTGAAAAACCCATAACATGAAGATACATGTACTAGGACATCTACTGAAACACCCACCTATTTGTTCAACAAACATTTGTTGATTAACTATCATGTACCAGTCACTAGGAATACAATGAATAAAACAAACACACATCCGCGATCCCATCGAGTTTATCTTGCAGAGGGAGGAATCAATTTAAAAACCAGATACATTTAAAAGACGTAGCATGGAGAAAAATACAACAGGGAAGAAAGACGGAGAGAATGCTAGGGGAAGTGGAGTATGTGGGGTGGGGGGAAGAGGGTTGCACTCTGAAACAGAGTGATCACGAAAGGCCTCACTGAGAAGGTGGCATCTGATCAACGAACTGAAGAAGGGGAGGGAACAAGTCATGGGGATATTCAGGAGTGGAGCATTCCAGGTGGGGGAACGGCCGACGCAAAGGCCAAGAGGCAGAATGGGTCTGGTGTGTCCAAGAACCAGATAGAGGTACGGGTGGTACAGGCCTTGGAGGCCACTGCAAGGACTCGGTTTTACTCTGAGAGGGATCTAGCCATCTCTGGGATGCAGATAGGAATTTGGAAGTCAACAGCCTACAAAGGGCATGCGGCCCTGAGGGAGGGAGGAGGGGGAGATTGTGGGGACTGAGGACCAGGCCGCAGGGCATCCCAACAAGCAAAGGAGGCTGAGGACAGCAACGAGAAAGGTAGAGAGCAACCCAGGGAGACCGGGCTCCACTTCAGGGAGGGCGGATGGGCTGTGTCAAATGTGCTGGCTGACAGGTCAAGTCTGATGAGGACCTAAGGACCAGCATCCTGAAGGAGACGGGCTGGTCCAGCCCTGACGGAGGACTTGAGTCACTGAGCGTGGGCACTTGTACAAGCCCCTCAGGAAGGGAAGTGGAAAGAACCCCGAGAGCAGAGGGGATCAAGAGGCAGCAGTTGAGCAGCCTGATGAGGGGCTGCAGGGGCAGCTGGCAGGCTCCAGAGAACAATGGAGTGCCCTGTGTCCTTGAGCTCCGAGAAGGGCGCCTCTTGCCCAGGGCCGGGAGGAAAGCGGATCCCCGCGTTAATTAAGTCCCATCAGCAGCAAGTCGGTGCTTGCCAAGCTGCCGGGCGGGGCCTGATCCAGGTCCTGCCTCTAAGGAAGCATCCAGGCCGCCAGGACAAGCACTGGCTCCTCGGAAAAGTGCTCATGCCTGGAGGAGGAAATGAGTCCCTGACCGAGAGCCCGGCCAGAGGAAGGCCACAGCCCTGGGAGGAGCCCGGGTGCCTGGGGAGAGGCCAGGCCAGCGGAGGCCAGTCCTGAGTGAGAAAAGCAGATGGAATGAAATGCCTCTCCCTTCCTGCTGTGGGTGATGCCTGGTGGGGCAGGGCAGGCTGAAAATGGTGAATTTAAAATAGAGATGAAACAGATTTTTAACTCAGCCTGGTGCTGAGTGATATTTTCTGGAGAGAGAGAGCTATATAGCTGGAAGAGGCTTTAGTCGTCATGTCCTCAAACCACATATTTTACAAATGGAGAAACTGAGGTTCAGAGAGGGGAGGTATTTGCCCTGGGTCACACAGCCAGTGAGCAGAGGGGCTGAGAACCAGCCTCAGGGCCCCTGGCACCTGTGACAAACTGCAGGCCAGGGGGTGCCTGGGAAATGTGGCTGCCACCTGAATCCATGTACTGAGGAAAGGAGGCTGGGGAGGGGAAAGCAGGAGACGTCAGAAGCCAATGGGGAGCAGAGCAGAGGCCTGGCTCCCAGCCGGAGCGGGCTCTGTGAGCGGGGTGGGGGGAAGACCCTGGGAACAGCCTGGCCTAGGTGGGAGAGGGGGCTACAGGTCTGTGAGAAGGTGAGTCTCAGTGGGCTCAGGACCTAGAGGGAAGGGCAGACAGGCCCTGGGAGGGACGAACACCCTGCACCTCGGCCTGTGGGCAAGTCAATTTCACTTCAATCCTCCAAATACCTTCGGGCTGGAGAAGCTCAGGTACTCCCGGGGTTCCACTCCCTGTGTGTTCCGTCTGGCGTCCGCTCCTTATTTATTTCATGCTGAGGACACTCACCCTGTTTAATACTTTCTCCCTTGCCTGAATCTCTGCTGGGCTCTGCAGGACAACCTGGGCTGAAGAGGGATGGGCAGGACCCTCTGGGCTCACCCTGCAGCCCCTCACCAGGGCAAGGAAACCCCAGGAGCCCTCCCAGCCCAGGCCAGCAGTGCTGTACATCGAGGCCACAGGGCCTAGGACTGTCCTGCAATGTGTAGACAGATAGACCTACTCTCTGTCCTCCAGGAGCCCACAACCAAGGCAGAAACATAGATGGAGAGGCAAGCAACAGTGCCAGAAGGGGGAAAGTGGGTGTCCTGAGAGGCCCGAGGCATGTGGAGTTTGGACAAAGGTTAAAGGACCTTTCATTGAGGCAGCAGGTCAGCAGTCTGGGGGTCTGGGGAGGTGAGCTGTACCCAGATTAGAAGGATGACCACTTGTTTATTTGTAATTTCTCTAAAGATGCTCTGTTGGTTTTTGTTTAACAACTCTGGAAGGTATCTGCTCCTTCAAATAATTCTCTGGTTCAAAAGGTAATCCCTCAGGAGAAATACAGCTGTTCTAGCGAGACGGAGGAAGAACCTCAGCGTCCGGGTGGTGGGAGAGCCCATGTGGGGAGCTGTAATCTGAGCCTTGAACTCAGAAATGCAGGCAGGACAAGGCAGTGTGGAACCCAGGATGGAAATCAGCTGCGAGGGACCTTGGAGGTCACAGAGCCACTGTCTACTTGTCTACTCAAGACGGGTCACACGGGGAGTTGAAGGTCTGGCCAAGCTGACCCCAGGCCCCCAGGTTCCCAGAGGACCGCGTGTTCTCCCCCCAGTCACAAGGGGCTTGGTTCTGGGTGTTTCCTCCCTTGCATTTCCCAGATCCCTGAGCTTGGGAGAAGAATGCACAGCAGAAGGCCTTCTGGAGGGGGGTGAGCACAGAGGGCACGCACTTTGCCCCAGCAGGTCTGCCCGTGGGAAGTGCTGGCTCCCGGTGCCCGTGGGAAGTGCTGACTCCCAGTGCCCGTGGGGAGGGCAGTGGTTCGGAATAGTCTATCCAGCTCCCTGAGGAGCAGGACAGGGTGCACCTGTGAGGCTGCCAAAAGGGGGCTGGGGCCTCCCTCAGGCTTGGCTCTGGTCCAGTCCTGTCATCAAAGCCAAGGGAGGCCGCGCTGACAGATGTCACCGGCACGGCGCTGTCAGTCATCCCAGCAGGTCTCCTCAGCACAGCCACCATCCTGTGAGGGTTGGAGGACAGGGCTCTTCCTGGCTTTCCCCCAGCGCTGATCACTGATCACCGCTGCCGGGTCCTTCGCAGACAGCTTCACCTCTTAGGGCTTCAGCCTCTGCCTTCAGTTTCGAGACTGAGCCGATCAGAGCGCCTCTGGCAGTGCCTGGGGCAGCCATGTGGGTAAGGAAATCCTGGCCCATCCAAAATCCCCATTAACCAGCAGTCCCCAAACTGTGTTCCATGGACCTCCCCACATGGTGTCCAGTGAGAGATTGGGGCATGAAAAAAAGAATAAATGCCCTGCATCAACAGATGAATGGGTAAACCAAATGTAGCACACACATGCAACGGAACATTATTCAGCCATAAAAAAAGAATGAAGTTCTGATACACGCTTCAGCATGGATAGACCTTGAAAATCTTATGCTTAGTGAAATAAGCCAGACACAGAAGGACAAATATTGTATGATTCCACTTACATGAGGTACTAAGAAGAGGCAAATTCATAGAGACGGAAAGTAGAATTGAGTTTACCAGGGGTGTAGTGGGAGAGGCGGGAAAGGGGGAGTTGTTGTTGAATGGGTACAGAGTTTTTGTTGGGGATGATGAAACAGTCTGGGGTATAGATAGTGGTGATGTTTACACAACATTGTGACTATATTTAATGCCACAGAACTGTGTACTTAAAATGATTTAAATGATAAATATTATGTCATACATTTTACCACGATAAAAAACTTTTTTTAAAGAGTAAGTGCCCAAACAACTTTGGGAGACACTGTGTCCTCAAATTTAAATGGTGGGGCAGTACAGGAGTAGGGGATTAAATTTTTTTTTAATAAAAAATTTTTTTAATTTAAAAAATTTTTAAAGAAATAATTTTTAATTGAATATATTTTTAAAAAAGGGTTGTTATGTGGGATTATATGAAATCATGTGTGTAAAACTTTTGAAAATTGTAAAGCACTGTAGAATTTAAAGAATCTTTCACTCAATAAAAAATAAATGGGTTTTCCTTGTGCAGGACTTTTCAGAGCCTTTATGAAGGGGAAATATTAGCTATGGTTCCCAGTGGAGAGGATCACTGAACACTTTGTTCTTAGAGAGCCTATACATCTTTTTTTTTTTTTTTAATTTATTTTTGGCTGCGTTGGGTCTTCGTTGCTGTGCGCAGGCTTTCTCTAGTTGAGGCGAGTGGGGGCTACTCTTTGTTGTAGTGCGCGGGCTTCTCACTGTGGTGCCTTCTCTTGCTGCGGAACACGGGCTCTAGGCGCACGGGCTTCAGTAGTTGCAGCACGTGGGCTCAGTAGTTGTTGCGCACGGGCTTAGTTGCTTCGCGGCATGTGGGATCTTCCCGGACCAGGGATGGAACCCATGTCCCCTGCACTGGTAGATGGATTCTTAACCCCTGCCCCACCAGGGAAGTCCCCCTATTAATCTTTGATCTGCCCCTGAAGTTACAACATTTGACTTCCTAGGCTGCCTCTCACACCTGAAGGAGGCACTAAAATCTTTGTCAAACCCTTTGTCCTGATTTTTATTCAGAAAATAAAGCATAGCATAGCTATCCCAAAGCATACCCGAAGCTTGATTTTTTTGTTCTATTTTCTTCTCCAAAAATAGAAATTTATTTCCTGGGACTTGGAAGGGTTTTGAGTTCTTTATTAAAAAAAAAAAAAAAATGTGTGTGAGTTGCATGCATATGTGTGCCTGCAAGAGGAAAATTCTCTAGAAACTTCTGGTTGTGGGGATGGAAATGAAGTCCCGGAGGAGGAACTCATGTATGTTGTCTGTGGGCCAGATGGCTTTGAATGTGGTTTGGGGTATGGGCTTGGCACGGGGCTAAGTTCAGGGCCCTGCTTGCCTCTTGGGGGAGGGGGCAGGCTCTGTCCTGTCCCCTCCTCCCCATGGTATTACCAGTCAGCTGCCCTTGGTTATAGGAGAGCCTGGGGAAAGGAATGTGCATCTCTCCAGGTCATGCATCTCTCCTCCCCGAGGCAAGACCCTGGATGCCTGCTCAGCTGAGTGTGGGTGAGCTGCCCGGCCAGCTGTCATATTTGCTTGTGACCTTTCCACTGGGCATCGTATTTTATAGTCTCCTGTTTTCAGGCTGGGATTTGGTGGTGACCTGGGGTTGGGTAGGGAGATGTTAAATTGAAGAAAAAAGACTGGATTCAAGCCCCAGCTGTGGGACAACTTCGGTGAGTCACAGCCCAGAAATGTAGTGTCAGAGAGTGAAGCCAGAGGGGAAAATATTTATAACTGCCGGAAACATGATGAACCTGTCAAAAATACATGAAATCAGCTAAATAAATTGGGAAGAAAAAGGCAAGGTCTTATTTGGTTTTCTGTGAGTGTAAACATTTTAAAAAATCATCAGGAAGGAGAAAAATAATTCCTCTATACACAACTGCCTTGTGTGAGTGATGTTTTGGGGAAATCAAGGGAAAGTGGCTGTGTTCCCTTGAACTAAAGCAGAGTAAAGAGAAGGCATCAGCCATAGGAGGCGATTGAGAGAGAGATAATTAGATCAAAGCAGAGATAACCATGGGATGTGAGCCCCTCAAGAATCCTCAGAGATCTGGGGCAATGCTGGCTTCTCAATGAAGATGGGGCAGCGAAGTGATGTTCTGATTAATATATACGAACAGGAAAGACGAGTCCTTAGGATAGGAGGACATGTACCCAGGCCATTGCTGTCGGGTTAAGCAGGGCCTCTCTGCCTGTCCAGGTTCTGGGATTGAGAAACTAGATTTCCCCTAGGGAACCAGGGGCCTGGGTGGATGCAATCCAGAGGAAAGTTAGATTAAACAGGAACTGTTTCCATTGCAGTAAACACGAGGGTCCAGAAAGAATCTTGTCTTGTGGGCAGCCAGAGGAAAGGGAATTGAGACATGATTAAGAAAGAAGGGCTGTTAACACCTGGGGATAGGATTCAGCCGGCATCCTTAGTTGCCCAAACTGGAGGTCACTGAGTCTGGGGAGGCATTGGAGTCACTGGGGGAGGGGATGTGACCATCCGTGACAAGTCCTATAGGTAGCTAAGGAGACTGGACTTTGCCTGGAGGCGATGGGCCCAGGGCAGGAGCTTCAGGAACCACCTCCATCAGCAGGAGGAAGGGGCGGCAGGGAATAGATCAGAAAGTGGAAGGCCAGCCAGGAGGTGGCCGCATAGCCCTATGGGCATAAGGAAGGCCACCTCCTCACATATCCTCAGTCATATCATCCTGATGGTGCCCCAGGAGGCTGGTCTGAGGGTGTCCCCACCTACCACTTACCACAGGATGGCCCTGAGACCAAGATGGCCAAGAGAGCACATCTCTTCAATGGATTAATAGTGACTGCCTGAAGCACTGTCCTGAACTCGGGCAGCTTCAGGGACCAGGCAGAAAAAGAGCCACCATCGATTAGAGATGTCTGAGGAGGGGCATGAGGGTGGGGCAGCGTTCATTCATTCATTCATCCACACACCTTCAATAAATGTTTATTCAGCACCTACTGCATGCCAGGTGCAGGTGCTATGAAGCTCTCCTCTTTGCAGGAGCACAGTTCTCAAAGGCTCAGCCACAGAAAGAGCAAAAAGCCCCCAGCCTGGGCTCCACTCTGCTCTGGACTTTCTCCCTTTGAGCCTCTTTGAAGCCTTGGCAAAGGCCTGTGTCCGAGTCTCTCAGGGTCTTGAATAAATTAGCTGCTTGGTAGTTATTTGCGGAAGGAAGAAAATACATGCGTGACTTACCATATTTTTCATTTTTATCCATTCATTCAACAAAGAAACCAATATATACATTTTGCAAGGCCTTTTCAAGGATTTGGAGATGTATTTGACCTAATCTTTGCCCTCTAGGAATTCATAGCACCATGTGGAGATTAGACACATGCCCGCATAGCCATAAAACAAAGTCGTTATTTATGAATCCAAGTTCCTTGGAGTGCCTGGCTTCAGGGAGGCAGACGTAGCTTGTCTGGGGTCCAGGGGACCAGAGGGGACCCGTGAGAAGGTGAGGACCCTGGGGCAAAGGGCCAAGCCAGCCGCCCCCTCCTCTCCACCCCTCGCCTAGGCAGGGTCTCCTCCATGCCTTCCTGTCGTCCTGGAGCCTGGAAACAGAGAGCAGCTGTGCAGGTGGCAGAGAGACAGAGGGAGAATGGCAACACAAATCCGCTGAAGGAAACACGACGGAGATGTCTGAGTCTTGCTTTGAGAAGGCCAGGCTATTTGTCAGCCGGGCTGCTGGCAACAGTCCCTTTTAGCCCCGGAAGCAGTGTGGAAGGTGGGAGGCAAGTGCAACCCCTGCTCCAGGCCCCTAGCAGGCCTGCCCTGGCTGCCTTACAGTACGGCTCAGCCTAATTAGCGGTACCCAGGTCTCTGCCCTGTATCTCGGGCACAAAGGAGCCCTGTCTGCACCTCAGCTCCCTACATGGTCCCTGCTCACGGCTCTGCTACCCAGTTCCCAGCCCCTGAGACCTGCCGGCTCCTGCCTCTCTCACTGGCTTGGAAGGAAGGGGAGATGGGTGGGAGGGATCAGGAAAAGAAATAGGACAGCACAGGACAAGGTGAGGTGGAGGGGGGCGGGGGAAGGAGGAGGTCTAGGACAGCGCAGTGGGCCATGGGGCCGGGAGGAAGGACAGTGTGGGGTGACAGAATCCACCGGGGCCCTGGCCACGCTGTGAGACCAAAAAGGGGCCCAGGGACGCGTGGAAGGCCCTCCCCAGAAGTCACACCTCTCTACTGGCATTGTCCGAGGCCGAACTGGGAAGCAGCGGGCAGCCCGTGTGCACGGAGTTTTTGAAGAGTCTTGGAAGGCTCAGCCTTGAGCTGGGGAGATCTCCGACTCGCAGAGCCATTCTTTGCAGTTTTGTCCTTTGGAGAGCAGGAAGCAAGCATGCTGCAGGAACCAGGCATGCACCAGAGGTGCAGACACGTGTGTACACACGTGGCCTCCAACATGGATACCCTCCCTCTGTGGCTGGTGTCTGATGAGCCATGCCCGGCACGTGGAGCCAGGACCCAGAGCAAACAACGGAGCACAGAGGGTGTGTGTGCAAACAAATCTGCAGGGGCCCTGTGACCACACCCTCGGCTGCACCAGGACAGGCGCTGTCAAGGCCCCATGAGGGTGGTTCTTCATAACTTTTCGTTTGGTGAGGGCCCTCTTGCATGGTTGTTTACACAAACTGTTGAGAAGGCTGCCGACGAAATCTGAATCCATGTGAAATGGATTTCCCTTCCCTGGGAATGTACACAGTGGGTATCTGGGTGTGCCTATGCACACAAGAAGGAGTGTGTGTGTGTACCTGTGTGTGCACAAGAACACAAGCTGCTGTACTGGGAGAGAAGCTGAAAAAGGAAAGAAAAGCGTGGACTTTCAATCACTCATATACACACATACCTGTGTGCGTACGTTCATGCCGTGGTCTGACGGTATCACAATTATTAGCTTGTCTATTTGTATATGCGCGTGCGTGCGCACACACACACACACACACACACACACACATATCCCTGTACATTTTTGGCACAGCTTGTATCCCATATCAGTGATTCTAAATCACTTGTCAGAGATCTCAGCCCACTTCAACCAGTAGCTCTCAACCTTGCCTGCACATTGGAATCACTTGGGGAGCTTTTAAAAATCCCAAATGCCCAGACCACACTCCAGACCAATATAGCAGAATTTCTAGAGATGGAACTTTGGTATTAATACTTTACGTCCGTATTTTAAAATCTCCTCGGGTGATTCCAATGTCTTTCGAGGGCTGAATACTTCTCTGCATATAAAGTCCTTCTTCCTTTCCTCTGCTCAGAAAACTTCTATTCATCCTTCATGACCCAACCCACATAGCTCCTTTCTAGGATAGCCCTTCATGATACCTCCCCAGGGAGAGTTACCTTTTTCTTTCCCGAAACTTCCAACAACACCCTAGTCATCCAACTGTATCACAGTTATTTGCTTGCCTATCTGTCCGTCCCACCTTCTGTTCGGAACTCTGAGCTCCGTGAAGACACTGCGTGGCCTCCATCTCTCTACTCCTGATACCCAGCTCAGAGTCTGCCGTGCAGCTGACGATCAACAGGTGCTTCGGAATGGAAGGGAAGTCCGCAATGAAGGCCTTGAGCAGGAGAGGGGTGGGGAGTAGAGGCCAGTATTGTTTCTGGGTAGAAAGGCCACGGGTCTGCTCCCTTGTCAGCAGGATGGGGGTATCTCCCCAAACCGTTAGTAACAGGGTCCTCTTCTGTCAACAAGTTTGATGCAGGTTGGTCCACATTTCCTGCTTCCCTAGGAAATGCCACCAGTGTTACTCAGAGGCTCAGAGGGACACCAGAGTGAGTCTGTCATCTGTGCCTAGAGGCCTGGGGTGACTGTGACCACCTCCCCCCGCTCCCCACTCCAAGCCCACTCTACCTGGCCTGTTTCCAGGGCACTGTTGCTCTGAGGAGCTCCATGAGCAGCCTGTGGCCCCTGCTTCTGCCCCAGATCCAGGACCAGCCCACACAGCTCGGTCCTTGGCCAGAGCCATGTCTGGAAAACACTGGTGCAAGAGGAGGTGCAGACACTGCAGCCCCAGCCCAGGAGCCCGGGAGTAGACAAGAGAGGGTGACACTGGGCGGAACCATGGGACAGGTGCGTATTCTGCAAGGGCACAGCCTCCTTCCCTCATCACCTCCCCTCTCCTGGGGCAGCCCTGCCCCTCCTACACAGCGCTCTGGCCTGACAGTCCTTTCCTTGTCCTCTTATTAACCCTCCCCCATCCCCACTGAACCATTATTGCCCCATCTTAGGCCAAGGCCACACAAAGACTTCGGGCACGAGCTGGCCTACGGGGCTGGAGTGGCGCTAAGAGCACAGGCAGTGGAGTGAGGCCGCCCTGATGTGAGAACTCTTTCTGTCACTGCCTGGCCCTGTCTCCTCCCCGCCTCAGGTTCCTCATCTGTACAATGGGATTAAAAATTCAGTCCCCACCTTATAAACTCACAGTCTGGAGTGAACGAGGCACGAAGCCGAGAACGCTCCTCACATGTTCCTGACCTGGCCTCCTGGTCACTAGTCCAGGCCAAGGCCATGGCGAGGGCCCCACTCCCTTACACACACACACACACATCTCACTTCCCGAAGGGTTCTCAACCTCTCCCTCCCCCCACAACCCTCTCCAACTGACCGGCCAAAGTCCTGGTCGCCCGCAGAGTCCATCAACACAAGCAAGTGTTTTCTTTACACGTTGGGGCTTTTACTTCAATTTGAAGCAGATGGTTGAGCACAGACGTGAGCAGCTTTGGCCTTGTGCACAAGGAAGGAACAGGCCTTGACTTTGAACATGCCCGCCTCCCCACATACTGGCCCATTCCCCTGGTCCCTTCCTCCCCCTGCCCCCCTGCACAACCATCACAGCCCGCCGGCCCCCAGGCAGGGCGCCATCTTGTGTGCCCAGTCAGGAGGGCGGGCCCCTGGCAAGGAGTGGCTGGCTGGACCGGCTGGGGGTCAGCTTGGGGCAAGTCCCTGGGGTGAGGTACGGGTGGTCAGTATTGCCCCCCACCCTCCCATTCACTTCTCACGATGCTTAGGGCCCAAGAAGGAGCCTGGGCCCAGGGAACATGGGAAAATCAGGGTCAGAGGCCTGGGCAGCCAGAGGGAAGGAGAGGGGGGCCAGGATCTCAGATCTCACCCCACAGGCGACCCCAGCCTCCCTGTCACAGCCTCCCTATCACAGATAAGCCAGAAGGCTTATCTGCGTCCAGCCAGCTCGGGGCCCAGCTGTAGAAAGGGAGTTCCGGGTCAGAGGGTCAAAGCGCTTCCAACAGTCACCAAACGTCCATCCTTTCCACAAGTTCCTAGTGGAACTGCTGACTCGTCTTTGGCGTGAGATGGGACCCGGGCAACAGGAGGAGTAAACATCACAGAGCAACAGTGTGGCTTTTCACTATGGGGTCTTCTCACCCCATTTTGTTCAGTGTCTCTGTCGAATCTTTGGCAATGAATTTCTGCAGCCAGACGGTGGGCCTCAGGCCCGGGCAAGGGGAAGGCTTTGCTCTCCCCGTCCCACCAGGCAGAGAGCAAAGTGCAAAGTCACTGTGGAGTGGTTGCGGGGTGGGGTGGGGGAGAGGGCGAGAGGGGGGCAGGCAAGCTTCTGTCCTGAGAGGTGGCGGTCTGAGCATCCGGTGGCAACTTAGAGAGGACGACAAGGCTGGACTTGGCGAGCTCACCTTCTCCTCAAGCTTGACTGGAAAGAGGGCCCACAGCAGAGTCCTTGGACAAGCCCATGGCCGGTCACTCCTGAAAGAAACAACCAATGGGAGGAGAGGAATAAACTAGGAGGTTGGGATTAACATATACACACTACTGTATCTAAAATAGATAATCAACAAGGACCTACTGTAGAGCACTGGGAACTCTACTCAATACTCTGTCATAGCCTATATGGGAAAAGAATCTGAAAAAAAATAGATATCTGTATATATCTATATATAAAACTGAATCGCTTTGCTGTACACCTGAAACTAACACAACATTATAAATCAAATATACTCCAATATAAAAAAATAAACTAAAAAAATTAAGAAACGGCAGCTAAGACCCGGCACAGCCAAATAAATAAATAAATGTTTTTTAAAACTAAAAATAAACAAACAAAAAATAAAATAAATAAGCTAAAAGGATATATTGTATAGCACAGGCATTATAGCCAATATTTTACACTAACTTTAAGTGGAATATAATCTATAAAAATTTTGAATCCCTATATTATATACCTGAAACTAATATAATATTGTAAATCAACTATACCTCAATAAACAAGCAAACAAACAAAAAGAAGGGCTTCCCCGGTGGCGTAGTGGTTACGGATCCGCCTGCCAATGCAGAGGACACGGGTTCGAGCCCTGGTCCCGGAAGATCCCACATGCCGCAGAGCAACTAAGCCCGTGCGCCACAACTACTGAAGCCCACAAGCCTAGAGCCCACGAGCCACAGCTACTGAAGCCCATGTGCCTACAGCCCGTGCTCCGCAACAAGAGAAGCCACCGCAATGAGAATCCACAAGAGACACCACCGCAATGAGAAGCCCGCGCACCGCAAGGAAGAGTAGCCCCTGCCCGCCACAACTAGAGAAAGCCCGTGCGCAGCAACAAAGACCCAACGCAGCCAAAAATAAAAATTAAATAAATAAAAATTTTTTAAAAGCCAAGAAACAAACAAACGAAAAACAACCAATGGTCAGAAGTAGCCCCTACTGGTCCTGACTCCAGAAGGCCGACCTGTACCAGGTGCCGGCACCCATGGCACCTCCTCTTACTCGATCCTCGCAGCTGCCCGGGGAGGGGCTCGGGAGGGACTCTTATGGCCCAGGCAGGGACTGAATCTTGAAAGGTTCGGTAAGGGATGGAGCCAGCATCTGGACCCAGGACTGGCTGCTGCCAGAGCCCACATCGTTCCCTTACTCCCCACCCCTACCTTGCTGCATTTCAGAGCCACTGCTGATTTTGCTGGTTTGGGGGATGGGCGGGGTTGTAGAGGAAGCTCAGGGACCCCTGGTCCTGATACCACAGTCCCCCAGGTCACGCCTCTGAGGGATATCAGAGTCAGCCCCGTCCCCCCACGGGAATGGCATCCTTACCTCCTTCTCCCTACACCAGGGGTCCCCAGCCCCCGGGACCCCTGTACCGGTCTGCGGCCTGTTAGGAACCAGGCTGCGCAGCAGGAGGCGCTGCCCGTCGCTCCCATCACCGCCTGAACCCTCCCCTCCCCCACGGTCCGTGGAAAAACCGTCTTCCACGAAACCGGGCCCTGGTGCCCGAAAGGTTGGGGACCGCTGCCCTACACCCTTCAGACAAGACACTACACCGGCAGCCAAGAGGCTGACTCTAGGTGCAGTCCATGCCCCCGCCAGCTGGGCCTCAGTGCTCTCATCTATAAAATGACAGTGTCTTCATCTATAAGAGGACAGAGTCCTCAGCTGTAGTAGAAATGAAGTCTGACCTGGGAATTCGAACCCAGAAAACAGATGAACGTGGTTCTAGTCTATTTGGATCGGGAGACTACAGGGGACACAGAGAGAGGGGAGCCCAGAGTCTACAGTCTGCCTTCCAATGTGGAGCCTGGGATGGCTGTGAGAACCCAGGTGCTCTGGGGCAAACTGGGAAACCCCTAGGTTAGACGGTCTTTCAGTCCCTTGCAGTCCTTCACACTGGCAGCTGAACTTGGTGTTGCTCATGAGAAAACTGACCAGAGGGCGTGATTTGCTACAGGCAGGGACAGGAGATGCAAAAAGGTCCTGGGGCTGCCGGGCTTTAGCTTGGGGGGAGGTCAGAGCTGGTGGGGAGGCTCTTCAGGGGCTCCCAGTCCACCCAGAAGACGCAGGAGAATAACAGCCATCCGCTAACTGGGCACAGCACACCCCTAATACCGCAGTTCCAAATCCTTCTCTCCCGTTTCCTGCCACAACCCTGAACAAACAGCTAAGCACTTATTTTTGAAGCAAAACATCTGTCAGGCACCTCTGACATGCCAGGGAGCTTCTCACGTCCCCAGCTCAGAGGTAAGTGCTACGAGTTGGCAGCACCACGATTTGAATCCAGATCGGCAGTGTTTATTCTACCACAAAGAGCCTGCTCCTGCTGAAAGGGAGGCTCGGGGAGCCGGGCTGCAGCCAAACCACGAGGCTGGAGGGGCTGCTAACCACAGGCCCTAGTGAGCCTCAGGCCTGGGCGGCGCTGGGCAGGCAGCCAAGGTGCGAGGCCGGGGCAAGGCTGGAAGTGGGGTCCAGGGAGGGTGAGGGAGCCCAGCCAGGAGGAAGGAGTGTCCTCCAGCTAACAGAGGCTAAGAAGGGGAAAAGGAAAAGTGAGAGGAGGTAGCATCTTGATGTGGTGAATCCAGGCTCACATTCTCCGAGCCCATGGTGCGTGGCTGGCCCCAGCAGGAATCTGCTTTTTGTTACCGAGTCTGAGGAGGATTAAGAAGCGGAAAGGAAACCCGTGGGGATGGCACTGGGTCTGTGGTCCACGGGGTGATTTACAGCCGCGTCATCCCGGCGCTGGCTGCCTGGGCGGGCCCTGCCGAGGACTGGCCCGGAGTTCCTCCCTTGTTCAGTCTGCCTGCGGTCAGGGAAGGCACGGAAGGCTGGGGCAGCTGAAGCCATCCCACTGGCTGCCCTGTAAAGGCGGCCGCCTGGCCGGGCCCAGCCCCAAGCCCTCAGTCGGCTCTCAGACTCCACTGAAGCCATGGCTACCACCCAAGAGCAAGGGAGACAGGGGTTTCTCTCGCCAAGGCCCGACCTCCAATTCTCAACCCCACCCTTTCCCTAACGTCTACACTGGACCTGCGTTCCCACCACCCACCTTGGTCCAGGAATGCCAGCGCATGCATCATCCATCCAAGGAAGCCTTATGTCAACTGGAGCGTGGTGGGAAGAACACTGGGAGGCCTTAGGTGCCACGAGCTTTTTTTTTTTTTTGCAATTAACCAACTGTGTGACCTTGGGGAACTGACTCTCCCTCTCTGTGCTTTAATTCCTTCACCTGTACGGCAAGTGCATGTACATGGATTAGCACTCCCCAAAGGGTGCTCTTCAGAACACTAGCCAGGTGAGGTATATCCCATGAGTTTGGGAAACATCACAGACCCTGGCCCGACTTTGGAAAGTCACTGTGTATATGAACATATTAAAGTCTCTGAAAAGTCCTACAGTAAAGAAATTCGTGTGGCTTTACTTACCCAGTGTTTTCCCAACCCATTTGATTGTGTGACTGCAACTGCATTGTGAGTAGTAGAAACTCACTCTACTCTTCCCGTTATTTAAGGCTGCACAAGGGCATTTCAGAGGGGCCGGGGGAAAGTCTCAGGAAAGCTTGTTGAACCTCAGTAGGGGCAATCTATGGCCCTTCCCTCCAGGTACCTGCCAACATCACTCAGCCACTTCCAGGCTCTGCTTCTTTCTTGCCTGTCTGCCCATTGGCCCAATCTCTCAGCATCCCAACCCCGAAGACCCAGTGAAGGCAGTCAGTTGGTCCAGCCTCAGTCAGATTCCTTCCCCTAGATCAATCTGGTGTGGCTGAGAGACAGGAGACAAACCTACCTATGCCATCCCTTCAGAAGAGGTGGGGTATGTGTGTGTGTGTGCGCGCGCGCGTGTACGTAGTGTGGACGTGTATGTGTGTGCACGCACACATGCAAGCATAACTGCAAATACAGGGAACAGGGCTGGACATACTCCCCACTGTGACAACCACACCACAGACCCCCTTCTCATGTAACTCCTGGCAACATCCTGCTTGGGTCCACGTGAGAAGCACAGCTTGAAAGGGCCTCTTGCGTCCCCTCTGGCTCTGGCCTTCTGTGGGTGGTGTTCCCACCGCGGCCAAGGCTCTGATTATGGCTGGGTAAGGCTCTCACCGTCCTGAGGAGCCCCCTGCAGCATGACCCCTCCACACGAAAGATGCCCTTTAAACACAGGTCTTGCTGCCCACTAATACAAACTTTAAAAATGACTAGACAAGATGCCTCCCAGGTCCCTTCCAGCAGGTCTGAAGTGCTGAGTCCGACTGAAGTGATTTGGTTAGGGTGACAAAGTGTCTGGGTTTATCACATTCAGAAATCATCTTTTTTTCTTTTTTGGCCACAGCATGGCATTCAGGATCTTAGCTCCCCAACCAGGGATCAAACCGTGCCCTCGGCAGTGAAAGTGCAGAGTCCTAACCACTGGACCGCCAGGGAATTCCCAGAAATCATCTTTTTATCTGCTCACTCATTTGTGGTCAGAATGTCAGCTCCACAATGGCAGGGACATGGTCGTTTTGTTCGCTGCTATAGCCCCAGAGCCTAGAACAGTCTGGACACACAGTAGCATCTCAATAAATATTTGTTATTTGTTGGACGTGTGAATATTTCCAGTTACCAGGCATTTTATTTACTGTAGCATTTAAGTACCACCAGATACGTTTCCTATTTCAAATGTAACACTGAGCATTTTTGTAACTGTGCCTATGTTTTAGGGGAACTTTTGGTAATTGTTGTGAACCCAGGAACAATGTTGTATCTGTCTGTTTTTGTTCACTTCCAGTTTTTAAATTTCTAATTATACCTCCTCTGCTTACTAAGTTTGTCCCTGGCTTTAAGTGGATTGGTTTCCTCTCCTCATCACTTCTGTGTGCTTCAGGGTGATTTTATCACTTTGGGGGCATTTTAAAAAAATGATTATTTCTGCCTGTAAGTTATTTTACCTTTTAAGTTCATTTTCAGTCACTTCACCTATTTAACCTTTTTGTTTGTTTGTTTGTTTTTTGTTTTTTTGCGGGACGTGGGCCTCTCACTGTTGTGGCCTCTCCCGTTGTGGAGCACAGGCTCCGGACGTGCAGGCTCAGCGGCCATGGCTCACGGGCCCAGCCGCTCCACGGCAGGTGGGATCTTCCCAGACCGGGGCACAAACCCGTGTCCCCTGCATCGGCAGGCAGACTCTCAACCACTGCGCCACCAGGGAAGCCCTATTTAACCATTTTTGACTGTTTTCAAATCATACATCTTTCTGTATTTAAGCAATTTGTATAGAGCCTTCTATGTGTAGAAAAAGACATCAAATGGGATTGAAATCCTGAGTTTTTTGTTTTTTATGGTTTGTCCTAAAAGGAGCAGTCAGATTGCAATGTTACTTTAAAACTAAAATATGAAAGACAAGCAGGGAGGGCATGGGAGAAGTATTCTTCAAGACCCACACTATCAGGCATTATTTTACCTTTCACTTTTACGCACACCAATATATGGGCTAGAAAGGGTTTGGTTCTAAATGCTGACCACTAGGGTTCATCTTGGCCTCAAAGCCAGCGGGACTCTGGGGCCCTGGGCAGGCTGGTTGATCTCTCAAAGCCTCAGTTTACTCATCTTTAAAATGAGCACAGGGGAGGGATAAACTGTGAGATCGGGATTGACATATACACCTATTATATATAAAATAGGTAACTAATAAGGACTTACTGTACAGCACAGGGAACTCTACTCAGTCCTCTGTAATGACCTATATGGGAAAAGAACCTGAAAAAAAGTGGATATATGTATATGTCTAACTGATTCACTTTTCTGTACACCTGAAACTAACACAACATTGCAAACCAACTATACTCCAGTAAAAATTAAAAAAATAAAATGAGCACAGTAACAGTATCCACTTTCTAGCTCAGTTGCGAAGAATCAATGGGACAAGAGAGCCACGCTCCCAGCAGGGCCTGGTCCACAGTGTAAGCACCAGCTCCCATTCCTGCAAAGAGCTGGGTCCTTGGTGTGATTCACTGGTGTTTGAAAACATAAAATGGCATCATAGGCTGAAAAGTCTCAAAAGAAGTAACCAGAAATAGTCATATGGAACCAACTGTCATCTTGGCCAATCTGCTTTAGACGAATTCTTTTTTAAAAATAAGCACAACTTTTAAATTACTTAAGTCACATCCATGAAGAATGAATAACCAAAGTGTGGTACAGTCATACAATGGAATATTATTCAGCCATAAAAAGGAATGAAGTACTGACATATGACAGAACTTGGATGAACCTTGAAAACAGTACGCTAGGTGAAAGGAGCCAGACACAAAAGCCCACGTATTACAGGATTCCATTCACATGAAATGTCCAGAACAGGGAAACCCATAGATTAGTGGTTGCCTAGGGCTGGAAGGGAGGAGATTGCTAAAGCATATGGGGTTTCTTTGGGGGCTGATGAAAATGCTCTAAAATTGGCTGTGGTGATGGCCACATTTTAGTGAAAAAACTAAAAAATCATTGAATTGTACACTTTAAATGGGTAAACTATAATCTCAATAAAAATGTTAAAGATTTTGGGACTTCCCTGGTGGCACAGTGGTTAAGAATCCGCCTGCCAATGCAGGGGACACGGGTTCAATCCCTGGTCCGGGAAGATCCCACATGCGGCGGAGCAACTAAGCCCGTGCACCACAACTGCTGAGCCTGTGTGCCACAACTACTGAAGCCCGCGCACCTAGATCCCGTGCTCCACAACAAGAGAAGCCACCGCAATGAGAAGCCCGCCCACCGCAATGAAGAGTCGTCCCCGCTCGCCACAACTAGAGAAAGCCCGCGCACAGCAACGAAGACCCAACGCAGCCAAAAATAAATAAGTAAATAAATTTATAATTTAAAAAACTGTTAAAATTTTTGTAAACGCCTAAGTAGTATATGTTAATTATAGAAAAGTTAGAAAACACAGAAGAGTGAACAGAAGAAAACCATTTAAATCACCTCCATCTTCCCACCGAGAGAAACCATGATAGTGCTGGGCGATTGCTGTTCCACATACTTTTCCTTTTTTTTTTTTTTCCTAGTTGATATACAATGCTGTGTTGGTTTCAAGTGCAAAGCAAAGTGATTCCGTTATATATATATATATATATATATATATATATATATATGTACATATATATATTTTTAGATTCTTTTCGATTATAGGTTATTACAAGACATTGAATATAGTTCCCTGTGCTATACAGTAGGTCCTCGCTGTTTATCTCTTTTATACATAGTGGTGCGTATCTGTTAATTCCAAACTCCTAATTTATCCCTTCCCACCCTTTTCCCCTTCGGTAACCATAAGTCTGTTTTCTATGCCTTTGAGTCTGTTTTTGTTGTGTAAATAAATTCGCTTGTATCATTTTTAAGATTGTACCGATAAGTGGCGTCAGATGGTGTTTGTCTTTCTCTGTGTGACTTGCTTCACTTAGTATGATCATCTCTAGGCCCATCCATCCACATACTTCTCCTATGCATAGGCAGACCTATGTTGGATTTCATGGGAGTGAAATCAGCTTGTGCAAACTGTACGGCAAGCTGGTGTTTGTGTTTTCTCCAACACTCCAGCCCATACATCTTTGCATCTGGCAGATCTGCTTCCACCTCTCCAAGGGCCAGGCTCTGCTGAGGTTATTCTGGGCACAAGCATAGGCCTGGGCTTCTGGCCTCCAAACTTCCCAGGGAACTGGAAGCAAGTATGGACCAGCCCACCCCCAGCGTCTCCCGCCTCGCCTGGCCTGGGCGCCACGGGTGACAGGCAGGAAATTTATGAGCAGTTGGAGCTGGCTGCTCTTTGCTGAGGGCGGGAACATGGTGTGAATCAACGACCACACTGTGTCCAGGCTGGGAGGGCTCTCAAGGTGCCAGGATCTAAGAGTTGCAAAGTTATAGCCAGAGCCCCTTGTGAGCCAGGAGAATCCGCCTGGGGACCATGAACTGGGGGAAGACTTCATTTAGTCATCAAAGGTTTATTGAGTTCCTCCTGTCAGCTCTGTGACAGGCATCAGGGCTGGCGGCCCTGCCCTGGAGCAGCTTACAGTCTAACCCCAGGGCAAAGCAGAAAGCACCAAAATGCTCTCCTGGTAAATGCTGTCCAGTCACCTCTTCCCCCTGCCCCCCGCCGTGTCCCTCCAGGCCACTCATCAGAGAAGTGAATGTGATCGCCAGGAGCTCCCGGCTACAGGGTGCAGACAGCTTCCTGTGATACTAGGAGGACGTCCTGCCCTGCCGGCCCAGGTCAGGAGCAACAGTGGGTCCAGCAGTCTAAACCGCTCGCTGACTGGGGCCAACATTTATGTTCAAACCTCAGGGTCAGTCAAGGACATACAGAAGAACTTTCCTAGCTGTAGGAAACAACCACTGAGTAACACTGGGGACCCCTCCTGTGCTAAGATGCTGGAGCTGAAGCTGGGACCCAGGCACCCAGGCCAGCACTAAGAGAGCACCGTCCAGTCCCGGGCATCCCCCCTTGCGCAGAGTTACTTCCACCCACGGGAATGGAGGCTCCAGGAGGGCAGGGTTCTGCTGGCTGTGTCCCTGCTGTGTCCCCAGTCCAGGACAATGGGGCCTCCAGTCCAACTGCCTGCCCCGAAACCCACCTCACTGCAGTCTGGGGAAATGTGTTTCCCCTCTGAAGCCTCCAAGCACTTCATACCGACTCCTCCTACACCCCTCTGTGCTCGAGTTATGGCTGGTGCAGCTGCCATCGCCCACTTGCTCCCCCCACACGGCTCCACCACGGGCTCCTGAGAGAGGGGGCCAGGTCGTCCTCCCAGGCCTGGGGACAGTAGTCCGTGAATCGGCTGAGGGCGGCCTCGTCCGGAGCCCAACACACTCCTTTGCATGTGCGGCTGTACAGTCCTTGGGAGGTGTTGTCACTGCTTCCATTTTGCAGATGGGGAAATGGAGGCCCTCGGTCACACGCTAGGATGCAGCAGAGCAAGGCAGACCCCTCAGTCCCTAGAGGATTCAGCTTCTTCACTGGCAATTGGGACTAGGAAGTCCTCAAGCCACCCCCCCAGCTGCCACCTCTCTTGGTGCTAAGAAAGCCTCAGCCTTCATCCCCTGGGGCCTAAGGGAAGGTGGGAGGCCCGGCGCTTGCAGAGCCGGGCCAGAGCTCAGAGGGAGAACCCACGCCTGCAGGGGACGGGCAGGGAGACCCCAGGTGCCGCCGGGCCAACCCTTCTCGGGCTGCAGGCTGACCATTTCTGCTTCTCTCTCCGTGCTCCCGCCACGTCTCTCTGTGCCAGCTCTCTCTTGGCCTCCCCTCTGCTTCTCTCTCCACGTCTGTCAGCCTATCTGCCTTTCTTGGTCCCCACCTCACCCCACCCACAGTACAGGGCACGGCAAGGGCCGAGCTGGTCTGGGTGAGGCCTGAGGCCCAGCTGCTGCAGCTTCCCATCTGCTCCCCTTCCTGTGAGGTTGTCCAGCCAATTCCACTTCGCTGCACGCTGCCCTTCCAGACCGCAGAAGCTCAAGGAGCTCCTGCCCTTGCCCCATAGCCAGAGAAGGCACCTGGGCTGGAGGGCAGCAGATAGCTGGGCAGACACGTGGCCCAGCCAGGTGAGGAAGGCCCTGCTCCCTGGAAGCGTCCCTAGGGCCCCGACTCAGGACCCTCACACACGCCCCCCACCCCCCGCCAACACTACACATATACGCACACCCCTAACCACAGTGTCCCCGGGGCCCCCATCATGCTTCTGCATATCTCCGTGCCTCCCCTCTCCCCAATTCTTTTTTTTTAATTTAATTTATCTTGGCTGCAACAGGTCTTAGTTGTGGCACACAGGATCTTCACTGCAGCACGTGGGATCTTTTAGTTGTGGCCCGTGGGATCTAGTTCCCTGACCAGGGATCGAACCTAGGCCCCCTGCATTGGGAGCATGGAGCCTTAGCCACTGGACCACCAGGGAAGTCCCTCCCCCTCCCCTCCCCAATCCTTATAGCAAAGCAACAGCAGGAGCGAGGGGGCATCAACCAGACAAGCCAATTCATGCTGAAGTGCTGGCCCACAAGCCTTTGCAAAGCCCACAGCATGTCTTCAGGAGACGCCCAGTCAGAGTCTAGCTGTGGATACTTCAGGATCAGTGGGGGCAATAATGGGGTGGCTGGGAGAGGCCACCAGGCCCCTGGACAGTCCAAATAACCAAATGATTTCTGAAAAAACAGTGTGCAAACCCCTCCTCTGGCCCCTCCCATCGTCCCTAAGCCCCTCATAGCTAGATTCTGGAGCTACCGTGGGATTCAGGAAAGGGTAGGACATCTCTGATCAGGGCTCTTTACTCACCACCACCCTGACCGTCAGTGATACCACAAAAGTACTGGGGAGAGAAACGGATCTTTCGCCCACACGCACACTTAAGTGCACGTACATGCGCTCCCTGACGCACAAGCACCCTCACGGACGCAGTGCAGCGTAGTCGCTAAAGGTGCCGGCTGTGGCATCAGACAGCCTCTGTTTGAATCCTGACTTCCCCATTCCACCAGCCGTAGGACTTGGAGCACTTACGTAACCTCTCTGTGCCTCGGTTTCTCCACCTATAAAATGGCAATAATAGTAGTCTACTGTCTGAGGCTGAAGAGAGGATTAAAGGTCACAAAGGCTGCGAAGCCAAGCACTCAGGGTTAGGCAGCCACGTGTCAGTACAGACACGTGTGTATGTATGTGTGTGTGTCGGGGGGGTCTCCCCCCACTTGCATGTCAGCTCCTCAAGGCAGGAACTGTGTCTCCCCATCAGGTGGTCAGGGCCCCACTGGGGACACGGCAGAGAGGAGCTAGCTGCCCCTGAGATAGTGTGGAAGACAGCTAGAAACACCTCACTTGCTTGGGCTTTCACGCTTCCATTCATTCGGCAAACATGTACTGAGTGTTTAGACTGTGCCCGGCTCCATTCGGAGCACAGGGGGGCCCCCCCGCAGTGAGCAAAACAGACAAGGACCCCGACCCGCGCAGCGCTGCCCCCGCAGGAGAACAAGCCCCTGAGCAGGAGTGAGTTTCCCTAGAGAAAGGAAGCCGTGTGTTTTCTGTGCCCAAACAGCTTGGACAGGTCCCAGTTCCCAGTAATTGATGCACTTCCCTGCATTCTCCGTCAGACGCTACTGGATGTACTTCAGCTTCCCCTTGACAACTCAAGGTCAAGCCCGGGAACGTCAGTCTACAGAAGACTCCCCAGGTCCTTGAGGCTCCTGGGGCCCCTTACCCCGACACTAAATGGCTCCAAGCCTCTTGGCTTTTCTGAGCCCCTGGTGTGTTGCCCTTTTTGTTCTCTGTTTCCTCCCACGCCATCAGGCCACTGGCTGTGATTCTGGGGGCTGTCACTGCACCTGCTCCAGGAGCTGGTCTCCTGGTTGTTTCTGCTCAGCTGCTCTGACCCGAGCCTCCAGGGAGTCAGGCTTGTAAGAACTGTGCGCAGAGCTAAGCACAGTGGGCTCCGAACAAGGTCCTGCAGGGCTCTCCTGTGAGCTTTCCTGCCTGGCCTTTGTGTCGTTCAGCCTGAGTTCCAAAGGGTGGGGCCTTTGTTTTGTTCTCCAAAGTGACCCAGCACCTAAAACAATGCCTGGCACATAGTAAACACGCAAAACTGTTTATTCTTAAATAAATGTACAGCGTCCTTCGAGCTTAATTCATCTTTTTCTGCTTCTGTTGAATAAACGAAGCACCACTGCGTGTATACGTGGAGGGGGTGGGTGCCAAAGTGGATCCTGACCCCTGGGGAAGAGGGGAAGTTCTGAAACCCTTGAAGACCTCTGGGCACCTCCCGGGTGCCAGACACTCAGTCCACCGTGTGGGAGGCCCTCCGTCTGATCCTGGCAGACAGTGCCTACAGATGCCCCAACAAACCTGTGCGCGCGCACACACACACACACACACACACACACACGCACGCACACGCACGCACAGAGCAGAAGGACAGACTCGGTGTCTGCTGCCTGGCAACAGAGTCAAGTCCACTGAGTCTAAGTCCCTGGGTGGGCAGGGGACACTCAAGGTCCCTCTGCCCACCTTCCGGATGGACAGCAGTGTCCTCCAGGAGCCCCAGTGACTGCATAGTGCATCCAGTTGACGTAGCCCTTTCATGGCCATCATTTCCTTGAACCCTCCTCACCCATGGACATTTCTATCCACGTCTCATGAGGAAAGCAAAGCTTGGAGAAGGCAAGTGCCCGAGCTGACAGAGCTCATGAGTGGCTGCGCTGAGACAGACCCGCGTCACTGCTAGACCCCCTCACCTTGGGAGAACAGAGGGCAGTGATGGTCTAGATTCAGGAGCGCTTGTTTCACGGGGCTGGCTGAGCCTAGGTCCTGCCCGGCCCCACCCAGCTGTGTGGCACTGAGTGACTTCACCCCCCTGGGTCCCAGCCTCCTCATCTAGCTCCCATGGTTAGTGACGTGGATCTCAGGAGGTCACTGCAAAACTCAAGAGGATAAGAGGCATGAGAAGGCTCTGCAACCCGAAAAGCACTGTGAAGAGGAACCAGGTCACCAGTGGCCTGGTCACCTAGGTTCTCTGAACCTCAGTGCTGTCAACTGAAAACAGGGCTACTGGCCCTCACTTTGCGGGGCTGGGGGGAGGAGTAGGCAAACTCGCAGAGATGGGGTTCTGACACTGTGGTTGAGGTTATGATGACATCGGTCAGCCCCATTGGGAAGAAAACCACTCTGTCAAAAATCAGGGTCAACTTTCCAGGCATGAGCCTTCCAGGGAGGACCCTACTGTCCTCTCAGATGAGAGGCCCCAATGTCCTCCTCCGTTTCAGGGAGAGCACCCCTTCTTCCAGGGCAGGTAGGGGATGTCTGGACAGGACTGACTGAACTGGTGAGGAGAAACGCTCTTCCCGGCAAGGCCCTGCCCTGCCTTGGATGTAGCGTGTGGATGAAGTACTCGGTGCTGTGGCAGCCACTGTGCAGTCATGAGGTAAAGACCAAGAAAGAAGCCCGAAGCCTTAGCATCACCAGAGCCTTGGAGCCAGGGAACAGTCTCCTCACTTCACCTTTCCTAACTGTAAGAAACAGGAGCCCTGTTAGTTTAAGCTGCTGCTAGAGGGGTTTCTGTGATCTGAAATGCAAAGCTTTCAGCACTGATTCAAGGCAACAAGAGCCCAAACTCCCCAAACAGGAGCCTGGGGGAGCCCAGGGGCACTTCCCTGTCTGTGTCCTAAAGCCCCTAGTTCACTCTTCCCTAGAGTCTTTGCCTTCAGCTCAGGAATATTCAGCCCCAGCGTGTGTGGATTTTCGTGGAAGGAACGCTGTGCATTACTCGGCAGCTTCCTCTGTGCCAGGAGCTGGGACACAAAGATGAAAGGGCTGACAGTCTAGCTAGAGAGGTGTACACATTGTGTGACGTAAGGTAACGCAGTATAGAGTTTTAATATCACATAGTTTATCAGGTAACATTTCACCTAAAAATACAACAAAATGAGCTCTAAAATATCACATAATAGAGTATCACATAATATATCATGACTTCATACTGTATCATAGAATGCTCTCCTGAATTAGACTCTACACCCCCCTATGGTAAGGGCAGGGAGGTGGCCATGCTATGGGGCCCTGAGGTGGAGGCTGGGGTAGGGGTCAGGGAGGGCTTCCAGGAGGAGCAGGACTTAGCCAGACAGACAGGGTAGAAGAGCATTCCAGGCAGAAGGGACGGCGTGAGCACAGAGGCCAAAAATAGCCCCTCTGGGCGAGGAGTTCCGCGTTGATGGAGTGTAAATTGGGACACCGGGAGTGACCGGCTGGAGCCAGGTCACTTAGGGGGAGGGGCAGCTGCCCTGTAAGGGAGTCTGGCCTCTATCCTTGGCCTGTGGAGAGCCCCTGAGGGGTCCTGAGCAGGGGGAGTGAGGCAGTCAGACCTGGCTTTCAGCAGAGCTGCTGGGAGGGGCTCAGGTGGGTATGAACTGAGCCAGGGAGCAGCTGGGCGGCAGGGCCAGGCCCCAGGTGGCCGTGAAGTCTGGGCAGAGAACTAAGCACCGTGAAGGCAGGAAAGGCTCCCTGCTTCGCCCTCTAGAAACGTTTATACTAGGAGGTCCGGAAGGCAGGGATTTATACCTTCCCCTAGAACCAGCCTCCGGTCTGCAGGGGCAGGTAGAAACAGGATGACCAGGGCCTGCTGGCGCCCCCTGTGCCAGGCGATCCACTGTGCCAGGGGCAGGGGCTCAAGGCTGGGCAGTGGGAGGGCAGCCCTGCCCTCCATTCTCCTCCCACTGTTCCTCTGGAAGCCCCAGGTCTGGAAAGCAAGTTCCGGTCACTGGTCGGCCCCCACGTCATCACCAGGGGCCTGGGGCCAGCGGCCACACCTCCTTCCCCAGGCCCTCCTCACCTTTGGCTCCACGGGGACCAGCTTCTCAGGCAGCAGACATGGGAGGGAGGACAGAGTTCACGAAACAGTTTCACACCCTTTGTGCCACTGACCCCTGGATAGGTGGGCAGTCAGGCTGGCATCTCCCGGATACGACACTTGAGCAAGGCCACCCAGCTACGCAGGCCCCTGGGCAGAGACGAGAGCAGCCTCAGAGTCCAGACCAGGCAGCTGCCCACCAAGGCCTTAGCAGGGAGGGGGCATCTCGGCCCATGCCCAGCCCTGCAGACGGGGAGATTAATGGCCCTGAAATTGTGATAAACTTATGTATATTTTGTCCTGTCAGAGCTGCCACCTCTCCAACCGAAACTGGGAAGAGAGGAGAAAGGCGTGAAGTACGGCGCCTGAGTAAAGCGCACATGAAACGCCCTCCGAAGCCCGAGCCTCAGCTTGTGAGGACCGGCCACCCGTGGCGATGTGGACGACAGGCTTTTTCCACTGCCGGGGTGAGGGGCAGCCGAGCTTCTGGGTCTCACGGGACAGCGCTGGGGCAGGCAGTGAAAAAGGGGTGCCGCAACTGAGAAAGGAAAGGAGAAGCCCCCAGTCCCCTGCCCCTGCCCCGTGACCCCCCCATGAGGTCACGCCCATGTGACACCTGGGAGGTGTCCCTCTCCCCACCTCCACCTGACAGCCCTGGGCCTGACTCTCAGCTCCCCCTCAGGGGTCCAGGGGGTGTGAGGAAGGTGGCCAGGCCTTGCCCTCCCCTCCCCACCGCCGCCAATGCTGGCCTCCCAGCTGCCAGCCCCGCCCCAGCACAGCCCAAGGGCCCCACTCAGGCCACCCGGTGACTGCTCCCAGGAGGTGCCCAGATTCCAGGCAGACATCTCCCAGAAGTTTCTGGCGGTGGCGGCGGTTCTTAAAAAAGGCTTCCTGTCATACTGCAATCAGCTGAGGTGCCAAGCACTGAGCGTTTCATTAATGCCACTGCTCTCCCAGAGCGTCTCCGTGTTGCCTTCCGATGAGCTGATGGCAGTCTCCGCGCGCTCTCTGCCCCCGACCCTCCCTCGGGTTGACGACTTTCTGTTGCCCTGCCCACACTGTGCCCTCCCGGGCACCTTCTTTCTGCCCCGTCTCCTCCAGCCCGGGTTTTATGACAACAGTCACTTCTAACCGTCTCCCATTTTAAGAGCTTTGAAAAGGAAAAACAGTTCGGCAGCGTCCAGGATACCTAATTAGGTGGCCTTCAGGCACCTTAGAGGAGGAAGAAAAGTCACAACTGGTGCAAGAAGGGGAAGAAACACCATTAAAAGAAAACAAGGGGAAACCAAATAAAGAGCGGAGATAAAGAGTCGGGAGAAAACAGCGGCGCCTGAGAAACACGGATTCCAGCCGCCAACTTTTACGGCGTCCAGCCCTGTTATTCATAAGCGAGTTTCCTCTCTCACAAAGGACCTTTTGCACGGTTTTCCCTGCTGCCTCCAAACCAGCTGCTTGTGCTGTTGTATCCTGAGTGATGATGAGGCTCTGAAAGGGTTTTTTGGGAACAGATGGCCAGGGGAGAGCTGGGGAATGTGCCAGCAGAGCGCTGGGCGGGCTGCCAGGGCCTGCGGTGACTGAGCGCTTGGGCTTCCAGCTCGCGTGCTTTCCCTGCCCTCTGCCCTCCGTGGCGCCAGCAGGCCTTCCCAGCGAGCGCTCGGAACATCTGGAGTCTGGGGCTGCCAGGAGGGGGGGCCGCGGCGGCCGGGCGGGGGACCCTCTGTTCCAGCGGAGCTCCCAGGGCCTCGCCACCAGGCCTGCCTTGTGGAACAGCTAATCAAAACCACAGCGCCCGAATGGGAACCAGGCGCGCTCCCAGCTGCAGCCAGAGGCCGCCAGGGCGACTTCACCCCGTGTCAGGCCTCGCTGGCGGCGGCACTGGGGGCGGGGGGCTGCTGACACCCCCCCCCCACCGGCCCGGCCCACCCCTTGCCACCCCCAGCGGTCTGTGGGCTCCCCGCGGCTCAATGGAGCCTGCAAGCGCCGCAGCCCGGCTGCTTACATAAGAGCTGCTGCTCCTGACAAGGCCCTGCACCCGCATTTGTTGGGGGTCTCCGGGCTCAGGCCACCCTGCTGGGCGGTATGTGAGCTTCAGGGCCCGGGCGCAGCTGAAGAGCTCGGAGTTTGGAACCAAAGAGACACGTGCTCAAAGCAGCTCCACCACTTCCTCGCTGCATGGCCTTGGGCAAGCTACTGCCCTTCTCTTGGCCTCAGTTTCCCCTCCGTGCAATGGGGAAGTGGTGCTAACTTGTGGGGTCAGCATAAAGGGTAGAGAGAAAGTATGGGAGGTGCTCGGCACGCAATGGGCACTCCCCACTCGGTCAGCGCGATTGTTGGTGAGAGTCTGTTTATTAGCATTATTACCACGTACAACCACACGTTATGCATGTTCTTTGGTATGAATCCGTGAACTTTGAAAGCCCAGGGATTTCTGGGCTGGCTAGGTGCTCGCCCCCCTTTAAGGATGCAGGGCCAGGGGGTTTGCCCCGAATGCTGGACAAACAGGAGTCCCCCATTCAGAATTATTTGCCCTTATCTGCCCTTTGTCTGGTCATTCATCCATTCCAGGCACTGCCCTTTCCTGAGATGATCCTTCCTGGGATTCCATATGAAGTCGTTACCTTGTGGCTGTAAATTCCTGAGATTTCCCTTCTGGCACTGAGAAAAGGCCAGCCCTTTCTCATACTGGATCTCCTTTAATCCTTCCAGCTAGGTGGCGAGGAAGGTTTATAAGCTCACACTTCACACACGAGAACGGGGGATCAGAGAAGTTAGATAACACACCCAAGGTCACATGGGTAGGAAGTACCAGTGCCGTGATTCAAACCCAGGTCTCCAGCGCCAAAGCCCACACTTCCCCTACTTCATGGTCTTGCCAAGGGTCTCCCTGTTGTATGTGCCTTAAAGTTAAATGACAGCACCAGAGAGAACTGAAAGGAACTGTAGGGTTCTCTCAACTCAACACCCACCTATAGCATCCTGGACCACTGAGCCTCTGAAGGGGTTTCCAGAGGGGCACACTGGCTCAAAGAGGTGCCCTGGAGGTTAGAGCATCAGAGGGGACTTTTCACGTCTCTGACTTTCTGAGCAGGAGAGGGTGGTTCTTTCTCACTGTCCGAGACCCCAAGTTTTCATTCATACACAGCATGGTGGGGAGAAGGGTGGGGTCTGTGAGTGTGTGTCAGTGGGGGAGAGGAGGAAGAGGTGAAGACAGTGTGAAAGGAGAGGGGAAAGCAGTGCCCCAGTCTCTCCCCCACCTCAGGACCACCCGGCGAACAGCAGAGGGCCAAGTTCTGTGTTCCAAGGAAGCCAGCTCCAAGCTAACCTGGGGGGCTCCCCAGCCCACGACCCCTCCATCCCAGTCCCTGCCAGCCGTGTGGACTAACGGTGTCAACTGAGAGAGGAGAAACGGCAGCTGAGAGAACACTCTGTGTTAGAACAAACAGCTGGCGACAAACGTCTATGTAATTGGAATGCCAGAAAAAATAAATTGCATCCATTTTTATGACGAGAAGGGAATTTGATGGTGGTTTCCCACCCACCCCCCTTCTTTCCCAGCATAGACGGTCTCCATGGGCTTTGAAAGCACATGGTATTTAACTCAGTAACATGGCTTGGAGGATGTGGAAACAGGACCTCCTCTCACCACCCCATTTCCATGCGGGGGGCGGGACAGGGAAGTGATAGGAGCCCCGGGCACCTCTCCTACTGACCAGTTCCTCCGGCCTCTGAGCCTCAGATTCATTGTTCCTGGGACAACGTCAGGATCCACCTTGAAGGGGTGGCGGGAGGAGTCAACGGGGTGATATGTCAGAAGTACTAAGCACCCAGCACCACGCCTGGCGTGGGATCCAGGCTCTAAGAACGTCGGTAGTATCAGTATTCTCCGGGTGCACTGCACTGGGGTCCCAACAGTTTCTGTGAGCAACTTTCAGATCTGTGTGAAATGCCCGTGATGGGCAGAGGGGAAGGGAGAGTAAACGCCTGTTGTCATTTAGACAGAAAAAGGAGCTGAGGTGACCTCAGTTCGGACAGTCTGACCAGAAGGGGCCTTAGAAATCACTTCTGGGGTCAACTCACCTTACAGAAGTGGAGACCAAAGCCCCAGTGGGGGTGACTGTGTACGTGGCAGGTGGGGACAGAGACAGGACAGTGTCCCTCAATGGGGACTCTGGGGATGCAGGAGACCCTGCACACGAGGGGCTGGATCCAGCCAGAGCCGGTGTTGGAGACTCTGCCTCACATACTCTGGGGCTCCGGAACAGACCACAGAAAGAGCAGGTGCCACCAGGTCCTGTCCGAGGCCTGGTTTCAACCACCCAGACAGAACCCTCTCGGCTCCCACTGACCCCCCAACCCAAAACCAATGTGCTACCTCAGCTGGCCCCCAGCACCAAAAGTACAGAAGTCTGCACCCAAGATGTTCTTCCCAACAGGGGTCCGGCTACCCTCGAACCTGCCATCACCACGAAAGGCCTCCCCTACCCAGAAAGCAGCAGGAAGAGAGAAGATACGGTCGAGCTATGCCAGCCTCACTGGCTCCTCTGGCACTGGACCACCCACAGGGTGAGAAGCAGCCTCTGGCCTTGCAGAGCCAGCCTTCCCTGCCCAGCTGGCACACACGGCTACAGTCCCAGCCCCGGGGTCACCAATCGGTACCCAGGTGTCTGGTAGGGCCCTTAGCTCAGCGCACCATGATGGACTTATCTCTCCCCCCAACCCCACCCCCGCCAACCTGGGGCCTGTGAGAAACCTGGGGGCAGGAACTTACTGGCCATTTATCGCCAGGGCCTAAGCTATGCCATCAGTGTTAGTAAGTGCTGCCGCTGTTAGTATTATTATTATTATTATTCACTGGAAGGCAGTGCCCTAGACTGTGGGAGACCGCTCGTCTCCTATCCCGCAGGCCCGGCAATGCCCACCCTGCCCAGGTGTGGAACAGTTCTGCTTCTCGTCCTTCTCTCCTCCTCAGAAGCTCCCAGGAGTTGCTGCTTTAAAAACAGGAGCTGCGGAAACATGGCCCAGAGCCAGGTGCTTACCGTGCATTATCTCCGGCTGCAACCGGAGCTTGAGCTGCGATCTGCCGAGCCCTTCCACTCCTCCCACCTGTTTCTCCGCTTGGCAGCCTCCGACGAGCCTCTCTGCAAGACCAGGGCTTCCAAACGGACCCTGGACCCTCAAAGTCACCTCCTGTGAGGTCCAGATATAGAGGACTCACCCGTCAAGGGATATGGGTCCCCACCCCGAGCAAGGAAGGGCTGAGACGGGCAAAAGGATGTGCCTGAGGCCTAGAGGGTAAGGAAAGATTGCTTTAAATCCCATTCTTAACACAGGTCTGGAGGGACAAGGCAGCTCATCAGGGAACACTGAGTACAGTCTGTCAAGGCGGTGTTCTGGAACAGGGTCGCCCAGCCTCTGGGGCACATGAACTGTGAGAGAGCCGCGCTCCGTGGGACAGCTCAGATCGCCATCAGTGGCATTGGTGATGACCATTTATGAAAGACTTCCTTTCAGCTGGTCACTGACATCAGCATCATTTTCTAGTTTCTTCCTTTCTTTATCCTTCATTAGAATGTAAGCCTGACTCACTCCCATCCCCAAACCCTCAGGCTGCCCTGAATGGCTGCAGGGGGAGGGGCAACAGGGGCGTGATTTGAGCCTCACATCCACCTGCCCTGTCCACAGGGACTAGGGAGGGTCAAGCCCGCCCCATCGCAAATACCCATCACAGGGCCCATGTGCTGAGGATGGGATTCCCCAACACGGAGCTCACTGCCACTGCTCGATAAACACTGAACGAATGAATGTATGAACAAATGAAGGGATGCGTCTCCAGGGACACCAGCTCCCTTGGTTCTGGTTAACAAAAGGATGGCCTATCCCAGGCACTCAGGGCCACTGGGCGGGTCACTGAAGTCCATCCCTGAGGGCATCCCTGAAACTCACCTACCTGCATAGTGACAGACGCAGGAAGGCACACACACCAGGAGTGGGGTGGTGCTGTGATCTGCCAATCTACCAGGGCAGTTACAGGGCCCAAGAGGCCTCAGATGCCCCAGCAGCCCCAAGACCCTGTCCCATCCCTCCCTCTAAGTCCTCTGGGCAATGGTGGCTGTCCAGGCATGGTCCTCAGGAGATGGCAGCCTCAGGACAGCCTGCTGGGCAGGAGGGGCTGCAGGATGCAAGGGGCCCCTCACTCAGAGGTGAGGCAGGACCTCTGCTTGTAGAGTCAGACTAGAAAGGGCCTTGGAAATCTCTGATGTTTCCACCATCCCCGTTTATTGAGGAGAAAACTGAGGCAAGAAGAGGTAAAGAAATGGGTCCAAAATGATACAGCTAGTAGGTGGTGAGCCAGGCCTTGAACTCAGGGCTGTTTGATGCTCTTACCCACAATCTAACACCTCAGTCTCCCAATCTGGACAATGGGGAGGCTGGACCAGATAGTCTCTAAGGTGTCTTAGATTTGATGTGATTTCAGGGGAAGCCAAAAGCTCGTCTCTGCTCGGCATCGTCACCCCACCACCCCCCTTCTTCCCTCACCTCCCAAGCATCTAGTTTCCTCCCCAGCCCAGGGCACTTGCTCCAATCAAAGAACAGGGAAGGAGGGGGGCCCAGCACTCTGGCCTTTGGTGGCTGACGGGAGGACTTGGGGAGGGGGGGATGAGGGGCAGAGATGGGGGAAATGGCGCCTGCCCATCCTGCCCATCCACACCTCCGACCGACCACCACCGAATGCCAGGGGAAGTTCACCGAGAGTTTACAACCCTCCTTTGTCACAGAGCGCTGCATGGAGCCATCAATCACGCCCTTAATTTACCCGTGTCACTTTCCAGAGGAAAGCCGCCCTGCGAGCAGCCAGTGGCGCTTCCTCTCTCACCCACTTGATGAAGATTTCATCTAATTGGTCCACATTAAATCACTCCCAGGATCGCAACGTGCCATCACCGCAGCAGCGGCAGTGGCTGGCGGTGGGGACATGCCGGGGCCCTCCCTGCTGTGGGCAGGAGAGTCCACAGAGGGCCTCCCTGGCTGGAAGCCTCTTGAAGGGGCCCCTGGGAAACCTGGAGAACCCAGAGAGGGGGCCTCCTTGAAAGGGGGGCTGGGGGAGGAATGTCAGGGATGCAGGGAGGGGCCGGCCAGGAAGGAAAGAGGAGGTGGTAGGAAGGAATGAATGGAGGATGCCAGAGCCACTTGGCTACCCACCCCGACTCCCCATCCCTGGATGCCCAGGAGAGTCAGGCATCTCTAACCCCTTTAACCTCTTCATGGATGCAGACTGGGTCCCACCCTCTGTCTCTCTCCCTCTAGCCTCGTGGGCACAGAGATCCAGAGGGTTACCATAAGCCTTGCTCTGCACAGCCTGGCAATGACCCCCAACTGGAAATGCTGGAAGCCTAGGCCATCTGGGAAGCATAGCTGTGCCCGACACCTTTCCTCCTGCCCATATTTCTCCAAACACATCAGGCTTTGTACAGGCTGTTCCCTCTGCCTCAGATATTGTTCCTGCTTCATCTGCCAGGTGACCTGGTTGTCCAGCTCAAACACCACTTACACCAAGATGACCTTTCAAACTCCCTTGGGCAGGAGAGGTAACCTGTCCCTTCTCTGCCTGGCTTTCCCCTGCCCCAGCACAGGCCTCCGGGGCCTCCTTTACTACCCTCTTCTGCCCTTATCCACAGGCAAGAGGGTCTCTGAGCATCCTGTGAGCTGCAGGGGTGCTGCGACCATATGTTTATCATTTTTATACCCCTGCCCGGCAAGCGTGGCACATGGCTGGGGCTCAGTAAATCTCTTCAGAATGAATGAATGAATGAATGAATGAATATCACGTGCCTTAATGCGTGGCCTCAGGTAACCCACAGGCCAAGTCACATTACCAAAACACACCAAAGGGCTCTCCTGGGCTGTTACCAGTTCAGGAGATCTCACCCTGATATGACATCCATCAGGGGTCGCATGGGGGAATCATCCTAAGAGCATGTAAGGCCAGAAAGAGCTTCAGAGATAAGCTGTCCTCCTCATTTAAGTGATGAACAAACGCAGGCCCAGGGTGACTGTCCCAGGTACCCAGCAGCCCCATTCCCAGGAATAGAGTCACACACAATCCCAGGGGTCTGAGGAGCCCTGAAGCTGGCACGAACCCCAGCAAAGCTCCTAAGGGCCGAGCTCACCGGTCCCTCTGGAAGCCTGGGGGAGTGAGGGGCTCCCCAAGCTCCTGTCCCCACCTCTCTGTCTTCCCAGGAGGCTGCTGCCTGCGTGGCTGGCACGTACCTTGCGTTTCTTGGCACGGCCCTCGGCCTGCAGGGTGCGGGTGCAGCGCTGCACACACTCGGAGAAGCTGAGGTTGCTATGGTCGGCGCTGTAGTCGAGGTCGGCCAGCCGCGCCAGGGACAGGATGTAGTTACAGGCGATCCTCAGGATGGCCAGCTTGGACAGCTTCTGCCCATATGAGTAACATGGCACCTGGAGGGTGAGAAGGCGTCAGGAGGGGCTGCCAGGGTCTCTGCTGAGAACGGCCTGGGGGCACCTCAGCCAGGCAGGTGTAGGGCCCCTCACACTGACATCTGCACCGCCGGACAGGGGACTGCAGGGCGGCAGAGGTGGCCCGTCTAGTCCCTCAACCCGGATTTTATTCCCTGTTCTAAGCACCCGCTGTTTCCACACTCACAACCTTGGGAGGCATCCACATTCCCACGTCACAGGGGAAGAAACCGAGACTTAGCTCTTGCCCGAACGTCAGTGCGCACGAAACACAGTGAGTTCTCCCAGGACAGAGCTCCACCCCCCTCCCTCCCTGAGAAGGAATCTCTCAGAGAGAACCGATGTTTTTTGGCTCTGAGCGTCTATTTACTCATTCAGTGGCAATTGTCTTGCTGGGCACTTGGGGTCCGACCACAGATAATAACTCGGGTCTGCCATCAGAGAACTTCCACTCAAGAGTGATGTTATAACATCAGAGCAGAGTTAGGTGCCCGGGACCCTGGGAACAGACCAGAAGCAAAGTGTCAGTGCTCAGCTGGGGGGCCCACACATGATTGGCTTTCTTTTGCTTTTCTCTTTTTCTTTCCACCCTCTGGACCTGGGGCGCTGCTGGGCATTGCAACAGGACAGTCCCAACCAGACTTGACAGCCTTGACGTTCATCACCGACTAGACACTCACTAATGGCACAGGGATTTGTATGCGTGAAGCGATGGAGTCTCTAACATTGTCCACCAACGCTCCTGCTGCTTGAGCAAAAAGCTACAAAGACTGCAGCAGAGTTCTGTGTCGTAACACGGAGACATCACCACAAAGTCCACCCGACAGGTGCTAACCAATACAGCTGCTCTGATGCGTCGTTCACCTAAATGGCCCAAACGTGCACTGCAACCAAGGCTGCGGTATCCTCCTCTCTATGGCTCTCCAGGATCTACACGCAGCATCCATCCCCACCACGGATACCTGGTACTAACCCTCAGGCCACAGAGAGTGGGGTGCCTTGCAGGGACCACTCAACAAGCACGCCGGGCACTGTTCTGAACCAGTGGTTCTCAACCAGGGACAATGTTGTCCCTACGGGGCAGCTGGCAATGTCTGCAGATACTCTTGATCGTCACCACCGGGGAGCAGGCGGGGAGGGGCTACTGGCCTGTAGTGGGCAAAGGCCAGGGATGCTGCTAAACATCCTACAATGCTCAGGATCCTACGATGCCTCCACAACAAAGAATGACTCAGCCCAAAACGCCAGCAGCGCTGTGGTCGAGAAAGCATAATCAAGAGAGCCGCTTCAGATGAGGACCCTAAACGCGTCAACATCTTGATCTCACGTTAAAGCTCACTTCGTCCAGCAGCTTTCCCTGACCTCCCACCCAACCCTACCCCGGGGACTAGGGCTGCCTCCCCTTGATGGTGCTCTAATAGCCCGCCATCTGTCCTTAACTCCTGAACACTGGGACTCATTTAATGGTCAGTCTCTGTGTGAGCTGTCAGGGGAAGGCCTCTGTATGCAGAGCCTAGCCCTGGTCCTGCCCATCACCGGCCTCCAAAGGGTTTGTTGACTGAGGGAATGAATGAACAAATGAAGGCTCTCCCTCCATATCTATCAGGTGACTCCAGAAGGTTTAGAACTGGGTTCAAAAACCGTTCTCTCTCTCTCTCTCTCTCTCTCTCTCTCTCTCTCTCTTTTTCTTTTTGGCCACACCACTCAGCTTGTAGGATCTTAGTTCCCGGACCTGAGATTGAACCCGCGCCCCCTACAGTGGAAGCATGGAGTCCTAACCACTGGACCGCCAGGGAATTCCCAAAATTCTCTGAGGATAAAGATTTAGTTATTTGGTGCAGAGGTGAAGCTCATACACCTTTTGGTCACCTGGGCTAACTCCTGGCTCTAGCTACAAACCCTGGGCAGAGACATAACCGTTCTGAGCCTTGGTGTCCTTGTCATATTGCTAACAGGACTGACCACAAAGCGTGGTAAGGACTAAAGGAGATGGCATATGCGCCGCACATAGTAAGGCCTGATACAAGTCAGTGACATTATTATGGTGGGTGTTGCAGAGGGTCTCTAAAGAGGGTCTCCAGAGAGGGTGAGAAGCAGGAGATCTGGAGGCAGGACATACTGCCTGCTCATCCCCCACCCCCTGGGGGTCCTGAGACCGCAGGCCCAAGGTGAGGTTTGCTGTCACCTTTCAAAAATCCTCTAGCACACATATATATGGAATTTAAGAAAAAAAATGTCGTGAAGAACCTAGGGGTAAGACAGGAATAAAGACACAGACCTACTAGAGAATGGACTTGAGGATATGGGGAGGGGAAAGGGTAAGCTGTGACAAAGCGAGAGAGAGGCATGGACATATATACACTACCAAACGTAAGGTAGATAGCTAGTGGGAAGCAGCCGCATAGCACAGGGAGATCAGCTCGGTGCTTTGTGACCGCCTGGAGGGGTGGGATAGGGAGGGTGGGAGGGAGGGAGACGCAAGAGGGAAGAGAGATGGGAACATATGTATATGTATAACTGATTCACTTTGTTATAAAGCAGAAACTAACACACCATTGTAAAGCAATTATACTCCAATAAAGATGTTAAAAAAAAAAAAATCCTCTAGCAGCCAAGGAGTTGCCCTTCACCAGGCCAGGAAACGCAGGGAGGGGCAGGGAGGTGACACAGGGACCACCAACTCCTGTGCATTCCCCTTCCCCCTCCCAGTCCTGGCCACAGCTCCAAACCCATCTGAGAAAAGCCTGCAGAACAATGCACGTTGCCTGTTCTCATCCAGAGTCCAGAGAATCCTGCTTTATCAGCCTGAACAAATGAACAAGGTCTGTGGCACAGAAAGGTTCCCTGGGGCAGGGGCATGGGTCTCAGGGACCAGCCTAGCACCTCTGCCTCCCCTGCACCCAGGGAGGGAGTGCCTGCCTGGTGGAGGCTCTGGACACCGGGCACAGCTCTGTGACACAGGCCCTAGTGTGTTGTTACCCAGAGGCCATGCTGGGAGTTACCCAGCTCTTTGAGCCCTGGGCCCTGAGCAGCTGGGCTTCCCTGCCAGCAGGGAGCAGGGATCTTGGACGGGATCTGCACATGGGGATCCAGGGTCATTGCGGGACCACTGAGCAACAGGTGAGGCCAAGGCCGACCTAGGAGCTCCCCTGCCAAGTTCTGATCCAGTTTTGCCCCAGATTTGTCACTCTGTCCCACTGCTTGTGTCAAAAGTCCAGGTCTAACAAGAAAACCGTCTATTGAGGGGGCTGCCCTTGTGGCGCAGTGGTTAAGAATCTGCCTGCCAATGCAGGGGACACAGGTTCAAGCCCTGGTCCGGGAAGATCCCACTTGCCACGGAGCAACTAAGCCCATGCGCCACAGCTACTGAAGCCTGCACGCCTGGAGTCCATGCTCCGCAGCGGGAGAAACCGCCGCAATGAGAGGCCCGTGCACCGCAGCGAAGAATGGCCCCCGCTCGCCGCAACTAGAGAAAGCCCTACGTCACGCTGCAACGAAGACCCAATGCAGCCAAAAATAAATTAATTAAATAAATTAAGAAGCAACTGTGGAGTTTAAAAAAAAAAACCAACCCATCTATTGAGCTCTGGTTGTTTACCTGGCACCGTGGTCACTATTTACAGGTAGTTTCAGCCCATTGAAACTTCCCCCCAAATAAAGATTGTTACCCCATCTGCACATGAGGAAAGAGAGAGGTGACATATTGGGCCCCAGGTCACTCAGCTAAGACCCGGTTGGAGCCAGAAGCTCGTGTGTTTATCGCCCAAGGAAGGCGGGCTCCCCAAGCTCCCACCAGGGGCTTGGCCACTGGGCTCCCCAAACTCCCACCACCAGCGCTGGTGACGCTGGTGCCCACGGCCCAGGATGCAGAAGGTGGGCCCCCAAAAGCCCAGCTCAGAGGCAACCTGGCCTATGAGGATCTGATTCTAGGAGGTTAAGGTAAGGCAGAAAGAGCTGGTCTGAATCCCAAACATCGGGGTGACTTTGGACAGGTAGCTTCACCTCTCTGAGCCTCAGTTTTCTTAGCTGGAGAGTGGGAATAATGCCTGGGTACCCTGGATGACTGTTGGAACTAGGTCATCCCCTTGCCATTTCTTGTGATCTACTAAGGCCAGGCAGAGGGCTGGGTGTTGTGAATATAATTCATCTTTCAACAGCGCCATGAGGTAGAAATGACGACTTCCATTTTACAGAGAAGCATTTGATGCCCAGGGAGTGTAAGAGCTTCCTGTATCTCTCAGCTGATGAAAGATGAGCTGGGTTTTGAACACACACCTTACTTAGCTGGGCTCTTTCCAATCAGCCAGAAGCAATGGCTTGGGGGTTTGGATGAGCATCTATAGCCTATGGTGGGGAGGTGGGCAGCCCACCCTTCTGAGCAGGGGATGGAGAGTTCTGGACTCCATGGGACCCCAGCCTTGGTGCATTACCTCTCTGAGCATCCACAGCGTGGCCGAGAGCCCAGCCATCCCACCACCTGCCGGAGACCACACAGCAGTCATCTGCTCAGCCTGGGCAGAGGACAGAAGCCAAAGGAGGCAGCAGGGCCGCTCGGCTCCAGCTACTGACAGGCAGCAAATCTTCCTGTAAAGTAAAAGGACCTGCCTCACGCTCACCCCACAAGAATCGTTACGCTTCAGAGAAGCAGGTGAAGTATGGGGATTTTTCACCAGGTCCCACGTGCCCCTAAAAGATTCCATCCCACCTACCCCAAGCTGAACCCTCTCCTGGCTCCAGCAAGTGGGAAAAAGCAGGAAGGGCACTGGCCTGGGATTCTGAGGACCTAGCTCTACTCCGGGCCATCCACATGATCTAAGGTCCGCAACCATAGGGGACCTCAGTTTCCTCCCCAATAAAATGGGCATCAGAATACCTGCTACCTCAGAATGGAATCGCCATGGGCAGATAGATGTAGGGAGGCGCTACAGAGAAGCAAAGCCAGGAACCAACCAGCCAATGCAGGGGAGGCCTGGAAGCCCTCCACCCTCTTGCCTCTGTGCCAACTCCTACCCCACCCTTCAGACCCAGCCCAAGACGCCCACCGAGACTCCTGGACCCACACAGCTCCAACATTACTGCATCCCCGGCACACAGCCGAGCACTTAATCCCATTTGAAATTCTTCTCTAATCGGCTCACGTCAGTGAGTGCTGGCTCCCTGGGATGAAGCCGCTCTACACAGGCTGTTTAAGGTCCTTGTCAAGTTCTATTTAAACAAAATCCCAACCTGCTACACAGCAACGAGGCTGGACACTGAGAACCTGGGTCTGAGTAGTTAAGAGCCATGGCCCAGGGCCAGAAAGGACAAATCCTGGTCACTCGCTCCACCTCTGTAAGCATCCCCATCTGTGAAATGGGAAGGCGGCACGACAACAGGGCCAGGTAAGGCACTTCACCCCGTGCAATGAGGCTCAACAAGCTACTGTCGTGGTGACTGTGGATGCGAGGGGGCAGGAGAGAGGCTTTTATCACCCCTCTCCCATCTGGATGCAAGCAGGTCCGTCCCCCATTCCCTGAGGAAGGGGGTACAGGTTGCAGTGGGGCCATGGGCCCCTGGCATCCTATGGCGTCTGAGACTGAGGGAGGTGCTGGGCTGGGGGGTGCCATCCTCATGCCCCCTCCTGGGCCACCCTGAGTTCACTTGCTGAGGATTCCCTGGGACACTCCAGGGGCAGCAGAGGAGGGGGCCACTGGTTTGGCACTTCAGCAAGTCCTGAGGGCTCCTCCTTGCTGCCCCAGGCCTCTGCCTGGCTAGGCTGCCATTCCTCCATCAATGCTGAGGGGCTTTATGCTTCTCGGGGAGAGAGGAAATCTGCACAGATCTGCACACACACCAGATGCCCCGAGGGTGAGCACAGCCTGTGAACCAGAAGGTTCTGCGGGGGAGGCCGAGGCCCACAGCTCTGGCCCCTCCCCTCACCCACCCAGCAAGGCCAGGCTTTCCCTTGGACCCTCTCCCACCCGGCCCGGAGCGGCCCTGCACATGGGCCAGGCCCAGCTATGCACACATGGCCTTCACGTGAGGCGGCGGGGAGGGCCCCGAGCAGCTGGGCTGGTGGCACGTGCTGCGGCCTGACCATCTGCCCCGCATACGCACCCCCTGGCCCCGCTGCCGGGGGCCTCCCTCTCCCCCACCTGCACTTCTCATGGCCAAGCGGCCCCCCACCCCATTCCCTTCCTGGTTGAGAGCATGATGGGTTGGACAACACAGAAGACTGTCTGGCTTCCCCCTGCTCGGGGTGGACAGCTCCGGGGTGGTCACCAGGCTGAAGAGCGGGGCCGTCAGGAGCCTGGGCCCTGGAGCGACTCGCTGACTCCGATTCGAATCCAGGCTCTGCAATGACAGTGGCACACAGCCACGCAGGCTGTGACTGCACCACGCCCGGGAGGGCGCCGGCACCCCAAAGCCTAGTGAATGGCAGGCCGGGGAGGCGTGCAGTGCAAAACCCAGGAGGCCTCATGCGGTGGCCAAAGGCTGCGAGATCGCCACCAACTTACAGAAGTTCCCTGAACCTCGGCCTCACCATCCGTGAAACAGGGGTGGGAGTGAGGGCGGGGGGATGGGCGGGTGGAAACAATACCTCCTTCATTAAGTGAACTAATACGTGTAACACGCTTAGCGCACGACCCAGTACAAAGGAAGAATCTGATAAATGGCAGTTTCTATGATTCTTACTAAAATGGTTACAGAATTCTTATTTCTACATCTGTCAAGGCCTTTGCCCAGCCCTGAGGACGTTGCAGACGTCTGAGAAATGTTCATTCCTCCTATGGCCCCCATTCCTTTCTTCATTCGCTCTCTGCAGAGAAGCGGTGTACGAGATAAGCGTTATCACCATTTTCCAACTTTAGCAACTGAGGCTCAGAGAGGGAAAGTGACTTGTCCACAGTCACACAGAACGCACACAGCAGAGGTATAACTCAAACTCCAGCCTCCGGACTCCCCGCCCAGTGCTCTTTTCACCGTACCAGGAAGCTGCTCAGAGAAATGAAGCCCCACACCAGAGCCACAGTCCCAGAACTGACCTCGGTGCTGCAACAGCCATGGCCTCATTTCAGGAAAAACCATTCTTCTTCCTCACCCTCCTTTCCCAGGGTCCATTTCAGACAGTCAAGCCTAAGCCTAGATCCAGAGTCACAGCCTGCCTGTGTGTGAGTGTGTATTCACGTGCGCACTTTCTACAGGGGGGATACTGAGGTCCAGAGGAGGAAGGAGTGCCTCTGAGACACAGGACTTTCCCCATCGGATGGAGGCTGTGATGTGGACATGGTGAGTGTGCCCTAGCGATATTTCTCTCCCTCGCAGACAATAGACCGGTGCCCACCAGCAGCCTTTTTCGGGAAGGGACAGATGGACTGGGCAAGGGGGGGGAACAAACCAGAGCAGGCGCTTCTGATCACACATTTGTGTGTGCTCTTGGGCACTAGTACTGATCGTGTGTATAGGTACAGCTGTTTGTACCTGTGTGTGTGTGTGTGTGCACACTTTCTCCCTGAATTTGTCCCTCTTATATAGAACTTCCGCACAAGAAGGGCAGAAGTGAAAGGAAACCACGATTAACAATCTCATCTCAGAGAGTCAGCCATGTGTACACCCACCTTCCGACTTAACAACACTGCGAGCGCAGGGCCCACAGCGCAGATACAGCTGACATTGTGAGAAGCATTTGGCCAGGCGGGCATTCCAGAAACTTCTGTCACCTTCCCTAACCCACTAGGTGATCTTGGAAGCGTTTCCTTCCTTCTTTCTCCAGGCCCCAGTTTTCCATTCCATTAAATGGAAAGCTAATTCAACCGACAGGATGTTAAGATCAAATAAGATGGAATTTATTACTGAAAGAAGTTAAAGCCACTGGACAAATGAGATGTAGTTGAACACACAGAGACCGTGAATACTTTCTCGGAACTGAAAGAGGCAGCTGGAGGAGTAAAAAGGACGCTGAACTGTCAGTTAAAGGACCTAGGTGCCAGCCCTGACCTTCCTCTCACCAGCTGTGATGCTCTGGGCATGTGGCCTCCCCAATCTGAGAGGGGTTGCCCTAGCTGCAAGGTGAGCAGGTGGACAGTCATCTCTCTGCCATCTCATCCTTCCATGCTGGGTGGTAGGTAGCAGGATGCCCTCCAGGCTGCCACCCTCTGACACAGAGCCACTGCCTGAGGGTGAAAATGAATTCTCCACTGGGCCCACTGCCCAAGGTCCCAACTGTCTATGACAGTTATCTGACTCCTCCACTCCACTCCACCTCACTGACCAATCATCTTACTCAAGCCCAAATGTGACACTTTGGCTCAAAAGTCATAGAAACTCTTTTCCCCAAGAGTTTAATTCCCTTCCCATGGATGGACACAGGCACCTTCCCTGCCCCACCCACAGGAGGAAGAGGAGAGAGTGTGATCCAAAAAGAAGATCATGTTTTCTGAAATCCTTTGTTGTTGGCTAAAGCCCAGAGAGGGTAAGTAACTTTCCTGAAGTCACACAGGAAGTCAGCTGCAGAGCAAGCAAAAATCCTGACCATTCAAACCAGTCACATCCACCCCCCCAGCCCTTCCCCATGCCCTGTGTGGGCTGGGGGCAGGGGGCACTTACCACACCCTTCTTAGATCTCCGCTCTGTGAAAATGCGCAGCCTAGAATCCCGGGGCAGTCTCAATCTTGTCTAAGTGGAATTGTAAAACTGCCACTCCCCACTATGGGTAACTCTTGGACAAATATTCTTTCCCATCGGCCCCAGAAGACAGTGTCTGGTGAGGACAGCCCCCACCTGCCCCAAACTAAGAAGCCCCTAACCCACCCCAGAACTAGTTTCTGAAGATTCGCCGAACCAATCAGTCCCCTCAGCAGACCTGCCTACTTCAGCATGCGGCGGGCGGCGAACGGCAGCAGTGGAGGGGATCTCCTGGAAAGGCCCTCTCCAGCCAATTCCTGAGGCCGCCCCTGCAGAGGGGGCTCAGGCTTGTACCCCGGGTCCTTAAGGGACACCAGGAGCGAGGGGTGCAGAGCGCAGAAGCAACCTGAGTTCAGGGGCATCCCTGCTGGGAGGTGGGGGCTGAGGAGGTGCTGACAGGTTCCCGCGGAATGCGGGACCCTTATGTTCTGGCAAAACCAGGACCACCCCTCCGCAGCATTCCGGGCCTCCAAGACCACGCCAAATTGCCGGAAGGGTAAGGGTCTTCCCCCTTTCCCCGCCGGAGACGGATTCCCACATTGCCCCTCTCCACTCCCCACCGCGCCCAAGGGACCCCGGGAGACAAATATTCGCTGCCATAAAAGTGAACTATGAGGGGTGAAGTCAGACGCGTAGACAGGGGCACCCCAGGGGGGATGCGGGTGGCTGTAACCAGGGCGTGCCCGAGCCAGAGATCTCGAACCTTCACCCCGACTTTGCAGACTAAGAGCCGTACCAACGCTGTGGCAAAGGTCACTGCCCCAGGAGGACCCAAACCTGTCTGGGCCCTGGGGCCGACCGGGCGGGGACAACTTGCCGCTTACCCACGCCCTCATCCTCCCTAAAGTCCCCCAGCCACTTACCCACCCACTCCCGCAGTCATACCCGGGCGCAGTGAGGGTGTGTGGCTGGGAGCCGGTACCTGCTTCCTGAGCGCCTCGAAGGCTGCGCTGATGGTGTGCACCCTCGTCCGCTCCCTGGCGTTCGCCAGGAGCCTCCGGGTCTGCTGCAGGGCTTTGATCTCGGAGGAGGCGGCGGTAGCTTCGCCTGGCCGTTTCCTAGGCGACGCGGAGGAATCCGGGTGGTTATTGTAAATTACGTGTGAAATTGACGAGTAAGAACTTTCCCCAGGGCGCGTGGGGGGGGCCGGGCGCACTGAGGGCTCCGGGGGAGCAGGGGCCGCCGACGGCGTGGGGCGTGCTGGCGGTGCGCACAGCAAGATGCGGGGACGTAGGCCGGGCTCCCGGAAAGGCTGTGCCTCGGGACCCCCAGGTACCTGGCCCTGGGGCGCTGGAGGCGGCGGCGGTGGCGGCGGCGTGGGGAGTCCCGGCCCCACTGCGCCCAGGGCGAAGCCGCGTTTCCGCGCGTCCAAGACCTCCGGAGCCCGGGCGCCCCCGCGCTCCCCGGCCGTGTCCGCGCCCCCACCTGAGGGAACGGCCGGCGCCACCCGGGCTGGCACCGGGGCCGGGACCGGCTGCAGCCGCTGGGTCCTGTGCCGCAGCCCGTCGGTGGCGGCGGCGCCGTGCTCGGGCGCTTCCAAGTCCAATCGGAAAGTTTTATAGCCGTTCGCGCGCCGCGCCGGCTCCTTGCCTTTCCTCTTGAGCTTCTTGAGGCCGTTCAGCTCCTTCACACACACGGTCTTCCACGGCCCGTCCTCGAGAACCGGGATGTGCTTCATGGCGCGGGCAGCGCGCAAGGCAGGGGCGTGGGGCTGCCCGGGAAGCGCGCCCGCCGCGCTCGCTCTACACGCTGCGCGCCGGCTCTGCCCGGGCGGCCGCGGCGCTCAGCGCCTCGGAGTCTCCAGCTCTCCCCCTGCTCGCTCCCTCCCTCCCTCCCTCCCTTTCTCCCCCTCGTCCGGGGCAGCTGCGCCGCCGGCTCCGCGAAGCCGCCGGGCTGTCCGTTCCCGGAGCGCTCAGAGTGTCATCTGAAGTCGCTGCCGCCGTGCCAGCATTTCTGGAGAACGCCCGCTGCGCTCCATCTGTGTTTGTTTAGCCTCAGTTTACACAGAAGCCCAATTCGCGAGATCAGTCAGCGCCGCCGCCCGGAGAGGAGGCAGCTCCCGCCGCAGCCTCCCCAGCCCCGGCCGCCCGAGCCGCGAGCGCCTTTAAAGAAACAGGAAGCATTTTTCAAAACAGCTGGGCTGCCGGCCGCCTCCTTTGTCCGCGTCCTCTCCACCTCCCCCCACCCCCATCCCTTCTGCCCAGAACCTGGTCCTCTGACTCTCCCTCCCCGCCCCCTCCTCAAGTCCGGGGCGCTTCTCTTTCCCCAGAGGACAGTCTGCTCCCGAGCACGTGCCTTCTAGGCCCTTCGGCCCTTCCCCAGATCAGAGCCGGGCCTTGTCTCCCTGGCCTTGCTGACCTCTCGGTGACGCAGCGTCGCCTTCCGCACCCAGCACCTCCACGTCCAGCCCTCCACCCCAGCTTGCCAATCGAGAAAGAAACAGAATGGCGACTTCTCCTGGGGGGCGGGGGTGGGGGTAGGTCGACGAGGGAAGGGAAAGGCTCTGGGGTTGCCCGAGACCCTCACTCCCCCTGCACCGCAGCCCCATCCGCTCGGGTCACTTGCTGGAGCAGAGAGACCAGGAGCAGAAGGGCTAACTAAGCGCCAGGCAAACTGAGGCTCTGAAAAGGAATGGGCTTTCCCACGGTCACGCAGCGAGTTAAAGAGGCCGAGCAGCGTGGAAGCTTTGGTTTTAGACGCAGCATCTGGGAGAATCTCAAGTCACCTCACCGCAGGTTGCCCGCTGCGTTGCTGTGGGGAATTCAGCCCCAGGCACATAGGGGGTACCAGTCAAATGGAAGCTTTGGTTATTATTAATAACAGAGGCAGAATAGCTTCTAGAGGCAGATTTCCTGGGTTCCAATGCCAGCTCTGCCACTTACAAACTGAGTGTCGTTGGGCAAGTCACTGAACCTCTCTGTGCCTCCCTTTCCCCATCTGTAGAATGGAAGTAACAATTGTACCTTCTTCCCGAGGTGTTGTGAAGATTAATTGAGCATATATGTGCAAAGCATTCAGAGCTGCCTGGCACAAAGTGAGAGCTTTGCAGGTGCCCACTGTTATTGGCAGGGGACAGAGGTCGACTACCCAGACCTTCGGTCCCAGTGCCATCCTGCTGGAGGTTCTGGGGGAAAATAAAGGGCAAACTAGTGGGCCCTCACCAGAGCCCACCTCCCGGAGGCTGCCCTGAGGACCAGCACACGGTCCTTCACTCTTCGCGGGTCCTTTCTCTGTGGTAGTAAGTTCCTCCTTGGTGGTTGTTGCTTTAAGCAGTTTGAGAGAAGATAGACCCTTGACCCTGGCCTTGGGCTCTGACCTCTGCAGCCACTGGAATCTTTGTCTTTCTGGTTTCAGTCCTTCACTCCCATCCCCAGACCCACCAAACCCGGTGGGGTTTTTCTTGTGAAAATGCAGGGTTCATCAGAGTGCCTTCTCTCCTCTAGGGGAGAGTGCCCTGGGCGTGGGAGGAGGCAGATGACATGGTGACCTGTGCCATACAGTGTCCTGTGAGGTAGGATGGGGGTCCAGGAAGAAGGTTCAGGGACAAGAGCATAGATTGTACTTGGCTTTTCAACTCTCAAGCTCCATGACCCTGAGCAAGACAGTTCATCCCACTGGGGTTCTGAATCTGTCCTTGAGGATGATATTTCTGTCCAGCCAACCTCTCAAGATAGTTGGGGAAGTAAAAAGAGATCACAGATGTAAAAGGACTTTGACATAAGACTTCAAACATCCCTTCACACGTCGACATTCACACAGGGACACACGCAGAGGCATGCAGTTTTCTGATAAAGGCAAAACCTCATTTTTTCCACCGGGATGGGTCCCAGCATCATAAAAGGTGTGCTACCTGAGGCACCCCCTTCCCTGGGCACCCAGCATCTTCCCATACCTTATCTCTCTCCTGAAGACCAAGGGTAAGCCCCAGAGAGGAGTCCCCATTCTCCTTCTGTTTCCCCCACCAGCCTGGGACCCTCTGAAGAGAACAACTCTTCTCACTCTTCGATGACTGGCTCCAGTCTCCCCTCCTCCTGTAAGCCTTGGCTGGTCAGCACAGCCCCCTGTCACTCTTGCTGGCCTCTGCATGTGGTCACTCACAAGAATTGCTGCAACTTGTCCTCCACTGAGGTCCTGCCTGAACCCCTGGGTTTGTGAGCTCTCGAAAAGCCACTGTTTCCTTCCTCCCTGTCTTCCAGGAAACTTTTGCTGAAGGCTTCATGCCCTTTACATTCTCCAGATCCCAAGCAGAAGCTGAGACCCCAGCCTACCCACTCCTCATGCACCCAGCCAGTCGGTGGCAGAGTTGGGGGGAAAGCCAAGACCCCCTCTCCAGAGCTGCTGAGGTCCTCTCTGAGCCTCAGTTTCCCCCTCTGTAAAATGGAGATCGTAATATTGTCGCATTGGGCTGGCATGAGGATTAAGTGAGGCCGCAAGTACAGCACTGAGCCTGGTAGGTAAGTGGGGTGACGGTGGCCTTGTGCATCCTGGGTTAGCACAGCTGCCCAGGAGCCTTGCATCCCAGCTTTTCCCCCCAGGCTCGGGGTGCATTTGCAGGCTGCGGTGTCCATGGCTAGTTAGGGCGTGCAGAAGTCTCTTGGCAGGACTGAAAATTGTGCCTAAAGAGACCAGGCTGTGCTCCAGGAAAATCACGTGGTTGAACAGCGAAGGCTCCACTCATGCTGATCCTGAGCCTGTCACCAACTCCTCCAAAACAGAGAAGGTCACTGAGATCCCAAGGGGTGGAAGGAAGAGAAGGGAGTGGATAGGAGTGGCCATCTGCACTGGGTGGAGGTAGAACGGGACTCAGACCCAGCCAGTCTCCCAGGACATGCTCCTTACCGCTCGCCATGCTGCCTCTCCCGCTGGTCAAATCGCGGGGCCCAGGGGTTGGCATCAGGCTAGCCTAGTGCTTTGCCACTCACCAGCAGCTGTGTGGCCTTGAGCAGCCCCTTCACCTCTCTGAGCCGCAGTTTGTTATCTGGGCGTTATCCCCTTAGTCATAAGATGGAATGCCATGTACCGGAACAGGAGGGCCCAAGTGATGTGAAGGGTCCCTGTTATTGTGATTCTCAGCCCACCAGGTGGCAGACCTTCGAAGTCCAGGCTAACTGCCCAAGGTCCCCCAGCCTAAGGGCAAACCGGCCACCCAGGGCTCCCTTCCCTCAGTCTCCTGGAGAAGTGGAGGGAGACCAGCCTGCCAGCACCCCCTGGTGGTATGTACACTGTCTGGACTACACACAACATAGCCGTCTCCCCACAAGGATTTAGAGCCAGGAGTGGTAGCCCTGCAATGACAGCAATTTGGATTTTGTAAATTCATAGAATTTCCAGGATAGAAAGGCTCTCCAGGCTCTAGGTGGTCTCACCCCCTGTTTGGAATGGGACAACACGGACATCCAAAGAAAACCTATGCCCCACATTAAAAACATCCCCCACTGAATCAAGTGTTTGTGGTTACTCTGGGCTAGCATGATCGTGCCACTGGGAGGTTCCACATCCCCTGTATGGCTGGTCCAGGGAATAGGAATGAAACTAGAAAGGGAAGTGAAGGCGAGAGCTTAGGGCTTAGGCCACTGGGAACAAATGTTAGAAAGCCAGGCAGCAAAACTCACCACCACACAGGGAGTGACTACAGGCTCTAGTTCACTAAATCCTTATAACAACCCAGGGAAGTAAACCCATTCTACAGATAAGGAAACTGAGGCTCCTAGACCAAAAAACAAAACAAAACAAAAACTTGCCAATGGAAAGGAAATAACAGAAGTGGGGTTTGAACCCAGGCCAACGGACCCAAAGACTTAAGCTTTGAACCATTGTGTTTTGCTGCCTCTTGAGACCTCAGTGAGTAGCATCTGGGGAGGTGAGTCACTGGGCCATCTACAGGGCTGGCCTCTCTGGAAGCCTGGCTGTCCCTGCATGTGCCACCAGCCTGGGTGAGCTTCTTGCTGTCCTCAAGGGAAGCCACTGTCCTCCTTTGGACCAGCTCAGTGACCCTCCAGCTCCTTCCAGGTCAGGGTCAGATGGCAAGGGCAGTGCCTCTGGACATTTGATGGTCTCAGGCATATGGATCCCAGGTCTTATCCAGGTACTGGTGCCCTCCTAGCATTGCTGGGTGGAACCTGCCCAGCAATTCCTAAGTGCATATGCACCACCCATGGGTGAGGACAGGATAGCTCTGTAGGGCGACATCTCAAGATTGCCATCTTCTTGGCCAAATGGGATGGAACCTTGGATACTTGCTACATGGAACACTACATTCCTGAATCCGGAGTTCCTATTTCCGGCTGTCTAGATTGTTCCAAAGTGGGTGTGTCATCCATTCGAGAAAGGGAGGAAGAACAGAAATTAGACTGCCAGAATGCATGTGATCAGTGCCTTCCAGAGTTGTGCTCATAGCCACCCTGGATAGGACCACCCAAGGGAGTGAGCAGAAAGTAGAATACAGTCAGCCTGGTGGCCCCCAAGGTCCCTCCCTACCTTTCAGTCGCAGTGTCTGCACTGCCACCATTCACCAGCAGGATGCTGGATCCAGAAGACAGAAATGAGACATCCAGGCAGAAAGCTGTTCCAGACTCACTCTCCAGTCTTCCTTCCTACCTCTCTCTATCCAAGTGACCATCCCCGCCGTGGAAAATTCAGAGAGTCTTTGGGGCTGGGAAAGGGGCTGGATGAGGGCACGGCAGGAGGGAGCGAGGAAGCCCTTCAGCAGCCCCTCTCCGGGGCTCCCTCTCTGGGATGGGCTAGGGTGCACCTTCTCAGCCCTGAGCACATGCTCTGTGGTTAATGGAGCAGTTTCCCCTGCAACAGGCAGAGCCCGTGCGGTGCGCTTAGTCCTGGCTCCTGTGGTCAGGGAGGAAACGGCAGGATTGGCTCAGGAGAGGAGGGGTTCAACAGGCACCAAAAGGAGCCTGGTACAACAGGCTCTAGGTGCCAGGTTCCCACACAGTTGGCCAGATGTCCTTTGAAACCTAGGATGTCATTCCTCTGCTCAAAACCTCTCCGTGACTTCCTATTTTTCTCAGATGTGTTAGGAGCTGCCAGCAGTCCTCGCCCCCTGCAAGCTTGGAGACAGGGGTCTGTCCCTTCACCCTGGGAACCCGGACTGCCTTGGCTAACGGAGGCCTGAGGGAGTGGAGGTGACACCGTGCTTTTAAGGGCACTGGCTGTTTCAGCTTGCTGCCAGTGGGAGCCCTGAGTCACCGTGTGAGCAGTCCGGGTTACTCTGCTGGAGAGAGAGGCCTCGTGGGGAGCACCGTGGTGCCTGACCTGTGAGTGAGAAAGGCCCAGGGGAGCCTTCAGACGCCTCCAGCCCCAACCTCTATCTGGCTACAGCCACATGGGAAAACCTAAGCGAGAACCGCCCAGCTGAGCCCAGTCAACCCCAAGAACCATGGGAATGAATCCTGAATTTTTGTGTTAAGCCGCTACATTTTGGGGTGGTTTGATATGCAAGCAATAGAGAACTGGAACATTCGGACAGGAGCCAAGGTTGGCATCTGGTCCTCCCTTTCCTCTCTTACTCATCCCCTCAGTCCTCCCCCCACCACCCGCCCCAACCCTCTGCTCTCACCGCACTGGGCTTCCTGCTACTCCTTGAACTTACCCAGCAAGCTCCCTCCCGCCTCAGGGCCTTTGCACTGGCTGTTCCTGTGGCCAGGAATGCCAGGTAGCCCAGGTAGACTCGTGGCTTCCTCCCTCACCCCCTTCTGGTGTTTCTATGTCACCTTCTCAGGGAGGTTGTCCCTGGGCACCCCATATAACCTCCTCTTCAATATCTCTACCTCTTCCCTGCTTTAATTTTTCAAGTACTTACCATTATCTGACATATTATGTTTGTAGGTGTATAACTGGGTTTTTTGTTTATTTGTCTCCCCCACCAGAATGTCAGCTCCATGAGGGCAGGGATTTTTACCTGCCTTGTTCACTGCTATATCCCAGGATCTAGAACAATCCTGGTATACAGTAGGCACTCAATAAATATTTACTGAATGAACGAAGGCTCACTGCTCAGTTTGGACCAGGTCTTACTCAGCTAGTCAACCAGCTGCTTTAACAGAAGAAACCAGTGGATCCAGAGTTGATCATGTCCCAGGGACAGCTGCTCTGACCACCGGGAACTGGTGGTTGGTCCAATTCACTCTCTTTTCTCTGGTTTCGTGTCTCCTGGCCTGATAAACAAAGTGGGGGACAATGGGTGCAAATCACCAGTCATTCATTCACTTGACAAACCTTGGGCCGAGCCAGGCCTCACGATGGGACTGGGTCAGAGAGATGAGGTGTGTGCCATCAGGAGCTCAGGTGATTCCCATCTCCAACTTGGTCCACCTGTGACAATTCAACACACATTTGTAGACACCTACTGAGGCTGTCTACACCTACAGCACAAAGACAGCTACTGAGGGATACAGCAGTGAACAGAGCAAAAACCCCTGCCTCACGGAGCTAACATCTGGTGAGACGGCACGAGGTATCCACCTCAAGGCATTCCAGGTCCAGTAGAGAAATTACACAAATCTGTTAAGAGCCGTAAACACAGCACGAAGCGATACACTCTGTAGGGAAAGCTGTGGGAATTCTGAGAACGGCAGAACTGCTCAGGGAGACTTCCCGAAAGAAGAGGCATTTGAACCAGGCTGGAAGGTCAATGAGATCTGGCCAGGCAGACCACTTGCCTGACAAATGCCCATGGCTCACTCCCTTACCTCCACCCAGCCTCCTGTTCTGTCACCTCCTCATTAAGGCCTCCCCTCACTACCCACTTACAACTGGAACGACCACCAGCCCTTTTCTCCTTGTCACACACTTACGCATCACGTTTATGGTCTGCATTGCCACCCAAAGGAGATAGAAAGTGGCAGGAAGGAGCGGCGCCTTGACATTATCCATCATAACTCCATGTTGTTAATGTGAATTTTATCACCTTTGTAGTTTTGTTTATTAATTTATTAACTTATTTCCATTTATAGTTACATAAGAATTAAAAGCATAAAGCATAAGTGTATAACTATGTCTTAGGGCTCTGTGACAGTGTGTCACCTTTTGAGACAGGAGCACACATTACCCAGGTTCAAGAAATTCTGGGCAGGACATTATCAGAGTTGTCCTGCAGCTTTGACTTTCTGGTCTGGGAGTCGAAAGATACATTCTCTTCCCAGGACCAGCTATGTACCCTTCCCTTGGGCACCTGCTCCCCCTGTCCCCTGCCCCCTGCAAGCCTCACTTTCTTTTCTTTTCTCTTTTGGCCACGCCGCATGGCATGTGGGATCCTAGTTCCTGACCAGGGATCGAAACTGCTCCCCCTGCATTGGAAGCGGAGAGTCTTAACCACTGGACCACCAGGGAAGTCCCAAGCCTCAGTTTCTTCATCTATAAAATGGGAAGAGTGAGAAGGTGATGGCACCTACCCTCCCCGAGATCTTCCCATCCCCAGCATCTTAGCATTTGTCTTAAGCCTCTTCAAATCCCAGAGCACAATGGGGGAAAATGAAACATTCACTCGCTAGAGAGAAAACTCTTCTGCAGGTCTAACCCCTATTGCAGGCAAGAGAAGCTCTGTCACGAAGCCATCAATCCCACTGGAACACCGAAGCTGGACCAGCCAGGGGTCGGGCGGGGAGCGAGCCAGAGGCCCTTTAGTGCTTTCCTCATCAGGACCTAGTTGTCAACAGCCTAACAAGACCTGGCTTAAGCCAGTGATCTCCCGGGAGCTGTTACCAATCCTCACAGGCGTGCTCTGTGGCTAGATGTGAAACCAGTGTATGATAAGTTCTTCTTCTTTTTTTTTTTTTTTTTTTAAGGAAAACAACATTAAATTCCCCAAGGAGCACATTCCTTCATTGTGAAGTATTCCCTACCCATCTCCCCCATTCCCTCAGAAAAGAAAGGAAACAAAAAAGGCTTGGCTACTTCTTCTGTACAGGCTCCTTAAAAACCTATTTTTACAGCTCTCTAGAAAAGTCCCCTCTGATGGCGGCAGCCGGAGCACATGAGGGGGCAGGACGGAGCTGACGCAATGCACATTTATTAGCAATGTGGAAAATTAAAAAGGTACTGGCTCTTCCACGGCCCAGCTCAAGGGCAGCCCCACAGACCTGGGAAGCCCCAGTGACAGCTGTTGATCTGGTGGTCCCCAGGCTGAGTCCTCAGATGCCTCATCAATTGCAATCCTAGATTGGCACAGCTGGAGGGAGGCTTGGAGACCATCTAGTGCCCGGAGGCCAAATACTTTTTTTTCTCTCTCTTTTTTTTTTTGAATTTTATTTTCTTTTTATACAGCAGGTTCTTATTAGTTATCTATTTTACACATATTAGTGTATATATGTCAATCCCAATCTCCCAAAGGACAAATGCTTTTTATCATGCATGCCAAATCTAATTGATTTGTAGGGGCTGCTTGAAGCCCTGTGTTGAAAAGGATTCTGAGGCTGGATCTGGGTCCCATGGGAATGAGTGCTGTAATTGATTAGCAATGTCTGCCATGGATGAAAGAGGAAGAGGGCAGTATTCATGCCATGTGTTGGCCACTCCTGGTCTAGTCCAGTCTTCCCATTTTATTGACGGGGGAGACTGAGTCCCAAAGCCCATTGTTTGTAGGGTCTTCCCCAGCCTTCTTGGGGGCTGGCTGTTGTTGGTAAGTGGCAGGGAGCTTAAATATCTCTGAGGTCCAAAGATGTCAGATCCGAAGACCATCTCTGAAAACCCAAAACAATGATTGGGTTTGGTTAATACAGTCAATTGCCTGTTTCCTGGAAATAACTGGTAAAATCAGTCATCTCACGGGATTTAAGTCAGTTCAACCAGTGAAGACGATCTGGCAGGCCCAGGTGACCCCACGCCAGTGTTTACCTAACACTAATGGTTAGATGGTCAAAAAGAATCAATGGGTGAGACTCACCAACTATTTGGCCTCAGGACAATAAAATCCCCAAATGGCCAGTGGAGTCGCTCTAATCAAATGGACAACTATCCATCTGGTCTCTACCCGACGAGCTTGGGTCTAACCATCCTGTCCATTACTCCACTCCCTCGCCCCCATCTTCTCCTCCCTGCCAAGCCTAGCTTATTTCCTTCTCCTCTCCCGAGTCTGGGAGAGACCCTGCAATAGACTCTGATTTCTCTGACCAAGAATCCTTCTGAGGTGGGTCAGGCACCCACCCTCCCACCAAATACCTGTATATCAACTCTGCATCTTAGATTCTCTCCTCCCGCCTATGACAGCTCAGGGAACATACAGACCATTCCTCAGGGGACAGACTCGCTTGACATCACTGAGAAGTACCGGTGCCACTGGGTGCCCCGACTCCAGCTCTCGGGTCATGTTCATTGCCCTGGATAAAACCATTCTGTCTGGTCCACCTGGGTTTCATGCTATCAGACTAGTAGATAACTTCTGAAGACCCCTGAAGGGGGCAGTCCCACTGTGAACATTTGCGGTGGGGAAGAACTTGGCATGTGACTGGGGTATGCCGAGGAGTGCGGGAGGGGACACAGGTCATTGATAAGGTGAGCCAGGCTATTGGGGAGGCCTGGCTTGCTAGGCACCCTGGCAGGACTGCCAGCCGTCACCTCCTGGGAATGGTGAGACAAAGCAACTTCCTCTCGGATCTCCCAGCACTTGTCACACTGCCCTCTGGAAAGTCTACCTTGGCATCTTAGATCCCCAACTCAGATTGAACAGTTCTTTTTCCAGGGACAAAAAAATAGAAAAAACAAAACCAGGCCCTTACTCAGAGAACGTGGCTAAGTGGGAAAAGACCCTCAGCGGTGGGGAGAAGTCATGCTCTCATGTAGGACAGCTCTGAGCTGAACCCGCCTGACCACGTACAAGCTAGGAGCTTGGCCAAGTTCCCTAATCGCTCTGGGCCTCAGTTTCCTCCTTTGCAGTGTCGGATAGAAAGATCCATGACCCTCATGGGTTGTTGGGAGGATAAGGGATCGTCACTGTAAAGGGCTCGGCACAGCCTTGGCCCATGGTAGCTACTAACAGTCTCCTGAACACCTCTCCTTTCCTTTCAACGCAACACATACGGTCCCTGACTTTCAACGGTTCAACTTAAGATTTTTCGATTTTATGACGGTGCGAAAGTGATACACATTCAGTGGAAACTCTTCTTGGAATTTTGAGTTTTGTTCTTTTCCTGTACACGCGGTACATACTCTCTTGAGATGCTGGGCAGCGTCCGCCGCAGCTCCCAGCCAGCCCCGCGATCACACCAACGCACAACCATTCTGTACCCAGACGACTTCTGTTTTTCACTTTCAGTCCAGTATTCCATACATTACATAAGATAGTCAATACTCCCTTATAAAATAGGCTTGTGTAGGCTGATGGAGTGTCCTCAGCGCGTTTACGGTAGGCTAGGCTGGGCTGTGATGTTTAGCACGTTGGCTGTATTAAATGCATTTTCGACTTAACAGCACTTTCAGCTTCTGCTGGGTTTATTAGGATGTAACCCCATTGTAAGCAGAGGAAGAGCTGTACTTCGTGCTTCAGGGCTGGGACCCTACCACACCTCCTCCAGGAAGCCTACCCTGAACACCCTCAGCCATTCATGCAGCCTGCTCAGGGGAACTTCCAGGCTGGCCTGACTGCGTCCTGTACTGGGAGCCTTGTTTCTCCAAAGAGCCTATGGGACACCGGGGGCCAGGGTGGCCTGCACCTCCCCTTGCTCCCGAGAGCCCCCAGCTTTAGGTAGAGAACACCAATGGGTGCTGGATAAAGTAGCCACACAGATCCTGGCATCCTCTTCCCCCACCCACCCACCCACCTAAACTCGCTGGTTCCCCTGATTTTCCAAACCTCTGTCTAGTTTCTTCCTAATGATTCTGTCTCCACGTCTCCAGGGTTCTGTTTGCATGAGGGAAAGAAGTCTACACACACACACAGAGCTCAGAAAGCATTCAGTTGCTCCCGGGCGGGCTGCCAGCGATTGAGTGACCTGCAGCTTCCCCCCCAAATCACATTCCACTGGCACGGATCTTGCCCCGCCTGACGCCAGCCTCCGAACTCGCCCCCAGAGCAAACATTTCCAGTTGGCAGCCCGGCCTTGTTTTTCTGAGGCCCTGATTCAGGCTCCCTTGTAGAAAACAGAAAACAAAATGCAAGGGACCAAAAAGGAATTCAAATCAAATGTGAACGGAGGGGGGGTGAGGTGGGGAGGCATTTGCTCCAAGGCACAGGGAAAAATAGGAGCTCGGGGATGTGCAAAGATTTTCTAAGAAGCAAACGCACATGCTCACAAGCCCTCCTTCCCTGCTGGCTTGGAGGCTGGGATCAATTCATTTAGGCCACTGCCTCCTGCTAAAAGACTTACTCTGTTCTCATTCATGGCTGCGCGGGGAGGACGGGGGTGGGGGGCGGGAGGCTGCAGATCTGAAAGGAGAGGGTGGTCTGGGTTACAGGACTGGTGTTTGTTCTAAAGGGGAAATTAAAGGAAGAAAAATAAACACGGCCAGCCGGATTTTCACGCCAGCGCGTGTGGCGTCAGGGCGAGCAGGGGTGCGTGTGTGCATGTGCTGGCGTGTTTGCCTTCTCCAAATAAGAGCCGCTCAGTGGAAAGATGTCATAACCCAGGCTCGGGTGCTGGGGGACAGGCCAGCCAGGGGGGGCTGAGGCCGGCGCCCGAGTTTACCCATGGGGTCAGGCAAAGGCCAGGTGTCAGGACAGGGGCGCTCAGCCAGGACCCATTAGTCAGGGCTGGGCGTGTGGGGACCAGACTTGGAAGGTCAGCCCCAAACTGGGGGCTTGGTCCTTGGGGAAGAGGTGGGCTGAGGAGCGTTACTAGGGAAGGATGGACTCGGGCCTGGACTCTGGGTGCTCATCTCAGTGGGAGAGGACCACGAAGCAGGGTGGGAGGGATGGGAGAGGCCCAAGGGACAGGAAGGGGCTAGGTGGGGTGGTAGGGTAGGAAAGGGGGTGGTGAGGATGCTTAGCGGACTCCAGAGTGAGCATAGACTGGCCACAATCTGGCTCAGCCACAGAGCCGGTTAGCAGGGCTGCAAACAACCCCCTGCCCAACGACAAGGGTCCCGTGAGGGCACCGGGGAGGAAAGAGGAATCCCAGGCCTGAGGGCCTCTCAGGGCCTGGGCTGGGATATAGGGTCCCGGGCCTGGCAGAGCCCGAGAAGTGTTGTCAAGAGTCAGGGGCCCTGAGCGAGCGGGCTGTCACATGGGTAGCTTTGAGAGACGGTGAGGGCTGGCAGCTCAGAGCTCACACTGGGACCCATGTGGCTGTGTCCCTTCTCCATAGTGCCAGCTTTCCCACACAGGGAAGGGCATGGCATCTTAAAGGCTTCACCTGGCGGTAACGAAGAGGTCCCAGGGTGAGGGCCCCGTGAAGTTTGCAGAGGCTGTAAGTGCTCAGCTGTGACAGTCCAGTGCTGCCGGAGCAGGAAGTCACACAGCCAGTAGAAGAGATTCAGGAACCGTGGTCCAGTGTCCCCCAGAAAATGTAGCAGGACAACCATGTTTGCATCACCTGGGGTGTATACTAAAATGTACCTCTCTGGCATTCTTTCCACCTGCTGGACCAGACCTCATCTGATTGGGCTACCGAGGAGCTGCACTTTGGAACCCAGGGGGTTCTCCTGCCCTCCACGATGGTTCCAAGATCTTTCCCCTCCAGCCCTTCTTCTCTGGCTGTACCCCTACCTGTTCAGACTCCAGGAGCCATAGGACTCACCACTTTTCCTCTATCACAATCTGTGAGGAAAGTAGTTAACAAGCCTTTCCCAAGATTACTCTGACTCCAGTTCAGGACATTTCTAACCTCAAAGAAATGAGTCTCTAATGGTGGAAATTCAGGCCTGGAAAAAGCCAGAGGCAGTTTTGGAGAGTACATGGGAAGCCTTTCAACTAACCCTTAACTTCACTGTATCATTGGGATGCCCCACAGGTAGCTTTTTGAAAACTTTTTTCCCTTTATTTATCACTTCTCGGAATAGTGAGTTAGTTTTCTCTAAACAGCCTCCAAATGTTTTTTTTTATTATTATCATATTTTAATTCATGGACTTTAAAAAATATTTGACGTCGGGCTTCCCTGGTGGCGCAGTGGTTGAGAGTCCGCCTGCCGATGCAGGGGACACGGGTTCGTGCCCCGGTCTGGGAGGATCCCACATGCCGCGGAGCGGCTGGGCCCGTGAGCCATGGCCGCTGAGCCTGCACGTCCGGAGCCTGTGCTCCGCAACGGGAGAGGCCACAACAGTGAGAGGCTCGCGTACCGAAAAAAAAAAAAAAAAAAAATTTAACGTGTTTCAATTCATTGCAGGGTTTTCGTTTGTTCAGTTTTGTATTTGATGCTCAAATGATCCCATTTTATCCAGGAGGAGCTCCTTCAGTCTGGCATCTGAGTCCTTTTGACACGACCTCAGTGGTGTTTGACAGCTGTCTTACCTTCTAATAAAAGATGCTCTGGGCTTATCTTATATAATTGTTGCTCTAGACCTGGAAACAGCCAGTTCTCCAAGAAGCCTGGGTTCCTCTCAGTGAGAAAGGATGCTTAGAGACCACAATTTGGTCACTATATGTGCTCAATCAAAAACAGCTTATTTTCTTTCAATCTCTCAATCTTCTCCAAGTAGGGCTTGAGTCTGGGCCCAAGGGCACCTGAAAGATACCTCACCCTGCCCCATTAAGTATGTATTTCCTCCTTGGAGGTAAGCTCTCTACCCACCTGAGGCAGCTTCCCCCTCCCCTTATCTTCTCCTCAGAGATTAACCTTGGTCCCCCAGGCTAGCCCATCAGCCCCAAAGCCCACCTCACCATCTTTCTTGGATGTATACTATCATGTGAGGAGCATAGATACGAAAATCAGACCTCAAGGGAGTTGCCACAGTTTCTATGCCACAGTTCCTTCATCTGCAAAGTGAGGTCAAAAAGTATTTTAAATGAGATAATTCAGGCAAAGTTCTTAGCACAGTGCTTGGCAAATAGTAAGAACTAGAAAACTTCATAGATATGGCATTCCCTGCCAGGGGAACCTCCGAAGTCTTCATGTGCAAATAAGAGTTTCTCCGAAGCCTTCTCTGACATTCCCGAGGCAGGAGGGCCTGTAGATCCCCACCTTGCTATAAAACAGAGACACAAAGATGGTTTGTACTGGTTTTAGGCTTGCTTTCTTTGGCTGCACCTCGCTGCTTGTAGGATTTTAGTTCCCTGACCAGGGATCGAACCCTGGCCCTCGGCAATGAGAGTGCAGAGTCCTAACCACTGGACCGCCAGAGAGTTCCCCACGTTTTGCTTTTGAGGAAGGGAGTCCCCAAGTGGGAGAGTAGCATTCAAAGGAAATAAGAAGTCCCAGGAGGGAGGTCTTAATTTGCAAGAAACAAACAAACGTACGTGTGGAGGACGATGGGCATTGCAAGGCACGTGTGGGACAAAAAGGGCGACGTAGATGTTGTGTGAGTACAATCCACAGTGTGGCAGGGCCTCGTGACATCTGGACCTGTGGGATCTGAGGCTGCTCTAGGGACCAGCTCCCCTCTCTGTGGACATCAATAAGGCTGCTCACAAATACTCAAGCTTTTCCTCTTTCCATGCATACAGTAGCATCACACGACTCTTCTGCCTTTAAAATTAGGCACAGCCATGAGATTTGCTTTAGCCAATTAACTGTAAGCAGAAGGGGCGTGTGTCACCTCCGGACAGAAGCCTTAAGGGCTGACATATCATTGGCTGAATTTCCTTCCCCCACCTCTGCAATCGTGGAAACCCGGGTCAAAGTGGAGCCCCTGTTGGCCTGAGTTCTCACACAACCACAGTGCGCAGAGCCTTCCCTGCTCACCGGTGATGGACAAGTCGTGTATGGTCGAGAAAAAACTCTTATTGGGTTAAGCCACTGAGATTCGGGGGATGTTTGTTCCCACGGCAGAATCTAGCCTATCCTGACTAATTGTTCTCCATCTCTTTCTCCGTAGCTTCACTCCCTCCGTCAGGGTGTCGGTTATTCTTTCCATGGACTCTAGGATAGCTCTTCTCTCTTTGTAGCCTCACCTGCTCCTCATTTCTGCTCCCTGAATAACTTTTGCTAGCTTAACAGTCTCCCATGGCCCCGCCTCTGCTCCGTGGCCCTGCCTGAAACCATTTCCTTCTTCAGGATATCTCAGTTCAGAGAGACAAAGAAAGACTCTGATTGCCCCAGCTCGCCTCTTCATGTCAGGCCACACATGGGTTCTTGCCCAGTGTCTAGACTGGCTCTGTGGGCTAGATACCAATTCCTGGTCCAAATAACTGTGGAGGAAGGAGACAAGTGGGGTAGGCGGTACCACATGATACAAATCATAGCACCTACCTGAGGATTCGGGTGGGACCTGACTATCTGGATGTGACTAGAGGTGGGCAGGCACCAGATGGGGGCCAGGGGAGGGAGGAGAAAGGGGGAGTATTTGCTTTTAAGCATTAAATCATGTTAACCCTCCATCTACAAGATATTCAACATCTGGCTGAAACAAGAACATTCGACGGAACATCTGGATACTTACGCTGCACAGTGTGAAACAGCTGGATCCTTGGCAGCATCTGTGTGAGTAACCAATGTGGGGTCTCCTCCGTGTGTTTAACATCACATTTGGGCTTTCCTTTGCCTGTAACAGAAAACCAGACTCAAACTGGTTTAAATGTTTTAAAGGGAAATTCTTAGCTCAGTGGACTGAAAAGTTCTGAGAGGAGGCTGGCTTTAGGTAGGTGTTAATCTAGCAGCTGACCGATATTACCAAGGACCCAGTTTCTTGTATCCTGCTAACAGCTTTATCCCCAAACTGACTCCCCTCAGAGGTCCCAAAAAAGCTACCAGAAGTCCCATGGTTACATTTACCTTGTTCAGTCACAAGAGTGGAATCATATCTGACCCAGCATCCCTAGCAAAAGGCTTGACATCTACTCTGATTGGACAGGAGGGGGTCACACGCTACAACCGATCCCGTCACCGTGACCTAAGGGTACTGGAATGTGCTGACAGGCTTAGTCACATGCTCCACCCTTGGACCCTGAGAAGGAAGCAGCTTCTTCAGAACCCCAAGGACACTCAAGTACAAGCTGGAGAATGCTGGGAAGGGGAAAGGGGCATGGAGGTTTACATACTGCTAGACACAAGGTTGGGACTAAGGTGAGGCCAGTGAGGAAGCCAGGGCGCAAAGTCTAAGGAGGCACTCATTTTCAGGGTTGGGTTCCTCACTTGCTTTGCCCTAGTCCCAGCTCTGGCTGCACAACGAATTACCCCAAAACCTGGTGGCTTCAAACAATAAGCATTTATTATCTCATAGTTTCTGTGAGAAAGTCAGGAGTTTGAGAGTGGCTTAGCTGGAGGGTTCTGGTTTGGGGTTTCTCAAACCCCAAAGTTTGAGAAGATGTTGGCCGGGACTGCAGTCGTCTGAAGACTTGACTGGGCCTCAAAGATCCGCATCCAGCATGGCTCCCTCACATGGCTGTTGGTAGAAGGTCTCAGTTCCTCCCCACATGGGCTTCTTGGTAGAGCTGCTGGTACTCTCATGGCATGGCGGCTGGCCTCCCCCGGGCAAGTGAGCCAAGAGAGAACAAAGCAAAACCTCCACTGCCTTTTATATCTAGTCTCGCAATTCACACACCATCACTTTTGCCATTTTCTGTTCATTAGAAATGAGTCACCAGGTCCAGCCCCTGCTCAAGGGGAGGGGCATATGCTGCCACTTTTTGAAGGAAAGATTGTCAAAGAATTTGTAGACATATTTAAAGACACCATGTGAGGCAATAAGATGACTGGGTCACTAAAGATACCCTGAATTATTGCTCCCTTACTTCACATTATCTGAGGTCGAGATGACACCTGCTTTATCTCCTGTGCCAACTTTGATTGACAATGACTGTCAGAGAAAGAGAGCTATAAGTGATTAGTAATGTCTTCCCTAAGCCTAACCAAGAGCCATGGCTCCCTAAAACACGGTGCCCTATTTCTTTGATAACAGAACTTGTCTGTTGAGAATCCAGATACAGTGTACTCAGAGAAGATGGGCCCCAGGTGATGAATCATGATTGGCCTAAACCAACCATCCCGTGGGAAGGGGTAATCCCATTCCCCCTTGCCAGTATTTGATTGGGGGACAGAGATATAACCCAGTCTGGCCAAGAGAAGGGGAATTCTGATGGAGAGGTTCTGGGAAATGTTATCCTTTCAGATACAATGACACTGGTGAGGAAAACACTTCCTTTGAAAGCAATTTTAGGAGGACATAATGCTTGGAAGTCCAGATGCCATCTTATAACCAAACAGAAAAGCTATGAGAATTTCTGGAAAATGGAATCAGAGCCCAGACATCACAGAGCTATTGAATTAACCGATCCTGGAACTACCCTCCTCTGGACTTCTTGCTTTGGGAGATAATAAGTGCTCTTATTGAACATTTTGGTTGTGTTTACTGTTACTTGTGACCCAGAGCAACCTAGTTGATAATGTGAGATGGTCCCATGTTTTATGTACCTTCACGTACCTTGAGGAAAACTGGACAAGTTCCTTCCTTACATCCTGAAAGAGTTTGACTCAGTATGACTTATCACATCCTTCCCCATGACTGCCAGATACACTCCAGAGCCTCTTCTTGGCTAAGTGGGGAAGCAAAACCCTGCACTTCATTTTCTTTCCTTTTATTAGATGCAGACCTTCCGCGGAGACCTCACTGAAGTAGCCACAGCCCACTTCAGGTCTGCGCCCCAAAAGCAGGTTAATCATTCTTTGAGAAAGGGAAGGGCTCCTAGCCCCCAAGCAACTTGCCTATGACAAACCCCTAGACCTGGTCACCCTGGGGTGGAGCCAGGTGTGCTGGGAGGTCAGGTTTAGCCACGAGTACAAGCTGTTCCAAAGGGTTTTACCCTCCTTCCCTTCCTGTCCCCGCCCCTACTCCTTCCAAGCGCTTCCCTTCCTTTTTATTTTCCTGCCCCTATATCCACTTTCCTTCTTTCTCATTCCTTCTACTCTGGATACATGGATGCTCAGAACAAAGACTACGATTCCCAGCTTCTCTTTCAGGTAGATGTAGCTCTGGTGACTGACTACATTCTGGCCAGTGAGCTGTCAGGGGAAGCGACATGTGCAACGCCCGCTTGGGTCCCTAAAGCGAGGGGCGTGCCCTTCCCCCACCCCTTCCTCCACGCTACAGCTTGGAATTGTTAGGAATGGTGGAAAAAGAACGCAAGCCTTGGTTTTCCCTCTAGCCCTGGACTACCTCCCCACAGCTGTATGTAAGGAAAGCTGCCACCCCTTTAAGCATCTGTTGCCTGTGGCCCTCCTCGCCCCTCTCCTCCCTCTCTCTGTCCTCTCCTCTCTCACATCTTTCTCTTCCTTCTACCTTTCCCTCCTGAACTTTAGATCCCCTCACCTTCCCTTCCTCTCTTCTCTCCAACCCACTGGCCCCTTCCAAACAACAGGCGGCAGGAGCAGGTGGCCAAGGGCCCAGATGGCTCTCTTGTTCCCCAGTCCCTGTGAACCCGGTCCTGTCCTGAGGGTCCTGACCAGCTGGGGGCTTGTTCCAACCCCGAGGTGTCTCCCACTGTGTCCGGCTCTGTGCTCAGCCTGGCCTGCTCCCAGGGAGGGGCAGAGCCAACCGGGGCACCACCCCCAGGCAGCCCATCCTGTGGCCCAATGCCCAGTGCCCAGTTCCAGTCTCATGATTCCACGGTGACCGCTGTGATGCCTAGGACTGGACGCTTGCCTGGGCTGTAGACCATCTGGCTGTGCCCTCTGGCTTCCCCAGAAGGGAAGGCTCTTTATGTTGGGGAAGCCAAAGCCAGCCTGAGCTGGGGGCTGATCACTTCTAACTCTCTTATTCTTCAGCCCCAGGTCCGAACCCTGCACAAGTGGGTGATGGTGACAGAAGAAGAGGGGGTAACAAGGGCGCTCTCTCCCCAAGGGCAGCCCCAAACCACCATGACCGCCACCTCCCAGCCCTGCCTTCTGAGCTCCAGTGCCAGCCTCCTGTCCCCGTTCAGCCCTCACAGGCAACAGATGGTGCCTTGAAGACAAGCCCTGGGTCCGGGCCGGGCGCGGATGTCAGCTGTGGCAGGGCTCCCCTTTCACCCTCCGGCAGGCGGCTGGGGCAGCCCCAGCTCTTCACCTGGCTCAGCCCGGCTTAGCAGAGCTCGCAGGGCTGAGGCCAAAGAAGCCACATGAAGAGTGTTAGCGGCCCTTTGGGAGTGGAGGCCTGGCCTGCGGGAGGAGAGGTGGCCGAGGCCCCAGGTGGGTAGGAGAGCAGAGGGCAGCCAAAACGAGCCTCGCCCACAGCCGGGGATGTGAGTGCGGGGCCTCCGCTGGGCTCAAGTCACAGGAAGCGGAGGAAGGGCATCCGTTGCCTCTGGGCTGGTCCCGGCGATGGTCTGGACACCCAGAAGGCCCCTCCCTGTGCCACCGCTTGGTTCCAGATCCCCACCCGCCAAGCCAAGCTCCTTGATCTGAGCCAGCCCTGGACAAGGGGCAAGGTTGGCAATGACTTCACCTGGCCTCTCCCAGATCTGTTACCATCAGCGCAATGTCCTGACAGTGTGATGTCACGTCAGAATTCTCGAAACACTTTCCATCTGGAGTCAACACCATCCTTGCAGCTGCTCTGAGGGCCGCACCCCACTGCCAGCCACGGGATGGGATCAAGTGTCAGGACAGCTTCGTGGAAGCCAAGCTTAGGGCAGGCTTAGGAAGAACAAAGTCGAGGCGGGAGCTGCTGAGGGAACAGGGAAGCCCTTGTGGGGCTCAAGTGCAGAAGCTCTGAGCCCACAGGGGAGCAGGGAGAGACCCATAGAGGTCACAGCTGGGCCAAGAGCCCTGAGGCAGGGGCTCAAGGGGGAAATCAGGGACCAAAGAAAGTTAAGCGAACATAAATGGAGCCTCTCTCTGTGTCTCTGTCTCTCCGTCTCTCACAGACACACATGCACTTTCATGCCCATACCATCCTCTCTGTGCTTCACACTCCCAAGCCTCTGAGCTTTGTTCACGTCGTTCTCTTGCCAAGAGTGCCCTCCCTCCACCTGGCGAATTTCTTTCACCCTTCAGAGGGCAGCTCACGTGTCACCTGTCAGTGACGCATCTCCGCACACTGACCCCCTCTGCCCCTCATCCACTGGCAGGTTCGAGAGCCCTCCTCTGAGCTCCTCAACCATGCTGAGCTCCCCCGGCAGGGCCGGCAGACGGGTTCACAGCCTACCTGCCCACTTCCTCCTCTGACGAGGGGCACCCCGAGGGCACGTCGAGGCAGCCTGGTGGAGTTCAGGCGTAACTTGGTCCTCCATAGACACGTGGTCCCCTTGGAGGGTTTAGGGACAGGCATGAGGACACGCTAGTGGGTCGCTCGATTGCCCCATGCTGAGCACACAGTTGGGGCTCAAACAAAGAGTTACCGACTGAATGCGTTTACACAGGCCTTTGTCATACGCCCACACACAACTCACAGGTCTCTCCCTTTCCTTTCAGTGTCTTGGGGTTATTTGGGGTTTGGCCTTCAGGGTGGGGAAAAGATGCCGCAAAAGCAGTCCAGCTTTGTTGGAACAAACAAACGAAATAAAAGCTGCCCAGGTGTTTCCCACACCACAGAAGCCCCAGGAAGAAGAGGGAGGCCTGGGGACCGAACACCAGAGAACCTCGTGGGAGGCCCGTTCGCCACTCACTAACCACATGGGGCTAAGCCTCAGTCAGAGCCTCAGCTTCTTCCCTGGTCCAGTGAGAATATCTATGGTAATAATATTCCCAGTGTTGTTAAAAGAAACAAAATGAGGAAACGTGTGACCAAAAAATGTAACACATTAATGTCATAAATTTTCATTCAGCCCCAGCTCCCACTTATTTATATTTATTTATTTGTATTTTGGCTGCCCACAGGATCTTAGTTCCCTAACCAGGGATTGAACCCATGCCCCCTGCAGTGGAAGCACAGAGTCTTAACCACTGGACTCCCAGGGAAGTTCCCATCTCTCACTTCTTTAATTTCTAGTTCTAGAAAACCGGTGGAGTAGGAATCCATTAATGCCCTAGAGAAGACAACACAGGGAATTTCCCAGCAGTTTAGTGGTTAGGACTCCATGCTTTCACTGCCGAGGGCCCGGGTTCAATCCCTAGTCAGGGAACTAACATCCTACAAGCTGAGTGGCCAAAAAAAAAAAAGAGAGAGAGAGAGAGAGAGACTATATAAAGGTAGAAAGACTGATCCATATTAATTATTAAATATTATTAAATATTTATGGATGAGATTATATTTTAGAACGATTTCTAACTCCAAAAGTCTAAAATTTTAAATGTACTAAGGGTGACCCTTATTTAACCAGAATGGCTTGGTTAGCTGAACTCCAGCCCCCGGGCTGGTCCAAGTTCTTCTGCCATCCCTGGGGATGAAGGACTGTGGCTGCCATTGTAAACAAAGGGTGGTAGGAGAGGCTGGGTCTCTTCCCGGCTAGCTTTGCTGGGTCCTGGAGCCCACTGACCTTGACAACGGACCCTATAACCACCTCCCAACTACCCTCCTCCACCCTCCCTCACCAGCTTCCTGAGCCCAGGTTAGGTCTGCTTCAACTGTCCCAATTTACACCCTGATGCAGGACTTAAGAGATGCGAACTTAATGATTTCTAGAACACTTGACATTCTCATCGCATCTAATATTTTTCAACCTGGGACCCCTTACCCTCTAGACCAGCATTCTCAGCCTCTTTCTCTGCTTCTACTCACGGGAAAGATGACTCCTACAGATGGGCACGCTCCCTTGGGTTACCTCTGAGCTAAATCCCTAAAATATAATTCCACCCCTCTTTCTCCCACTTTGTGCTGACACCACATCTCACATGTATATGGATTATTGCAGTTTACACAGTGTACCTTGGTTTTTTATTTCTGTGACAGTGTCCCCTGGGGGTAAGACCTGTTTCATGGGGTGTTTTTAAAATCCCAGCACCCAGCCCAGCATCACACATGCTGTCTGCAGGCAGTGTGTGTGTCCCTGAAGCCTTCTCACCGGCCAAGATAGAACCTGTTTGAGGAAGATGGAAAAAGTGCTCTGTGAGCAGGATTGTGAAATGATAGGGATGACGTGAGGGGCTTTCGAAACCCTGGGAAGGAGCATCCACGTGAACTACAGCCCCTGGCTATTCTTGGCCACCGGCAGTTCAGGTTTTGAGTCAGGACAGCTGCCCAGAGCCTGCAGTCAACCGGGGACATAGCCGTCCTGGCCAGTGCAGGCCTCTGCTGCCCCCTGGTGGCCCCCAGGGCCTCAGCTGAGCAGGGTCTCCAAGGCCTCCAGCTTCTGCTCTCCGGGAAACTTCTCAACTCCAGTGGAGAAGACAGAGATTTTTCACTGGACCCCCCACTTCACAGCTGTCTGGGAAATGCCTCTTTGCAACATGGTGCCAGGCACAGCTAAGAATAGAGCCTTAGGGCTTCCCTGGTGGCGCAGTGGTTGGGAGTCCGCCTGCCGATGCAGGGGACGTGGGTTCGTGCCCCGGTCCGGGAAGATCCCACATGCCGCGGAGCGGCTGGGCCCGTGAGCCATGGCCGCTGAGCCTGCGTGTCCGGAGCCTGTGCTCCGCAGCGGGAGAGGCCACAACAGCGAGAGGCCCGCGTACCGCAAAAAAAAAAAAAAAAAAAAAAAAAAAAA